>NC_058520.1:239782492-240087088 GCF_904849725.1 Hordeum vulgare subsp. vulgare | reverse complement strand
CCAAGAAAAAGGATGATGAGGATTTTAAGCGATTCGTTGAAATGATTAGACCTGTCTTTCTGCAAATGCGTTTGACAGATATGCTCAAAATGTCTCAGTATGCTAAGTACATGAAGGTTATTGTCACTAATAAAAGGAGGATACCTGAGGTTGAGATTTCCACCATGCTCGCTAATTATACCTTCAAGGGTGGAACCCCTAAGAAACTAGGTAATCCCGGTGTGCCCACTATACCTTGCTCCATTAAAGGCAACTACGTTAGAACTGCGTTATGCGACCTTGGAGCCGGTGTTAGTCTTATGCCTCTCTCTCTTTATCGTAGACTTGAACTGGATAAGTTGACACCCACTGAAATCTCTCTGCAAATGGCCGACAAATCAACTGCTTTCCCTATCGGCATTTGCGAGGATGTGCCTGTTGTGGTTGCTAACGTCACTGTCTTAACAGACTTTGTTATTCTGGATATTCCCGAGGACGATGCCATGGCGGTCATCCTCGGAAGAACCTTTTTAAACACTGTAGGGGCTGTTATAGATTGCAACAAAGGCAATGTCACTTTCCATGTCAACGGTAATGAGCATACGGTGCACTTTCCAAAGAAACAATATCGAATACATTGCATCAATGCTATCGAAAAAACTTCATCGATTCTTATTGGGAGATTTGAATGCCATATTCCTCCTGTTAAGATGAAGCATGATTTGCTTGTTGGGCAGATACACATCCCTATTGAGGTGACCTAGTGACTATTCGAAAATTCCCCGTTCTCTTTTGCGATTCGAAAAGGTTTGTCAAGGAGACTTGATCAACCTCATTGACGGATTTCTTTCGATGACCATGAGATGGATGAATCGAGGAGTCACAAACCTCTGTTCCAAGCTTTCACTTTCGGTTGCTTAGAAGAAAAATGATAGATTTAGTTTAGTTTTCCATGTTTTCTGTTTTAGCGTCCCGTGGAAAAGTACCCCGAAAATAAAAGTTCTCCGAACGTCCTGAAAATCAAGTATGATTTTTTCTGGAATTTTTGAAAAATACTGGGACGAAGAGCTAGTGTGGGGGCTGCACCAGTGGGCCACAAGCCTTGGAGGCGCGGGCACCCCCTAGCCGCGCCTACCTGGCTTGTGGGGCCCACGTGCACCTCCTCCACTCATTCTAGCTCCCATCTGCTTCGCCTACCTCCAGAAAAAATCGTTTGCAACTCAAACCCGTGTTCTTGGTCTTCTTGCTAGGATTTTCGATCTCCTTGCTCAAAGCACCATTCTCCGAACTATTTTGAGGAAATTACTCCTTGGTAAGTGACTCCTCCATTGGTCCAATTAGTTTTTGCTCTAGTGCCTTATACTCCGCGTATTTTGGCTACCTTGGTGACCTTGTTCTTGAGCTTTGCATGCTAATTTTAGCTGGTCCCAATAGTTTTGATGTGTAATATGGCCTCTAGGCACTTGTGGGAGTAGTTTCTATGAGTTTTGTTGAGCCTTATTCACTTTTCCTTAGAATCACTAAAAACTTCAGAAATTTTCAGAGATAGAAAAAGGGAAAATATGAGGAGGTTCTTAAGAGGCTCTTCAAGCCATGACCCAAAGGATGCTGGAAGTGAGAAGAAGCCCAAGTATCTGGACCCTCGAGTTGTAGAAGTTCGAGCGTGCGAATGGCCAAGCGATGTGTTCTTACGCGCCGCCGAACTTTCTGAGGACTTTTATCACTTGGTGGAGAAGGCAGGCCTTACCGCCTTCATTGAAGATAAGTGTCCACAATACCTCCTCCTCACCAATATCTTCGTACAAAGCTTTAACTTCTATCCAAGGAAGAATCCTCTCATGGTTGAGTTCAAACTTTATGATATCCCCCAGCGCATGTCACTCCAGGATTTTTGCAATGTTTGCAAATTACCTTACGTTGGGGATATTCATGAACCTCGTCCACGGGACTTGGAGGCTTTCATCGATACAATTGTTGTAGGATAGGAGAGAGGAGTGTCTTGCGCTAGAGCTGCTAGCATTCATTTTCCCGTGCTTCGGTACTTCTCATTATTTGTGGGAAAATATTTGATTGTCCGTGGGAAAGCTGGGTCACTTAGTTCCCCAGATCATGCGGTCTTGCGCGAAGCCCTTTATAATGATAAAACTTATAGCTTGGGCGCTATAGTAGCTCAACGGTTGAACATGAACCGTTCTAAAGGTGTTGTCTATGGAGGTATCTATGCTACCCGTCTTGCCAAACACTTTGAGATACCTATTAGACTGGACGAGGAAGAAGAGATTCTTCTTCCCAAGAGATATCTAGATTATGATAGCATGGTTCTCCATGACTTTCTTGATAGAGATATAAATAGAAGGATGATTTATAACCTAGTATTTAGTCAGGGTACTCGTGAGACTTTGCCTGCTCCTTCTTTGTTCAATCTTCATGCAGGAAGGTACATTATTATGCCCTCAGACCTCTACGCATATTGGGGCTTAGCCCAACCACAGGTGCCCGTGCCCGAGCCACCAGTCGAGTACCAGACGCTAGTTTATCAGTGGGAGCCAAAGGAGCTCACACAGCAGTGGCATCCTCAGTCCACTCTGGAGTACCCCGGAGCTGGTTATTTCCCTCCTTGGGAGTAGACCAACATAGGCCAAAAGCCTTAGCTTGGGGGAGTACGTGTTTCTCACCGACTTTACATTCTTGCTTATGCTTTCACCTTGTTCGTCGGTGTTCACACTTTGCCACTGTATCATCCATGCTAGTTTATTTTCTTTTTCTCGTTTTCTTTTCATGTGTCTGTCTAGTTTGAGAAAACCCAAAAAGATGTTCTTTTCTTATTTTGCTTGTTGGGAGCTTTCCCATGTAAATAGTTTTCTTTTTCTTTGGGTCAAGGTAGAAGATAATGGTTACAATGTTTAGTGGCTCTCGCATGCATACCTGTTTAGCTGTCAAAGAGCCATATTACTTTGTCTTCTCCTTTGTGTTTGCCTGCAGATTCTAGCTTAGTCCAATGCACGAGCACTCTTATTATTGTTCACATCATTCGGTCGTGCAAGTGAAAGGCAATAATGATGATATATGATGAAGTGACTAAGCCTGGAAAAGCTGGTATGAACTCGATCCATTTTGTTTTTGTAAATATGACTAGCTCATCGTTCCTAGTTCAGCTTTGTTGTCAGAGAAACATGTTTGCAATGACAACTTAGAGATCATAGTTTCTGATTCCATGCTTAATTAGCTAGGAGCTTATAATGGTTTGCCTTGGATGCCAACATGAATTTTGAGATGACTATGATGTAGTATGATAGGATGGTATCCTCCTTTGAATGATTCAAGTGGCTTGACTTGGCGCATGTTCACGCATGTAGTTGAAACAAAATCAACATAGCCTCTATGATATTCATGTTCACGGTGATTTATGTCCTATTCATGCTTGCACTCAATGTTAGTTAATCTCAATGCATTTTGATGACTGTTGTCGCTCTCTAATTGGTCGCTTCCCAGTCTTTTGCTAGCCTTCACTTGTACTAAGCGGGAGTACTGCTTGTGCATCCACATCCATAAACCCAAAGTTATTCCATATGAGTCCACCATACCTACCTATGTGGGGTATCTACCTGCCGTTCCAAGTAAATTTGCATGTGCCACCCTCTAAATCTTCAAGAAATAATTTGTTTTGCATGCCCGAACCGCTCATGTGGTGACAGGGGGCTATCAGTATCTTCCATGCTAGGCGTGTTATCCTCGATATGTGTTTATTCACTATCATTCACGAGAAAGGGGCAGGTAATTGGAATGCCCAGTTCCATTCTCAAATCGAAAAGATAATTGCAAATAAAACTCCCCCTGGATTGATGTTGGCTAGCCGTGGAGTGTGATTGATTGGTGGTGGGGGAGTCAAAACTTTACTTTTCTGTTTGGGAACCGCCTATAGCATGTGTAGCGTGGAAGATGGTGAAAACTCTTAGTCATTGCGTTGACAATGAAAGCATGCCACCCAAAATTATTATCTCTGTTTTAAAAGCTTGAGCTCTGGCACCTCTGCAAATCAATGCTTCCCTCTGCGAAGGGTCTGTCTATTTATGTTCCTGTTGAGTCATCCTCTTCTTATAAAAACACCAATTAGAGAGCACCTGTGTCATTTTTATGCTTTGCTTTTAACTGTGATTGAGTATGACTGTGACTGGATCTTCTTTGCCATGAATTACAATGTTTAGTTAGCCCTTGGTCTTTGAAGGCGCTCTGCATTTATGTTTTGCGGTCTCAGAAAGAGCTAGCGAGATACCATCTGTTCACACTGCTTCATGATTGTTTTGATTGAAGTGTTGACGTTTGAGACTTATTATTATTTGCTCGCTAGTTGATTATGCCATTGATATGAGTTTACCATGAGACCTAGATGTCATTTTCTTATGTGGTTAGCTTGTGATCTTGTTGAAATTCTGGTTATGAGTTAGACATAGTTGCAACAACAAGATCAAACAGAGTTCGTAAAAGTTTTTTGTTTTGTCTCTTTCAGTTCTTCAACTGAATAGCTTGAGGACAAGCAAGGCTTTAAGCTTGGGGGAGTTGATACGTCTCCGTCGTTTCTACTTTTCCGAACTCTTTTGCCCTTGTTTTGGACTCTAATTTGCATTGATTTGAATGGAACTAACTCGGATTAACGCTGTTTTCAGCAGAATTGCCATGGTGTTGTTTTTGCGCAGAAATAAAAGTTCTCGGAATGACCTGAAAATTAACGGAGAATTTTTGTGGAATATATAAAAAATACTGGTGCAAGAATCAACCGGAGGGGTGGAGCTGTGAGCCCACAAGCCCACCAGTTGCGGGGCCCCCCTGGCCGTGCCTGGCAGGCTTGTGGGGCCCACAAAACTCCACCGCCTCCAATCTCAGCTCTATTTAGTCCGTTTCGCCCGGAAAAAATCAAGGAGAAGAGTTCATCGCGTTTTACGATACCGAGGCGCCGCCACCTCTTGTTCTTCATCTGGAGGGTAGATCTGGAGTCCGTTTTGGGCTTCGGAGAGGGGAGATCGTCGCCATCGTCATTATCAACCTTCCTTCATCGCCAATTCCATGATGCTCTTCACCGTTCATGAGTAATCTCATCGTAGGCTTGCTGGACGGTGATGGGTTGGATGAGATCTATCATGTAATCGAGTTAGTTTTGACGGGGATTGATCCCTAGTATCCACTATGTTCTGAGATTGATGTTGCTACTACTTTTCCATGCTTAATGCTTGTCACTAGGGCCCGAGTGCCATGATTTCAGATCTGAACCTATTATGTTGTCGCCAATATATGTGTGGTCTTGATCCTATCTTGCAAGTTGTAGTCACCTACTATGTGTTATGACCCGGCAACCCCAGAGTGACAATAGCCGGAACCACTCCCGGAGATGACCATAGTATGAGGAGTTCATGTATTCACCAAGTGTTAATGCGTTGGTCCGGTTCTTTATTAAAAGGAGAACCTTAATATCCCGTACTTTCCATTAGGACCCCGCTGCCATGGGAGGGATGGGCAATAGATGTCATGCAAGTTCTTTTCCCTAAGCACGTATGACTACATACGGAATACATGCCTACGTTAGATTGACGAACTGGAGCTAGTTACTTATCTCTGTGTGTTATAACTGTTGCATGATGAATCACATCTGGCATAATCATCCATCACCGATCCCTACGAGTCTTTTACTACTGGTCCTTGCTACGTTACTTTGCTGCTACTGCTGTTACTCTGCTGCTACACGTTACTGTTGCTATTGCTGCTATCACCCTACCTTGCTACTGATACTTTGTTGCAGATACTAAATCTTTCAGGTGTGGTTGAATTGACAACTCAACTGCTAATACTTAAGAATATTCTTTCGCTTCCCCTTGAGTCGAATTAATAAATTTGGGTTGAATACTCTACCCTCGAAAACTGTTGCGATCCCCTATACTTGTGGGTTATCACGGAGCTAGTGGCAGATGCAAGGAAGCCTCTCAACTGGTCCAACACTCACATAATCTTTGATTCTAAGGACCACCCTGATTGCATCACTGTGATTGGGTGTGTGTCATTGTTGTTCTCACCAACTGTTCGCAACCTCAGGGTCATGAAGATGTTGTTCAACAATGGGGCCAGCGTGAACCTGATCTTGCCCGATCTGATCAAGCGGCTACGGATCCCCAATTCAGATCTTAAACCCACGGGCTCCTTCCAAGGAGTGAACGGGGGGAGATTTCAGCCAAAGGGAAAGATAACACTTCGAGTCACATTTGGTAGCGAGCTCAATTTCACGATAGAGAAGGTCACCTTCGACGTCGCCAAGAGTCGTTGTTGTATAACAGAATCTAGGGTCGTCTCGTGCTGGCGAAGTTCATGGAGGCATCCCACCACGGCCACTATACCCTCAAGATGCCAGGGCTGATGAGCGTCATCACCATCCATACAGACAAGAAAGATGCAGTTGTCTCCGTCGACAATATCTACCGAGAGGTAGTCGGAGCATTCACCGACAAGGCACCCGCTCGTGCCGAGAACAAGTCCAACACCTCCGGCAAGACTCGTGACGAATCCGGGAAGCATGCCGCTGAGCATGGCACACCCATCAACGACTCACCCGAGCCTTCTGCCACCAGGGGCACGAAAAATAGAGTGACCGTCCCTAAGAAGAAACAAGTGGTCGCGTGAGAGTATGGTGAGGGGGTACTTTCACCATAAGTGCCACCCTCGACAGAAAATAGGAAAGTGCGCTCGTCTCCTTCATGCGGGCAAATGTCGACGTGTTTGCGTGGCCACCGCCTGACATCCCCGGGGTTCCCAGGGAGGTGATCGAGCACCAGCTTGTTGTGTGTTCTCATGAGCGCTCCGTCAAGCAGAAGGTCCAGAAACAAGCACTAGAGAAGCAAGAGTTTATTGCTGAAGAGATCAAGAAGTTAGAAGTAGCAGGGCTAGTCAGGGGTGTGCTCCACCCAACATGGTTGGGGAATCCCGTGGTGGCGCTCAAGGCAAGAGGGAAGTGGAGGCTCTGGATTGACTTCAGAGATGACAACAAGGCTTGCCCGAAGGACCCCTTTCCCTTGCCACGCGTCAACCGGATCATGGACTCGACTTCCGGCTGCGACCTATTGTCATTCCTCGATGCCTACTCTGGTTTTCATCACATCTTCATGGCTGAGGAAGACAAAGAAAAAAGAGCCTTCATCACCCCTTGCGGCACATACTGCTTCAGGCACATGCCTTTTGGCCTGAAGAGTGCAGGCTCAATGTTTGGCGAGGGCCGTCCAGATTGGTCTTGGACCAAGCTATACAGAAATGTGGTGGCCTACATGGACGACAACATAGTCAATACAAAGAACAAGGCCACGCTAGTCAATGATCTAGAAGAGACCTCTGTGAATTTGTGCAAGATCAACGTGAAGCTCAATACCGAGAAGTGTTTGTTCGGGGTCCCATCTGGAAAGCTCCTAGGTTTCTTCATATCTCAGTGCGGGATAGAAGCCAACCCCTCCAAGATTGAAGCAATCGAGCAACTCGAGGTACCGAAGCGCGCCAAGGACGTATGCCACCTGGCGGTCTGTGTCGCTGCCCTCAGCAGGTTCGTTTCCAAATCTGTAGAGTGCACCCTGTTGTTATTCAAAATCTTGAAGAAGGCAGGACCAATGACATGGCCTCCGAAATCATAGGCAGCATTGCAAGACCAGAAGAAGGACCAATCCTCGGCCCCGGTCCTAGTCGCGCCAAAGCCTGAGGAACCGTTGTTGTTGTATTTGGCAGCAACGAATTAGGTGGTTAGCTATGCACTAGTGGCAGAAAGGGAAGATGAGGACGGCAAAATAACAGTCGGTGAACCCAGGCCAACTCCAATGATCCAAAAACCAAACATGGAAGCAACACGATAAGCGGAACAGCGGGCAGTGCAGAAGAAGAAAGTGGTAGAGCAACATGTCTACTTTGTCAGCTCCCTCCTACAGGGGGTTTGTTCAAGGTACTGTGGGATCCAGAAACTACTCTTTGGCCTCCTCGTAGCCTCTCACAAGTTGCGCCACTACTTCCAAGCGCACCACATCACAGTTGTCACCCCCTTCCCACTACAACGGATCATGAGGAATCCGGAGGCGACTGGCGGGATTGTTGAGTGTGCCCTAGAGCTGGCCAGTTTCGATCTGAACTTTGAAAGCACAACGACCGTCAAGAGCCAAGCACTTGTAGAGTTTGTTGTCGAATGGACAAGAACACTAGATGAAGAAGTCCCATAAAAAGCCCTTCACTGCAAGGAAACCCCCCAGGCATGGGTCATGTACTTCGATGGAGCTTTCTCGCTGCAAGGCACTGGTGTCAGAGTGTTGTTCATAGCACCCACCGGAGAGGACCTCAAGTATGTGATCCAAATGCACTTCCGCCAGGAGGTGCCGGCCAACAACACAGCAGAGTATGATGGTTTGCTTGTCGGGCCGCAGATAGCGGCAGAGTTGGGGATCAGGAAGCTAATAGTCTGAGGGGACTCACAGTTGGTTGTGCGCTAGGTCAGTAAGGATTACCAAAGCCCCCAGATGGAGTTGATGAAGTGAGGTAATTGGAGGAATGTTCGGATTGTCTACATATGCAACATGTCCCTAGGATGCAGCACAACATCGCCGATGACCTGTCGAAACGAGCAACTCAGAAATCGCCTGTGGAACCACGCACCTTTTTTGACTGGAAAATAGTAGGAGAGGCTCCTACTATGCTATGATATAATAGGTAATATTTACATGAAGAGGAGTAGTGTCCTCAAATAAGAAAAGAGCAAAATAAAGATAGTCTAAAGATTGTTTACAAGGGAACCTTCATGCTCTGACTCGCTCGGCCTTCAGTTACACTGTCAAGACGGCGATCCAAGAAAAGGAAGATGCATTCCGGCAACTATTTCCCGGCAGAACCACCCGTGGCTGCCAAAAAGGTTGCCGGACAGACCCGAGTGGGACAAGCGGTCCCTGCATGGAAGCTAGTGCTCCCGCGGCGGAAGAGGCACCTTTAGTCCTTGTCGTCCGGCCACGGCTACGTCATGGGCGCAAGAGATTGTCCAATATCTCCACACAGGAAATCTCCCCGAAGAGCAAGAAGAAGCCAAAAGAGTAGCCCGACGGTCAGGCATGTACCAGTTCGTGGACAATGACCTATATAGGAGGAGACCCAATAGGGTCAAATTAAGGTGCATCACTTGCGAGGAAGGACATCAGTTGCTGGCACAGATACACGAGGGGATTTGTGTCTCTCACGTACGATCATGAGCCCTTGTCGGGAAGGCGTTTCGGGAAGGATTCTACTACCCACAACCCTTCAAGATGCCTTGGCACTGGTGACGATGTGTGAATCATGCCAATACCACGCCAAGCAGATACACCAACCAACACATGATCTTCAATCCGTACCGCTCTCCTGGCCATTTTCGATCTGCGGGCTCGGCAACATCGGCCCCCTTCCCCGTGCTACCAGGGGCTTCGAGTTCTTGTTCGTTGCCATCGACAAGTTCATGAAGTGGGCTAAGGTGGTGCTAGTGAGGAAGGTGACAGCGCTAGCATCAGTCAAGTTCCTCACATGGATTGTTTGTCGTTTCAGGGTCCCAAACAGGATCATCACCGATAAGGACACGCGGTTCACCAGCAGCACATTCATGCAATACTGTCAAGATATCGGCACCAATGTCTTCTTCGCCTCCGTTGCTCATCCCAGGAGCAATGGGCAAGTAGAGAGGGCAAATGTTGAAGTGTCGTGGGGCCTCAAGACGAGGAGTTTTGACAAGTTGTGCAAGCACGGAAGGTGCTATATTGATGAACTCCCTACGGTTTTTTTGGTTGATCAGAACAACGTCAAATCGAGCCACTAGCGAGACACCCTTCGCCCTGATCTACGGGGCGAAGGAAATTCTCCCCCACGGGGATAGGTCACCGAGAGTGCAGGCCTTTGATGAGGACCAGCAAGAGCGGCTACGGCATGACGATGCCATGTTCCTCGAGGAAGATCGTCTCTAGGTTGCACTGCATGCTGCTAGGTACTAGCAGGACCTGCACCACTACCATAGCCACAAAGTGCGTGCCAGGATTGTTGAAGAAGGCAACCTTGTCCTTCAATGGATTCAGTCCTCGAAGGGATCAAATAAGTTGACGCCAAAGTGGGAAGGCCCTTATCGGGTAGTACGAGTCAGCAGGCCAGGCGCAGTCCGCGTGGAGACCGAGGTGGTAGTCCGGTGCAAAACTTGTGGAATATCGAGCATCTTTGCATGTTCTACCCATGAGGCGCGGTTGTCGGGCCCCTGGCAAGCACTTTTGTGCAAGTCTCGCAGCAATGCGTGTAATCCTTTGTACAAAGCCAGGTAATGACCATGTGTGCAGTTAATAAAACTTCATGTACTGCAACTTTTTCTGCCTAAGTACATCTTTACATTTTGATTCACTATGCGGATCATTGCGGTAGTTCATAGCCGGTACGAGGTTTTCACCGGGAAACTAAAGGCTCATAGTGCATCCTATTTTCTCTTCTTTCTTTTTCTCAAAAGAAAGCAGGGTTCTCCCGGAAGAGTGTGTTGGGGAACGTCGCATGGGAAACAAAAAATTTCCTACGCGCACGAAGACCTATCATGGTGATGTCCATCTACGAGAGGGGATGAGTGATCTACGTACCCTCGTAGCTCGTACAGTAGAAGCGTTAGTAAACGCGGTTGATGTAGTGGAACGTCCTCACGTCCCTCGATCCGCCCCGCGAACAATCACGCGATCAGTCCCACGATCTAGTACCGAACGGACGGCACCTCCGCGTTCAGCACACGTACAACTCGACGATGATCTCGGCCTTCTTGATCCAGCAAGAGAGACGGAGAGGTAGAAGAGTTCTCCGGCAGCGTGACGGTGCTCCGGAGGTTGGTGATGACCTTGTCTCAGCAGGGCTCCGCCCGAGCTCCGCAGAAACGCGATCTAGAGGAAAAACCGTGGAGGTATGTAGTCGGGCTGCCGTGGAAAAATCGTCTCAAATCAGCCCTAAAACCTCTGTATATATAGGTGGGAGGGAGGGGACCTTGCCTTCGGGCTCAAGGAGCCCCAAGGGGGTCGGCCGAGTCCAAGGGGGGAGGACGCCCCCCCAAACCGAGTTGGACTTGGTTTGGTGGGAGGGAGTCCCCCTTCCTTCCCACCTCCTCCTTTTTTTTCTCTTGATTTTTTCTTCTTGGCGCATAGAGCCCTTTTGGGCTGTCCCACCAGCCCACTAAGGGCTGGTGTGCCACCCTCAAGGCCTATGGGCTTCCCCGGGGTGGGTTGCCCCCCCCCCCGGTGAACTCCCGGAACCCATTCGTCATTCCCGGTACATTCCCGGTAACTCCGAAAACCTTCCGGTAATCAAATGAGGTCATCCTATATATCAATCTTCCTTTCCGGACCATTCCGGAAACCCTCGTGACGTCAGTGATATCATCCGGGACTCCGAACAACATTCGGTAACCAACCATATAACTCAAATACGCATAAAACAACGTCGAACCTTAAGTGTGCAGACCCTGCGGGTTCGAGAACTATGTAGACATGACCCGAGAGACTCCTCGGTCAATATCCAATAGCGGGACCTGGATGCCCACATTGGATCCTACATATTCTACGAAGATCTTATCGTTTGAACCTCAGTGCCAAGGATTCATATAATCCCGTATGTCATTCCCTTTGTCCTTCGGTATGTTACTTGCCCGAGATTCGATCGTCAGTATCCGTATACCTATTTCAATCTCGTTTACCGGCAAGTCTCTTTACTCGTTCCGTAATACAAGATCCCGCAACTTACACTAAGTTACATTGCTTGCAAGGCTTGTGTGTGATGTTGTATTACCGAGTGGGCCCCGAGATACCTCTCCATCACACGGAGTGACAAATCCCAGTCTCGATCCATACTAACTCAACTAACACCTTCGAAGATACCTGTAGAGCATCTTTATAGTCACCCAGTTATGTTGCGACGTTTGATACACACAAAGTATTCGTTCGGTGTCAGTGAGTTATATGATCTCATGGTCATAGGAATAAATACTTGACACGCAGAAAACAGTAGCAACAAAATGACACGATCAACATGCTACGTCTATTAGTTTGGGTCTAGTCCATCACGTGATTCTCCTAATGACGTGATCCAGTTATCAAGCAACAACACCTTGTTCATAATCAGAAGACACTGACTATCTTTGATCAACTGGCTAGCCAACTAGAGGCTTGCTAGGGACGGTGTTTTGTCTATGTATCCACACATGTAAATGAGTCTTCATTCAATACAATTATAGCATGGATAATAAACGATTATCTTGATACAGGAATTATAATAATAACTATATTTATCATTGCCTCTAGGGCATAATTCCAACAGTCTCCCACTTGCACTAGAGTCAATAATCTAGCCCTCACATCATCATGTGAGTTACATTGTAATAAATCTAACACCCATACAGTTCTGGTGTTGATCATGCTTTGGCCGTGGAAGAGGTTTAGTCAGCGGGTCTGCTACATTCAGATCCATGTGCACTTTGCATATATTTACGTCCTCTCCCTCGACGTAGTCACGGATGAGGTTGAAGCGTCGTTTGATGTGTCTGGTCTTCTTGTGAAACCGTGGTTCCTTTGCTAAGGCAATGGCACCCGTGTTATCACAGAACAAGGTTATTGGATTCAGTGCGCTTGGCACCACTCCAAGATCCGTCATGAACTGCTTCATCCAGACACCCTCCTTAGCCGCCTCCGAGGCAGCCATGTACTCCGCTTCACATGTAGAATCTGCTACGACGCTTTGCTTTGAACTGCACCAGTTTACCGCACCCCCATTAAGAATAAATACGTATCCGGTTTGCGACTTAGAGTCGTCCGGATCTGTGTCAAAGCTTGCATCGACGTAACCTTTTACGGCGAGCTCTTCGTCACCTGCATACACGAGAAACCTCTCCTTAGTACTTTTCAGGTACTTCAGGATATTCTTGACCGCTCTCTAGTGATCCACTCCTGGATTACTCTGGAACCTACCTGCCATACTTATGGCCAGGCTAACATCCGGTCTAGTGCACAGCATCGCATACATGATAGAACCTATGGCTGAAGCATAGGGGACGGAGCGCATATGCTCTCTATCTTCATCAGTTGCTGGGCACTGAGTCTTATTCAATCTCGTACCTTGTAGAACTGGCAAGAACCCTTTCTTGGACTGTTCCATTTTGAACCTCTTCAAAACTTTATCAAGGTATGTGCTTTGTGAAAGTCCTATCAGGAGCTTTGATCTATCCCTATAGATCTTAATGCCTAGAATGTAAGCAGCTTCTCCTAGGTCCTTCATAGAGAAACTTTTATTCAAGTAATCCTTTATGCTCTCTAAAAACTCTACGTTGTTTCCAATCAGTAATATGTCATCCACATATAATATTAGAAACGCCACAGAGCTCCCACTCACTTTCTTGTAAATACAAGATTCTCCAACCACTTGTATAAACCCAAATGCTTTGATCACCTCATCAAAACGTTTGTTCCAACTCCGAGATGCTTGCACCAGTCCATAAATGGATCGCTGGAACTTGCACACCTTGTTAGCATTCTTAGGATCGACAAAACCTTCGGGTTGTATCATATACAACTCTTCCTTAAGGAAACCGTTAAGGAACGCCGTTTTGACATCCATCTGCCAGATTTCATAATCGAAAAATGCAGCTATTGCTAACATGATTCTGATGGACTTAAGCATCGCTACGGGTGAGAAAGTCTCATCATAGTCAACTCCTTGAACTTGTGAAAAACCCTTTGCCACAAGTCGAGCTTTATAAATGGTCACATTACCGTCAGCGTCCGTCTTCCTCTTAAAGATCCATTTGTTCTGAATGGCCTTGCAGCCCTCAGGCAGTACCTCCAAAGTCCACACTTTGTTCTCATACATGGATCCTATCTCGGACTTCATGGCTTCCAGCCATTTGTTGGAATCTGGGCCCACCATTGCTTCTTCATAATTCGCAGGTTCATTGTTGTCTAACAACATGATTGATAAGACGGGATTATCGTACCACTCTGGAGCAGTACGTGGTCTCGTCGACCTGCGTGGTTCGACATAAACTTGAACTGGAGTTTCATGATCATCATCATTAACTTCCTCCTCAACCGGCGTCGCAATGACACAGGTTTCCCCTTGCCCTGCGCCACCATCCAGAGAGATGAGAGGTTCGACAACCTCGTCAAGTTCTATCTTCCTCCCACTCAATTCTCTCGAGAGAAACTCCTTCTCGAGAAAAGCTCCGTTTTTAGCAACAAACACTTTGCCCTCGGACTTGAGGTAGAAGGTGTACCCAACTGTCTCTTTTGGGTAACCTATGAAGACGAACCTTTCCGCTTTGGGTTCCAGCTTTTCAAGCTGAAGCTTTTTGACATAAGCATCACATCCCCAAACTTTAAGAAACGACAACTTTGGCCTTTTGCCATACCACAGTTCGTATGGTGTCGTCTCAACGGATTTTGATGGTGCCCTATTTAAAGTGAATGCAGCTGTTTCTAATGCATAGCCCCAAAATGATAACGGCAAATCAGTAAGAGACATCATAGATCGCACCATCTCTAATAGAGTACGATTACGATGTTCGGACACACCATTACGCTGTGGTGTTCCAGGCGGTGTTAACTGTGAAACAATTCCACATTGTCTTAAGTGAGCACCAAACTCGAAACTCAGATATTCACCCCCACGATTAGACCGTAGGAACTTGATCTTCTTGTTACGATGATTTTCCACTTCACTCTGAAATTGCTTGAACTTTTCAAATGTTTCAGACTTGTGCTTCATCAAGTAGACATAACCATATCTACTTAAATCGTCAGTGAAGGTGAGAAAATAAGGATATCCGCCGCGTGCCTCCACGCTCATCGGACCACACACATCGGTATGTATGATTTCCAACAAGTCACTAGCACGCTCCATTGTTCCTGAGAACGGAGTCTTAGTCATCTTGCCCATGAGGCATGGTTCGCACGTGTCAAGTGAATCAAAGTCAAGTGACTCCAGAAGTCCATCAGCATGGAGTTTCTTCATGCGCTTTACACCAATATGACCTAAGCGGCAGTGCCACAAAAATATGGCGCTATCATTGTTAACTCTAACTCTTTTGGTCTCAATGTTATGTATATGCGTATCGCTATCAAGATTCAATATGAACAATCCTCTCACATTCGGTGCATGACCATAAAAGATGTTACTCATAGAAATAGAACAACCATTATTCTCTGACTTAAAAGAGTAACCGTCTCGTAATAAACAAGATCCAGATATAATGTTCATGCTCAACGCAGGCACTAAATAACAATGATTTAAGTTCATCACTAATCCTGATGGTAACTGAAGTGACACTGTACCGACGGCGATTGCATCAACCTTGGAACCATTTCCTACGCGCATCGTCACTTCATCTTTCGCCAGCCTTCGCCTATTCCGCAGTTCCTGTTTCGAGTTGCAAATATGAGCAACAGAACCGGTATCGAATACCCAGGCACTACTACGAGAGCCGGTTAAGTACACATCAATAACATGTATATCAAATATACCTGATTTTTCTTTGCCCGCCTTCTTATCTGCCAGATACTTGGGGCAATTGCGCTTCCAGTGACCCATACCCTTGCAATAGTAACACTCCGTTTCCGGCTTAGGTCCAGCTTTGGGTTTCTTCATCGGATTGGCAACAGGCTTGCCGCTCTTCTTCGAATTGCCCTTCTTGCCTTTGCCGTTTCTCTTGAAACTAGTGGTCTTATTCACCATCAACACTTGATGCTCTTTACAGAGTTCAGACTCTGCGACTTTCAGCATCGCAAACAACTCGCCAGGAGACTTGTTCATCCCTTGCATGTTGTAGTTCAATACAAAGCCTTTATAGCTTGGCGGCAGCGACTGAAGGATTCTGTCAGCGATAGCTTCTTGCGGGAGTTCAATCCCCAGCTCAGCTGGACGGTTTGAGTATCCAGACATTTTGAGCACATGTTCACTGACAGATGAGTTTTCCTCCATCTTGCAAGCATAGAATTTATCGGAGGTCTCATACCTCTTGATCCGGGCGTTCTTCTGAAAGATAAACTCCAACTCCTGGAACATCTCAAATGCTCCATGACGCTCAAAGCGACGTTGAAGTCCCGGTTCTAAGCCATACAAGACTGCACATTGAACTATTGAGTAGTCCTCCTTACGTGCTAACCAAGCGTTCTTAACATCCTGATCAGCCGTAGCGGGTGGTTCATCTCCTAACGCAGCATTAAGGACATAATCCTTCTTCCCAGCTTGTAAGATTAGCTTAAGATTACGAGCCCAGTCTACAAAGTTGCTTCCATCATCTTTCAACTTAGCATTCTCTAGGAACGTATTAAAATTCAGGATGACTGTCGCGTGAGCCATGATCTACAACACAAATATATTCAAAGTGGACTTAGACTATGTTCAAGATAATTAGAGTTTAACTTAATCAAATTATTCGCTAAACTCCCACTCAAAAAGTACATCTCTCTAGTCATTTGAGTGGTTCATGATCCACTTACACTAGCTCAAGTCCGATCATCACGTGAGTTGAGTATAGTTTCAGTGGTAAGCATCCCTATGCTAATCATATCATCTATATGATTCATGATCGACCTTTCGGTCTCATGTGTTCCGAGGCCATGTCTGCACATGCTAGGCTCGTCAAGCTTAACCCGAGTGTTCCGCGTGCGCAACTGTTTTGCACCCGTTGTATGTGAACTTTGAGTCTATCACACCCGATCATCACGTGGTGTCTCGAAACGACGAACTGTAGCAACGGTGCACAGTCGGGGAGAACACAATTTCATCTTGAAATTTTAGTGAGAGATCACCTCATAAGGCTACCGTCGTTCTAAGCAAAATAAGGTGCATAAAAGGATTAACATCACATGCAATTCATAAGTGACAAGATATGGCCATCATCATGTGCTTCTTGATCTCCATCACCAAAGCACCGGCACGATCTTCTTGTCACCGGCGCCACACCATGATCTCCATCAATGTGTTGCCATCGGAGTTGTCGTGCTACTCATGCTATTACTACTAAAGCTACATCCTAGCAAAATAGTAAACGCATCTGCAAGCACACACATTAGTATAAAGACAACCCTATGGCTCCTGCCGGTTGCCGTACCATCGACGTGCAAGTCGATATTTCTATTACAACATGATCATCTCATACATCCAATATATCACATCACATCATTGGCCATATCATATCACAAGCATACCCTGCAAAAACAAGTTAGACGTCCTCTAATTTTGTTGTTGCATGTTTTACGTGGTGACCATGGGTATCTAGTAGGATCGCATCTTACTTACGCAAACACCACAAAGGAGATATATGAGTTGCTATTTAACCTCATCCAAGGACCTCCTCGGTCAAATCCGATTCAACTAAAGTTGGAGAAACCGACACTTGCCAGTCATCTTTGAGCAACGGGGTTACTCGTAACGATGAAACCAGTCTCTCGTAAGCGTACGAGTAATGTCGGTCCAAGCCACTTCAATCCAACAATACCGCGGAATCAAGAAAAGACTAAGGAGGGCAGAAAAACGCACATCACCGCCCACAAAAACTTTTGTGTTCTACTCGAGAAGACATCTACGCATGAACCTAGCTCATGATGCCACTGTTGGGGAACGTCGCATGGGAAAAAAAAATTCCTACGCGCACGAAGACCTATCATGGTGATGTCCATCTACGAGAGGGGATGAGTGATCTACGTACCCTTGTAGGTCGTACAGCAGAAGCGTTAGTAAACGCGGTTGATGTAGTGGAACGTCCTCACGTCCCTCGATCCGCCCCGCGAACAATCTCGCGAACAGTCCCACGATCTAGTACCGAACGGACGACACCTCCGCGTTCAGCACACGTACAGCTCGACGATGATCTCGGCCTTCTTGATCCAGCAAGAGAGACGGAGAGGTAGAAGAGTTCTCCGGCAGCGTGACGGTGCTCCGGAGGTTGGTGATGACCTTGTCTCAGCAGGGCTCCGCCCGAGCTCCGCAGAAACGCGATCTAGAGGAAAAACCGTGGAGGTATGTGGTCGGGCTGCAATGGAAAAATCGTCTCAAATCAGCCCTAAAACCTCCGTATATATAGGTGGGAGGGAGGGGACCTTGCCTTGGGGCTCAAGGAGCCCCAAGGGGGTCGGCCGAGTCCAAGGGGGGAGGACTCCCCCCCCAAACCGAGTTGGACTTGGTTTGGTGGGAGGGAGTCCCCCTTCCTTCCCACCTCCTCCTTTTTTTTTCTTTTCTCTTCATTTTTTCTTCTTGGCGCATAGAGCCCTTTTGGGCTGTCCCACCAGCCCACTAAGGGCTGGTGTGCCACCCTCAAGGCCTATGGGCTTCCCCGGGGTGGGTTGCCCCCCCCCCCCCCCTCGGTGAACTCCGGGAACCCATTCGTCATTCCCGGTACATTCCCGGTAACTCCAAAAACCTTCCGGTAATCAAATGAGGTCATCCTATATATCAATCTTCCTTTTCGGACCATTCCGGAAACCCTCGTGACGTCCGTGATCTCATCCGGGACTCCGAACAACATTCGGTAACCAACCATATAACTCAAATACGCATAAAACAACGTCGAACCTTAAGTGTGCAGACCCTGCGGGTTCGAGAATTATGTAGACATGACCCGAGAGACTCCTCGGTCAATATCCAATAGAGGGAGCTGGATGCCCATATTGGATCCTACATATTCTACGAAGATCTTATCGTTTGAACCTCAGTGCCAAGGATTCATATAATCCCGTATGTCATTCCCTTTGTCCTTCGGTATGTTACTTGCCCGAGATTCGATCGTCAGTATCCGTATACCTATTTCAATCTCGTTTACTGGCAAGTCTCTTTACTCGTTCCGTAATACAAGATCCCGCAACTTACACTAAGTTACATTGCTTGCAAGGCTTGTGTGTGATGTTGTATTACCGAGTGGGCCCCGAGATACCTCTCCGTCACACGGAGTGACAAATCCCAGTCTCGATCCATACTAACTCAACTAACACCTTCGGAGATACCTGTAGAGCATCTTTATAGTCACCCAGTTACGTTGCCACGTTTGATACACACAAAGTATTCCTTCGGTGTCAGTGAGTTATATGATCTCATGGTTATAGGAATAAATACTTGACACGCAGAAAACAGTAGCAACAAAATGACACGATCAACATGCTATGTCTATTAGTTTGGGTCTAGTCCATCACGTGATTCTCCTAATGACGTGATCCAGTTATCAAGCAACAACACCTTGTTCATAATCAGAAGACACTGACTATCTTTGATCAACTGGCTAGCCAACTAGAGGCTTGCTAGGGACGGTGTTTTGTCTATGTATCCACACATGTAAATGAGTCTTCATTCAATACAATTATAGCATGGATAATAAATGATTATCTTGATACAGGAATTATAATAATAACTATATTTATCATTGCCTCTAGGGCATAATTCCAACAGAGTGCCCCCCGCGTAGAAGTCATTGATACGTCTCCAACGTATCTATAATTTTTAATGGTTTCATGCTATTATCTTGTCAAACTTTGGATGTTTTTTATCATGCCTTTTATATATTTTTCCGGACTAACTTATTAACTCAGTGCCAAGTGCAAGTTCCTGCTTTTTCCATGTTTTTGACCCCTTTCAGAGGAGGATTTTGAACAGAGTCCAAACGGAATGAAACTGCCAAAAAGATTTTTTCCGAAACAGAAAAAGATCGGGAAGCCGGAGAATCAGGGCAGGGGGCCTGCAGGGACCCCACAAGCCCCCTAGCCATGGCCAGGGGGCCCGCGCCTCCCTTGCTTGTGGGCTCCCTGGGCCACCTCTGCCCTAGGTTTTGCGCCTATATATTCCCTAAAATCCCAGAAAAAATCAGGAGATCATCGAAAGTACTTTTCCACCGCCGCAAGCTTCTGTCTCCGCAAGATCCCATCTGGGGCACGTTCTGGTGCCTGCTTGAGGGGGATTCGGACACGGAGGGCTTCTTTATCAATACCATGACCTCTCCAATGATGCATGAGTAGTTCACCATAGACCTACGGGTCCATAGCCAGTAGCTAGATGGCTTCTTCTCTCTCTTGGATCTTCAATACAAAGTTATCCATGATCTTCATGGAGATCTATCCGATGTAATCTTCTTTTGCGGTGTGTTTGTTGAGATCCGATGAATTGTGGATTTATGATCAGATTATCTATGAATCTTATTTGAGTTTCTTCTGATCTCTCTTATGCATGATTTCATATCCTTGTAATTCTCTTCGAGTTGTGGTTTTTTTTGGCCAACTAGATCTATGATTCTTGCAATGGGAGAAGTGCTTGGTTTTGGGTTCATACCGTGCAGTGACCTCACCCAGTGACAGAAGGGGTAGAGAGGCATGCATCGTGTTGTTGCCATCAAGGGTAAAAAGATGGGGTTTTCATCATTGGTTTGAGATTATCCCTCTACATCATGTCATCTTGCTTAAGGCGTTACTCTGTTCATCATGAACTCAATACACTAGAAGCATGCTAGATAGCGGTTGATGTGTGGAGTAATAGTAGTAGATGCAGAAAGTATCGGTCTACTTGTCTCGGACCTGATGCCTATATGTATGATCATTGCCTTAGATATCATCATGACTTTGCGCGGTTCTATCAGTTACTCGACGGTAATTTGTTCACCCACCGTAATATTTGCTATTTTGAGAGAAGCCTCTAGTGAACACTATGGCCCCCGGGTCTACTCCACACCATATTTTCAGCCTTACACTTTTACTTTGTTGCACTTCCCGCCTTCAGATCTCACTTTGCAATCAATCTTGAAGGGATTGACAACCCCTTTATAGCGTTGGGTCCAAGCTCTTTGTGTTTGTGCAGGTACTCTAGACTTGACGAGATTCTCCTACTGGATTGATACCTTGGTTCTCAAACTGAGGGACATACTTAGTGCTCCTGTGCTGCATCACCCTTTCCTCTTCAAGGGAAAAACCGACGCAAGCAAGAGAAGTAGCAAGAAGAATTCCTGCCGTTGTCGGGGAAGGATTATGTTGCCGTAGCAGAATAATTTCTGGCGCCGTTGCCGGGGATGATCAAGTAAATAACTCATCCAAGTAAGTGTTGCAAACTCATCTCTTGCATTTACTTTGTTTGCCAGTTGCCTCTCATTTTCCTCTCCCCCACTTCACAATTTGCCTTTTTTGTTTGCCTTTTCGTTCGCCCTTTTTCTCATGCTTGCTTTCTGTTTGTCTGTGTGGGATAGTCTACCTGTCCTCATGGCTAGACCCACCACTTAGAACGATACCCCCGAGAGCTAAGCTCTCAATTTTACACATATTGAGGAAGAAAACTTAAAGGACGCTTGGTACAGGATTTGCAATGCTCAGAGTAGATCTACTCATAAGCAATCCACTACCGTCCTGCTTCGCAGTTTTTATGTGGGTGTTCCTCCTTCGAATAGGTATATTCTTGACACCATCGTAGGTAGAAATTTCTTAGGTAGCCATACCGTTGATTCTTACGGAGCTGTAATAAATTTGGTAGGCTCACCTGCACTCATGGTTAATGGAACTACCTTCACTCTGGAACAAGTGATGCATAGGCTGGACGTCATTGAAAATAGAGTTGCTACGTTCGAACTCATTGAGAATTTGGATAAAAAGATCCAAAATCAAATCACGCAGTACGGATCCAAGGTGGGAATGGTTTTGAAAAATTTAAAGGAGAAGGAACCCACAGTTAACGAAAAACTAGGTCATGATTCCGCTAGGATTGGAAAACTAGAGGACGTTATAACCAACTTGGGTTCCGCTTTTGCCACTGTGCAGAATACTCCAAACTTTGCTCACAATAAGGTCACCAAGTCTGTTTTTGTTCCCAAAAATAGTGGTGAATCATCTAGCAAGAAAGATGAAAACCTTAAGATGATAAGTGATCACGCCACTTATGGTTTGAGCACCAAATACGACGATACGTGATTCTATCGCTTTTATGCCTAGCTAAGGGCGTTAAACAATAGCGCTTGTTGGGAGGCAACCCAATGAATTTATCTTTTTACTTCTGTTTTGTTGCGTCCACACCATCATAATTCTATTGTGATTGTGTTTTTTGTGTTTCTTTTTGTGTTTGAGCCAAGCAAAACCTTTATGACTAGTCTTGGTGATGGTTGTTTGATCCTGCTGGAAAAAGACAGAAACGTTTCGCTCACGGGATGATTTTTAATTTTTATTCATAAAGAGATTTGGAGTTGATTCTATTTTCTGCTAGTTGATATGCCTTTTTCCCAGGTAGTCATAATTATTCAGAATTTTTGAGGTACCATAAGTATACGAAGTATACAGATTGCTACAGACTGGTCTGTTTTTGACAGATTCTGTTTTTGTTGAGTTGGTTGCTTGTTTTGATGAAACTATGGTTAGTATCGGGGGGTACTAGCCATGGAAAAGTTAGAATACAGTAGCCCAACATCAATATGAATAGAATTCAAGTTTGCTACAGTACGTAAAGAGGTGGTAGTTTGTTTTCTTGTGCTAATGTTATCACGAGTTTCTGTTTAAGTTTTGTGTTGTGAAGTTTTCAAGTTTTGGGTGATGTTCTCATGGACAAAGAGATAAGGAGTGGAAAGAGCTCAAGCTTGGGGATGCCCAAGGCATCCCAAGACAAATTCAAGGACACCAAAAAGCCTAAGCTTGGGGATGCCCCGGGAAGGCATCCCCTCTTTCCTCTTCAATCCATCGGTAACATTACTTGGAGCTATATTTTTATTCACCACATGATATGTGTTTTGCTTGGAGCGTCTTGTATAGTAGGAGTATTTTCATTTTGTTGTGTCACAATCATCCTTGCTGCACACCTTTAGAGAGAGACATGCACTCATCGTGATTTTGCTAGAATGCTCATAGTGCTTCACTTATATCTTTTGCGCTAGATAATTTTGCTCTATGTGCTTCACTTAGATCTTTTAGAGCACGGCGGTGCGTGACTTGGTAGTTGGCTCATGCTATGAAAAGTAGTCCCAAAGGTGATAGGTACCCAAAGAGGATACAAAAACCTCCATCTTCATGTGCATTGAGTAGAAAGAGAAGTTTTGATTCCTCTCAATTAGTTTTGAGACGTGGATTTGGTAATATTAAGAGTTATGTTAGTAGGGTGCTGTGAATCTAGAAATACTTGTGTTGAAGTTAGTGATTCCTGTAGCATGCACGTATGGTGAACCTCTATGTTAGGAAGTCAGAGCATAATTGATCTATTGATTGTCATCCTTTGTGTTGAGGTCGGGATCGTGCGATGGTTAACACCTACCAACCCTTCCCCTAGGAGTATGCGTTTAGCACTTTGTTTCGATTACTAATAAAAACGTTTGCAACAAGTATGTGAGTTCTTCATGACTAATGTGAGTCCATGGTATAAATGCACTTTCACCTTTCACCTTTGCTAGCCTCTCTAGTGCCGCGCAACTTTCACCGGTACACAAACCCACTATATGTCTTCCTCAAAACAGCCACCATACCTACCTACTATGGCATTTTCATAGCCATTCCGAGATATATTGCCATGCAACTCCCACCATTCCGTCTCATGACATGTGCCGTCACTCTCATATTGCCATTGCATGATCGTAAGATAGCTAGCGAGATGTTTCAACGTCATAGGCCAAGCTAGATCGTTGCACATCACGGTACACTGCCGGAGGCATTTCCTATAGAGTCATCATCGTTCTAAGCTTTGAGTTGTGAGTAAATAAAAGTGTGATGATCATCATTATTAGAGGATTGTCCCATGTGAGGAATAAAAGAAGAGGCCAAAGAGCCCAAAAATAAAAGAAACAAGGAGAAAAGAAAAAAAAAGAGGCCTAAGAGCCCAAATAAAAAAAGAGATAAAAAGAGAGAAGGGACAATGCTCCTATCTTTTCCACACTTGTGCTTCATAATAGCACCATGTTCTTCATGATTGAGAGCTTCTTGCTTTGTCACTACCATATGCTAGTGGGAATCTTTATCATATCACTTGGCTTGTATATTCCAATGATGGGCTTCCTCAAAATTGCCCTAGGTCTTCGTGAGCAAGCAAGTTGGATGCACACCCACTAGTTCTACTTTTGAGCTTTCACATACTTATAGCTCTAGTGCCTTTTATATATTTTTAGGGACTAACTTATTAACTCAGTGCCAAGTCACAGTTCCTGTTTTTTCCATGTTTTTGACCCCTTTCAGAGGAGGATTTTGAACGGAGTCCAAACGGAATGAAACTGCCAAAAAGATTTTTTCTGAAACAGAAAAAGATCGGGAAGCCGGAGAATCAGCGCAGGGGGCCTGCAGGGACCCCACAATCCCCCTAGACGCGGCCAGGGGGGCCGCACCTCCCTGGTTTGTGGGCTCCCTGGGACACCTCTGCCCTAGGTTTTGCGCCTATATATTCCCTAAAATCCCAGAAAAAATCAGGAGATCGTCGAAAGTACTTTTCCGCCGCCGCAAGCTTCTGTCTCCGCAAGATCCCATCTGGGGCACATTTTGGTGCCCTGTCGGAGGGGGATTCGGACACGGAGGGCTTCTTCATCAACACCATGACCTCTCCGATGATGCGTGAGTAGTTCACCATAGACCTATGGGTCCGTAGCTAGTAGCTAGATGGCTTCTTCTCTCTCTTGAATCTTCAATACAAAGTTCTCCATGATCTTCATTGAGATCTATCCGATGTAATCTTCTTTTGCGGTGTGTTTGTGGAGATCCGATGAATTGTGGATTTATGATCAGATTATCTAAGAATCTTATTTGAGTTTCTTCTGATCTCTCTTATGCGTGATTTCATATCCTTGTAATTCTCTTCGAGTTGTGGGTTTTGTCTGGCCAACTAGATCTATGATTATTGCAATGGGAGAAGTGCTTGGTTTTGGGTTCATACCGTGCGGTGACCTCACCAAGTGACACAAGGGGTAGCAAGGCACGCATCGTGTTGTTGCCACCAAGGGTAAAAAGATGGGGTTTTCATCATTGGTTTGAGATTATCCCT
Source organism: Hordeum vulgare subsp. vulgare (assembly GCF_904849725.1). NCBI lineage: Eukaryota > Viridiplantae > Streptophyta > Magnoliopsida > Poales > Poaceae > Hordeum > Hordeum vulgare. Next base: position 240,062,122 of record NC_058520.1, on the reverse strand, counting down.
CTACATCATGTCATCTTGCTTAAGGCGTTACTCTGTTCGTCATGAACTCAATACACTAGATCCATGCTGGATAGCGGTCGATGTGTGGAGTAATAGTAGTAGATGCAGAAAGTATCGGTCTACTTGTCTCGGGCGTGATGCCTATAGTTATGATCATTGCCTTAGATATCATCATGACTTTGCGCGGTTCTATCAATTGCTCGACGGTAATTTGTTCACCCACCGTAATATTTGCTATTTTGAGAAAATCCTCTAGTGAACACTATGGCCCCCGGGTCTACTCCACACCATATTTTCATCCTTGCACTTTTTCTTCGTTGCACTTTCGCCTTCAGATCTCACTTTGCAATCAATCGTGAAGGGATTGACAACCCCTTTATAGCGTTGGGTGCAGGTACTCTGGACTTGACGAGATTCTCCTACTGGATTGATACCTTGATTCTCAAATTGAGGGAAATAATTACTACTCCTGTGCTGCATCACCCTTTCCTCTTCAAGGGAAAACCCGACGCAAGCAAGAGAAGTAGCAAGAAGAATTCCTACCGTTGCCGGAGAAGGACTTTTGTTGCCGTAGCAGTCATCCCCAGGGAAGAAGGAGTGGGCAGATGCGTTCAAGGCGACCAGCGGCTACCTCACGGCAAGAAAGTCGGCAGAGGAAGGAAAAGATAAGTAAATCCCTTCTTTGGTACATAGTCACTGCCTGTATGAGAGGACTTGCGTGCAGTTAAGCCCTTGTCAGAATCGTTGCGTGCTGGGGGGCTGGAAGCATGCCCAGCACCCCGGGTGATCGCGACAAGGATAACAAGTCAACCTTGTTGGGCGTAGTACCGCCGAAGGGTTGCTTAGGATCTATCCTTAGAAGCGGCCCACGGGAAGACGACCCTCACTCGCAAGTGTTCCCGTTACGCGTCAAAGTCGAAAGGGTGCCCCGGGTGCAACCTTTGCGTTCGGAAGGGAAATAGCAAACATTAACACAGAAAAGGAGAGAGAAAACAAGCCAAATTCTCGACATGATAGTGGTACCCATTGTTTTTTTAAAAAATTAGGATATACATTGGGTGCTATTTAAAAACAAAAGGGGTTGTGCATGATTTAAATTCGTTGTGCAATGATGATAGAGCATAGCCAGACTATATGCTTTTGTAGGGATAACTTTCTTTTGGCCTTGTTATTTTGAAAGTCCATGATTACCTTGCTAGTTTGCTTGAATTATTATTTTTTCCACGTCAATAGCAAACTATTGTTTTGAATCTAATGGATCTGAACATTCACGTCACATAAGAGGAATTACAAAGGACACCTATGCTAGGTAGCATGAAAGCATCAAAAATTCATTCTTTTTCACTTCCCTACTCGAGGACGAGCAGGAATTAAGCTTGGGGATGCTTGATATGTCTCAAACGTATCTATAATTTTTGATGGTTTCAAGTTGTTATCTTGTCTTCTTTGGATGTTTTATGTACCTTTTATATCTTTTTTGGGACTAACTTATTAATTCAGTGCCAAGTGTGAGTTCCTGTTTTTTGTGTGTTTTTGACTCTTTTCAGACCTGATTTTGGAACGGAGTCCAAACGTAATAAAAACCCCGAAATATTTTTTTCCCGAACGGAAGAAGATCAGGGGGCCTTTGGGCCAAGCCAGGTGGGATCTAGGGAGCCCACAAGCCCCCACTCCGCCACCAGGGGGAGGCGGCGGTGTCAGGGCTTGTGGCCTCCCTGGCCGCCCCCTGACCTAGATCCTTGGCCTACATATTCCCAAATATTCAGCAAAAAATCAGGGGAGCCTCGAAAATACTTTTCCACCGCCGCAAGCTTCCGTTTCCGCAAGATCTCATCTGGAGACCCTTCCCGGCACCCTGTCGGAGGGGACTTTGGAGTTGGAGGGCTTCTTCATCATCATCATCGCCCCTCCAATGACTCGTGAGTAGTTCACTTCAGACCTACGGATCCGTAGTTAGTAGCTAGATGGCTTCTTCTCTCTCTTGGATCTTCAATACAAAGTTCTCCGTGATCTTCATGGAGATCTATCCGATGTAATCTTCTTTGGCGGTGTGTTTGTCGAGATCCGATGAATTGTGGATTTGTGATCAGATTATCTATGATATATATTTGAGTCTTTGCTGATTTCTTATATGCATGATTTGATATCCTTGTAAGTCTCTCCGAGTCTTGGGTTTTGTTTGGCCAACTAGATCTATGATTCTTGCAATGGGAGAAGTGCTTGGTTTTGGGTTCTACCATGTGGTGACCTTTCCCAGTGAAAGTAGGGGCAACAAGGCACACATCAAGTAGTTTCCATCAAGGGTAAAAAGATGGGGTTTTATCATTGGTTTGAGATTATCCTCTACATCATGTCATCTTTCTTAAGGCGTTACTCTGTTCTTATGGACTTAATACACTAGATGCATGCTGGATAGCGGTCGACGTGTGGAGTAATAGTAGTAGATGCAGAAAGTATAGGTCTACTTGTTTTGGACCTGATGCATATAGATATAATCATTGCATAGATATCGTCACGACTTTGCGCGGTTCTATCAATTGCTCGACAGTAATTTGTTCACCCACCGTCTACTTGATTTCATGAGAGAAGCCACTAGTAAACACTACGGCCCCTGGGTCTATTTACATCCATGGTTTACACCTCCGCTTTTACTTTGCTTTGTTACTTTGTTGCTTTTAGTTCTCACTTGACAAACAATCTATAAGGGATTGACAACCCCTTCATAGCGTTGGGAGCAAGCTTTTGTGTTTGTGCAGGACCTTGTGATACTCATCCACCGGATTGATACCTTGGTTCTCAAACTGAGGGAAATACTTACCATCGCTGTGCTACATCACCCTTTCCGCTTCGAGGGAACACCAACGCAAGGCTCCAAGGCCACGGGGGAAATCCTTTGCATACTTGCCTAGGAATTCCCTTAAGGCGTAGCCGCAGCTGAAGGATTCCTGGTGCAGTCGACACGACTATTCTTGGCGCCGTTGCAAGGGAAGCACAGCTGACATCAGAAGTATTTCTGGCGCCGTAGCCGGGGAGGAGAGATCAAGATCTATCCAAGTAGGTCTCACAAACTCATCTCTTGCATTTACTTTTGTTTCCAGTTGCCTCTCGTTTTCCTCTCCCCCACTCCACATTTGTCATTTTCATTTGCCTTTCTCCTTTGCCGTTTTCTTTTGCCTTTTGCCTTTTTCGTTCACCCTTTTTCTCTCGCTTTCTTTCTATTCGCTTGTGTGCCATGTGCCTTCAATATGCTTGCATCTTCGTTTGTTAATCTCTTTAAGAGACCCACTTATGTGGAACGAATTGCTAGTGAGTTGAGGGCACTTGACTATTTTTATGGAGTTTTGCGTGAGATGCGTGAATCTGAAAATTGTGAGGAAGAAATTTATGAAGTGATTCACGAGGTCTCCTTGGATGAAAAGCATGATTGCAATGGTTTCACTATAAATTCTATTAGTGATAATCATGCTGAAATTATGCAAAACCCTAAGCTTGGGGATGCTAGTTTTGCTTTGTCCACTACTTGTTGCAATAATCATGATTGGGGTGATGATCTTTCTTATGATCTTGAAAATTTGTTCAAACCTCATGATGAATATGATATTTGCAACAATATTGAAAGTGGGATTGGAGAAGTCGTGACTTTATTTGATGATAATCCCACTATTTTTTAAGAGCGTCAACTTTGCATGCATGTGGATCATGAAAAGAATATCCTATGGGATAGCTATATGGTTGAATTTGAATATGATCCCACATGTAATTTCTATGAGAGAGGAAAATATTTTGGTAGAAGCTTTCATGTTACCAAATCACCTCTCGTGATGTTGAGATTGCTCTTGTCTCTTTCTTCTTCCTTGCATATGGTAGCTATTGGTTTTCTTGAAAATTTGTTTTCCTATAAAATGCCTATGCATAGGAAGTATGTTAGACTTAGATGTGATTTTCACATGCTTTAGGATGCTCTCGTTGTGCTTCAATTCTTGTCTTTTGTGAGAGCATCATTGATTGCCTAGCTAAGGGCGTTAAACAAAAGCGCTTGTTGGGAGGCAACCCAACGAATCTATCATTTTTCTTTCTGTTTTGTGTTTTCCACACTTTCATAGTTCTGTTATGATTGTGTTTTTTGTGTTCCTTTTTGCGTTTGTGCCAAGAAAAACCGTTATGATTAGTCTTGGGGATGATCGTTTGGTCATGCTGGAAAAGACAGAAACTTTCAGCTCACGAAAAGAATTTTCTTTTTTTTCTGTAATAGATTTTGAGTTGATTCTTTTTGCTGCTGATTTATAAGAAAATTCTTCAGACTGTCGTAATGTTTCAGAATTTTTGAAGTACCACAGGTATACGAAATATACAGATTGCTACAGACTGGTCTACTGTTAACAGATTCTGTTTTTGTTATGTTGGTTGCTTATTTTGATGAAACTATGGATAGTATCGGGGGTATTAGCCATGGAAGATTAAAAATACAGTAACCCAACATTAGCATAAGTAGAATTTAAGTTTGCTACAGTACCTAAGGAAGTGGTGGTTTGCTTTCTTGTACTAATGTTATCACGAGTTTCTGTTTAAGTTTCGTGTTGTGAAGTTTTCAAGTTTTGGGTGAAGTTCTTATGGACAAAGAGATAAAAGAGTGGCAAGAGCTCAAGCTTGGGAATGCCCAAGGCACCCCAAGAGATTCAAGTATGTTGTAAAAGCCTAAGCTTGGGGATGCCCCGGGAAGGCATCCCCTCTCTCGTCTTCAATCCATCGGTAACGTTACTTGGGGCTATATTTTTATTCACCACATGTTATGTGTTTTTCCTTGGTGTGTCTTGTATCGTAGGAGTCTTTTATTTTTGTTGTGTCACAATCATCCTTGCTGCACACCTAGAGAGAGAGACATGCACTCACCAAGATTTTGTCGAGCTTCACTTATATATTTTGGTAGACAATTCAGCTCACATGTGCTTCACTTATATCTTTTGAGCTAGATAATTTTTCTCTATGTGCTTCACTTATATCTTTTAGAGCACAGTGGTGCGTGGCTTGGTAGTTGATCTATGCTTTGAAATTAGTCTCAAAAGGGGTAGTTATCCAAAGGGATGCGAAAACTTCCACCTTCATGTGCATTGAACAGTTGGAGAAGTTTGATTCATCTCAATTAGTTTTGAGTTGTGGTTATGGTAATATTGAAGTCATGCTAGTAAGGTGTTGTGGATCTAGAAATACTTGTGTTGAAGTTAGTGATTCTCGTAGCATGCACGTATGGTGAACCGCTATGTGATGAAATCTGAGCATGATTGGTATATTGATTGTCATCCTTTGCGTGGCGGTCGGGATCGCGCGATGGTTTATACCTACCAACCCTTCCCCTAGGAGTATGCATTGAATTCTTTGTTACGAATACGAATAAAACTTTTGCAACAAGTATATGAGTTCTTCATGACTAATGTTGAGTCCATGGTTTAGATGCACTTTCACCTTCCACCATCACTATCTTCTTAGTGTCGTGCAACTTTCGCCGGTGCACAAAACCCACCATTAGCCTCCCTCAAAACAGCCACCATACCTACCTACTATGGCTTTTGCAAAGTCATTCCGAGATATATTGCCATGCAACTACCACCATGACATGTGCCACCACGTCTACATTGCCATTGCATGATCGTAAGATAGCTAGCAGGATGTTCCATTGATGTCTATGCCATGCTAGATCATTGCCACGGTACACTACCAAAGGCATTCCATATAGAGTCATTCTTGCTCTAACTTTTGAGTTGAAAGTGTGACGATCATCATTAATGGAGCATTGTCCCATGTGAGGAAATAAAAGAGGCCAAAGAAGCCCACCAAAATAATAATAATAATAAGAGGCCAAAGAGCCCACCAAATAAAAAAATATGAGAGAAAAATAGAGAAGGGACAATGCTACCACTTTTTCCACACTTGTGCATATTAAGCACCATGATCTTCATGATTGAGAGTCTCTCATTTTGTCACCGCCATATAGCTAGAGGGAAATTTTCATTATATAACTTGGCTTGTATATTCTAATGATAGGCTTCCTCAAAATTGCCTTAGGTCTTCGTGAGCAAGCAAGTTGGATGCACACCCACTAGTTTTCTTTAAGAGCTTTCACATACTCGTAGCTCTAGTGCATCATTTGTATGGCAATCCCTACTCATTCACATTGATATCTATTGATGAGCATTTCCACAGCTCATTGATATGCCTAGTTAATGTGACTATCTTCTCCTTTTTTGTCTTGCAACCTCCACCACATTGCACACCATCTATAGTGCTATAACCATGTCTCACACTCATGTATTGCGTGAGAGTTGAAAAGGTTTGAGAAAGTAAAGGTGTGAAACAATTACTTGGCCAATACCAGGGTTGTGCATGATTTAAATTCGTTGTGCAATAATGACAGAGCATAGCCAGACTATATGCTTTTGTAGGGATAACTTTCTTTTGGCCTTGTTATTTTGAAAGTTCATGATTACCTTGCTAGTTTGCTTGAATTATTATTGTTTCCACGTCAATAGCAAACTATTGTTTTGAATCTAATGGATCTGAACATTCACGTCACATAAGAGGAATTACAAAGGACACCTATGCTAGGTAGCATGAAAGCATCAAAAATTCATTTTTTTTCACTTCCCTACTCGAGGACGAGCAGGAGTTAAGCTTGGGGATGCTTGATACGTCTCAAACGTATCTATAATTTTTTATGGTTTCACGCTGTTATCTTGTCTTCTTTGGATGTTTTATGTACCTTTTATATCTTTTTTGGGACTAACTTATTAATTCAGTGCCAAGTGCGAGTTCCTGTTTTTCTGTGTTTTTGACTCTTTTCAGATCTGATTTTGGAACGGGGTCCAAACGGAATAAAAACCCCGAAATTATTTTTTCCCGAACGGAAGAAGATCAGGGGACCTTTGGGCCAAGCCAGTTGGGCTCCAAGGAGCCCACAAGCCCCCACTCCGCCACCACGGGGAGGCGGCGGTGTCAGGGCTTGTGGCCTCCCTGGCCGCCCCCTGGCCTAGATCCTTGGCCTATATATTCCCAAATATTCAGCAAAAAATCAGGGGAGCCTCGAAAATACTTTTTCGCCGCCGCAAGCTTCCGTTTCCACGGGATCTCATCTGGAGACCCTTCCCGGCACCCTGCCGGAGGGGACTTTGGAGTTGGAGGGCTTCTCCATCATCATCATCGCCCCTCCAATGACTCGTGAGTAGTTCACTTCAGACCTACGGGTCCGTAGTTAGTAGCTAGATGGCTTCTTCTCTTTCTTGGATCTTCAATACAAAGTTCTCCATGATCTTCATGGAGATCTACCCGATGTAAACTTCTTTGGTTGTGTGTTTGTCGAGATCCGGTGAATTGTGGATTTGTGATCAGATTATCTATGATATATATTTGAGTCTTTGCTGATTTCTTATATGCACGATTTGATATTCTTGTAAGTCTCTCCGAGTCTTTGGTTTTGTTTGGCCAACTAGATCTATGATTCTTGCAATGGGAGAAGTGCTTGGTTTTGGGTTCTACCATGTGGTGACCTTTCCCAGTGACAGTAGGGCCAGCAAGGCACACATCAAGTAGTTGCCATCAAGGGTAAAAAGATGGGGGTTTTATCATTGGTTTGAGATTATCCCTCTACATCATGTCATCTTGCTTAACGCGTTACTCTGTTCTTATGGACTTAATACACTAGATGCATGCTGGATAGCGGTCGACGTGTGGAGTAATAGTAGTAGATGCAGAAAGTATCGGTTTACTTGTTTTGGACGTGGTGCCTATAGATATAATCATTGCATAGATATTGTCATGACTTTGCGTGGTTCTATCAATTGTTGGACAAAAATTTGTTCACCCGCCGTCTACTTGCTTTCATGAGAGAAGCCACTAGTAAACACTACGGCCCCTGGGTCTATTTACATCCATCGTTTACACCTCCGCTTTTACTTTGCTTTGTTCCTTTGTTGCTTTCAGTTCTCACTTGGCAAACAATCTATAAGGGATTGACAACCCCTTCATAGCGTTGGGAGCAAGCTTTTGTGATTGTGTAGGATCTTTTGATACTCCTCCACTGGATTGATACCTTGGTTCTCAAACTGAGGGAAATACTTACCACCGCTGTGCTAAATCACCCATTCCGCTTCGAGGGAACACCAACGCAAGGCTCCAAGGCCACGGGGGAAATCCTTTGCATACTTGCCTAGGAAGTCCCTTAAGGCGTAGCCGTAGCTGAAGGATTCTTGGTGCCGTCGACACGACTATTCTTGGCGCCGTTGCAAGGGAAGCACCGCTGACATTAGCGCTCATCGTCCAAGGCGTAGTCAAGACAGTAGGGGGAAGGATGCCTTTTAATGGTGGAACGCGAACATGCGCCACATTGTTTCCCCACTACTTTCCCCAAGGAAGGCCAGGGGACTGGCCACTAGTGTACCAACATAACAGCTCGCTGTGAAGCGTGCTGCTTTGGAGACCGCCCCTCTCCACAAATGTCATCCATTGTAGGACAGTGCACGGTGGGGATGGTTAGCAAAGTCATCATAATTGCAGGGAAGCGCAAACACACATGCCCATGTATGACCCAGGCCTGGGGCTACTATTGGCATACTAAGAAATGGGGTCCTTAGTACCCCTAGCGTTAGGCACGGGCAACCGCGGCTCCCAAGCCGACAACCCCTTACCGGGCTCACATCGAGCCCCAAGGCAAGTCAAGACCAAGACCAAGGCGGGGCAAAAAGACTCTAACTAGTCTATAAGGTCATCCTCCCGCGGTGCACGGCAAGATCCCGGCCTGCCAAGCTACCCCTCCACCTCATGAGGGGGCTCGTTGTCGATATCAGCCGAGGTGTCGAGCGGGCAGGTGGAGCTGGCAGGGGTACGCGGCCATAGTAGCGGGCGTGTGGCAGCCTTAATCACACTCATCCCGCAACATGGAAGAAGAAGAAGAGGAGGTAGCTGGGCGGACGACACAGATGGAGAGGCAATCCTTGCCAGGAATGTCAACAGCACACCACTGCACGGTGCATTCAATGTGCCTATCCTAGTCGGTCAGAGTGAGGTATTTCCCACTACCTATCCTGACATGCAGTCCTCTTCACTTCGATACACACTATACACCTAGTAAGAAGACTATTATAGCCCCTCTAGTAACCCCTTGTCCTATAAAAGGAGGTCCATGGCTACCTTTAGAGGGGTCGACACTCTTTTCAATTGCGCGCGTAGGTGCACCTCTCGAGCATCCTTGTCGGGTCGTTGTGCTCATGTACTTGAACTCACCTAATAAACCAAGCAAAATAGGACGTAAGGTTTTATGCTCCTGAGCTGCCCGAACCTGTATAAATCCTCACAGTGATCTAGTCGAGTGATGCTCTTTGTGCACCTAGATCCCCCTGCAAAACAATAAACGGGCCTTGTAGATCACATAGATCATCGTTTCCCTCGATATCTGGTGGTCCATCAATCCCATCAATCATTACATGATCCATTACTCCTATAAATCCAATATTGATGGTGTTCCACATAACCTTCTAGAGTTCCTATAATCCCCAAATCCTTGAATGACTATCTTATCACACTATATCCACCAATTTTCATTATCACGATCAGGTAAACTCCAATTTAGGATGCATATAGATCCTCAAATCAACTCTAACAACAATCCAATATTCCTAGTTTATCTTCCATCAAGAAACATGGTATCATGTTCGAGATCATCAGACTAAATTCAATCTACTCTGAACCATGTAGAATTACATATCATCATCACCACCTGTTTTTAATCCGAGTCTCATATCCACTGAGAATTCCTCCTTGTTCCTCCAAGTCATTTCGTAACATCACCAATTTCTTGTCAATACTATCTAGTGAAGTCAAATCCCTACATCTCCAAGAATTTCATCTTGTGATCATGATTGTCCTACTAAATCTAATTTACTCAAGGTTCTGGCCATTCTATTAACTTGATCCATCAAGTTTACCTACCAACATAAAAGTCTCATGATCCACACAACAGTCTTGATTACTTCCTCACGACATCTATTTTAGCCTCCACAAATCATCGATCTACTAATGACGTATCCTCAAAATGATCTTTCCTATTGTATCGTTATTCCAAGTGTTGGCTTAAGAATGTAATTTGTTTGTTCACTAGTTCCATAATGAACCCGGTGCTAAGCAAAGGTTATTGATGCTTAACTAGTGCTCTTGCAAATCCATAGGTGAAGCACATGGTTAGGGGTTTGAGCCGGGGTAACTCGTGAGGTCTAGACTAGTCTAGAGAAAAACTTTCCAATCTCGAGGGAAAAGTATAACCCTACGGGGTTGCACCCGGATGAATAGGTTGTCATCAAAAGTCTACAGTGCTAGTTGTTTGTTGAGGTGGATCCCTGGTGCATCTTTTCTCTCTAGTCTTCAGTTGATGAGAAAGATGAAAGGGAAAAGTAACATAAAGGGGAGCTCCCAAAAGGGGGTGGTATGGTCCAAGTGCAATCACACAATTGTTGAAATAGAGAAATGCAAACATTAAGATAGGCCAAGTGATATAGTTGTGTACTTGTTTCCTATGGAAAAAGTGCAAATTATATCAAAACACAAAAGAAAGCAAGACAAAACATGGTTCCACTTGAACCATCACACGGACTCGACTTCGCATAGTGGTTACACGACTCATCCTACCCTAGAGGTGCTTGGACTCAGTAGTCGTGATTTGCTTCGTCTCTTGGAGAGGAGGTCATTCGGTCTTCTAGGTATTCCTTAGGTGTCGATGCACCTCTTGTAGTTGTTCATTGAAACAATCCAGGTTGAACCCAAAAAATCTTTGACAACTTCTTATCTAGTGAGCTGACGGGGCAAATGTGGTTCCTCGTGGCTGCCACTGACAAGGTATTTTGTTGTCTTCATGATCATGAGAAGGCCATTCTATCTACTAAGGCGTCAAGGGTCCTAGGTGGGCAATCCTTTATGCAATGTCATTAACAAGGCATAGTAGATGTCCAACATGTCAGTTACATTAAGGACTGCATTGACACAAATAGTGGGGGATAAAGAGAAGCATTTTCCTGATCACTATGGTGAGGCAGACCAAATGGTGAGGTTATCATCCATCGGTGGTTGTTGATACAACAACGGTAAGGACATGGTTGCTTTATTAGCAACGTATATCATGATCTTGCATGTCTTGCGCCCTAATCATGGTAGGCCAAGGTTGCATCATCTTGGGGCAGTGTCGAGGGTGTCACCATCTTCTGAGCTTTAACATCCTCATACCTTGAGAGGATATCTCCTATTGGTGCCATCTTGTCGTGGTGTTGCCAACCTTGTGTTCAAAATATGTGGGTGAACGTCTTGCAAGGTGGCTTCCTTCGAGGTTACACGCAAGAATTACAAGGAATCTAGTGGCCAGGAGCATAAGGGTACTAGAGACAATTTTCCAAGTTTTGAAAAAGTAGATGAGGAGAGCCAAGAGAAAAATCGTGGAACTGGTAAGGCAAAAATCTTTGGTTTCTTTGAAGACTTAGAAGAGATAAGAAATATAGAAGTTTTGTAAGTGATTTGAAGGGTTTGAAAAATATAGTTTTGTACTAACTAACGTCCATGCTAACTAAGGCTTCCTACAGTCAGGATGGCTGTGGTACCAGCTTTGTTGGGACCCTAACTCATAAGTAGGAATCATTGATTGCACATGTACAGTGATCCTTGAATCAATGCTCACTGAACACACAAAAACTGGATAACAATAGTCTTACATCCATTAAATACCGTCTTACACAAATATGACCATTATGGTCAAGTCTTCCATAGGCCCATGAAGGCCATATATAGAATAAACACTCGCAGCGGAAATCTTCAACGATGGCGTGGACCCATGCCATCTGCCTTAACCCCACAGACATTATGACTGGGAAGCGTCCTATCTCACATGTTCATCATCAAGGTACTCTTTGTCATATAATGTTCTTTCATGCGTAGCCAAATAAATATCCAAGGACAAGACAGTGAGTACTTTTGAATGTAATTGCAAGCAATCCATGTTTGGAACATAGTAAACTATGCATCGTATAACACTAAGCAGGTAGTTTTGCGGAAAGCTAGTTTTGAATGCAATATAATGTCCTATCATTTGAAAAATCATGTATCATGAGCTTAAAGATATCAAGATAAACATATATTGAACAACTCCAGTTTAATCATCTCATCAACTCATCTGACTTAGCGCAAGCATTTCTTTCTCTCACACACCAAGTTTTATGACACACTAGAGATACTTTAAACAGGACCACCCAACTATCCTTGACCGTGGACACATCTATTCGAATTGTTTGACACTCTCAAGAGGTTGCACTGTTGGAGATATGCCCAAGAGGCAATCATGTATGATGATATTTCCTATGTGTTTATCAATAAAGATAGTACTTGGACATTGTCAATGATGTGTACCAACAAGTACGTGACTTGTTTGTGAGACTATGCATTGTATAATGACTGTCCTAAATGGTCCCTAATCAAAAGGATTGTGTGGACGTGCAACCATTCAGATTGGCATATGACATGGCAGATGGTTTGGTCTCACTAACCATGTAGCACTGGATGCTAGCCGGATAATATGGACTCGGAAATATCTGGTCGGATTCACGTAGTTGGAACCAAGTCGAGATAAGGTCTGAGCTAGAAAGACCCAACTATGAGACACATTGATAGGTCATCTATGAGTCTCTAGTGACTTGAGCTGGCACATGTACTCGGGATGGTGACATACTTTCTTTGGGCTGACCAAACGCTACCCGTGACTGGGTAGTTACAAAAAGGTAGGTTTCGTGCTTATCCAGACCCATGTCGCGAGACATGGTCGAGCAAGATAGGATTTGCCCCTCCGATCAAGAGAGTTATTCTCTGGGCCCCTTAGGTGATCTCACGTGGATAATCATGGTCATGCAATGATAATCTGAATGTTGGTCGAATTCACCCGAACAAGAAAGAGGTCGTGATGCAACAAGGATGACCATGTCGCCTTGTGCACGACAACATATATTGTGTGGCAAAATGAACAGAACTATGAAGTATCGGTTTGCCTAACTAGCGTCATTGGACACTTGGATTTGGAACACTTTGGTAGAGGCCGCTATCGACTAGACGAGTCGGATGTGATCTGACTCGTGACCTAGTGAACGAGAACCTAAGGGGTCGCGTGCTTAAGGGAAGGAACACATGGACTTTAGCATCTGTGTGAGGCCCAAGAGTTGAGCCCATGTCGGCTGCCTATATATAGTTGAGGTGCGGCACACTAAATCAGTTGATCGCTTCGGCGCCGTCATTAGGGCTTTGCATCTGTTGCAACTAGCCATCTCCACCCGCCGTCGACTGTCTGACCAAACCTAGCAGTCCGCCGCACGGTGTTCCTCCTACATGCACGGAAACCGTTAGAGGCGGTGCACTTGCGCCGCTCTGGCAAACGTGTTCGGGGGACTCGGCGACCGGTTTCCCAACTCATGGTTTGAATTTGTGGATGATCATACAAATATTTTATGCAGGATTGAATTTTGTTTCTAGAGATCTTTTAGATTCTGCCACGGGCGGTACTCTTATGGAAATTACTTTGGTTGATGCTACTGAATTGCTTGATAATATTATGGCTAATTATTTACAATGGCGTACTGAAGAGCTCCTACTAGTAAAAAAGTTAATTTTATTAAAGAAATTGATGCTTTGAGTGATAAAGTTGATGCTCTTATGAAATTGGCTGCTAGTCAGCATGCTCCTATTGATCCTGATGTGCCTTTGTCTACTTTGATTGAGAAAAATAATGATCCGTAGATGTAAATTTTGTCTCACGAAACTACTTTAATAATAATGCTTATAGGAACAATTTTAATCCTAGGCCGTATCCTAGAAGTTCTTCAAATAATTATGGTTATTCCTATGGTAATTCTCATAATAATAATGCCAGGATACCCTCTGATCTTGAGAGTAATATTAGGGAATTTATCGATCTGCAAAAATCTTTCAATACTATGATAGAAGAAAAGTTGAATAAGACTCATGATATGTCTAGAAGCATTGATAAAATTTTGCATGATGTTGAAAATCTCAAGAATATTTTTTTCCTAAGTTTGATATTAATGAATCAATTAAAGCTTTATATGTTTCCATAGATGAAAGTAAGAAAACAACCGCTATGCTTAGAGATTAAAGAAATTTCTAGAAAGAGTGTTTCCGGATTGCTTTCATAAAAATGATGAAGAGATTGAAATGATTGTTGTTTCTTCTATTGATTCCCTATTTAGTAATGTTAATATTAATGATGAGGGAACTAAAGAAGAGTCAACTTTAGCTAGAGGACATTCCCATGGTTTGGAGGGTCAATAACTTATTGAAAAAAATGATAAAAGCGGGATTGAAGAGGTCAAAACTTTAGCTAGTGATGCACCAACTATTTTGGATTGCAAAAACTTTAATTTTGATAGCTTCTCTTTTATTGAGTGCATTTCTATGTTGCAATCTATGATAAATTCACTCAATGCCTATGAAAAAAGTAAAGCTTTTACTAAACATATTTCAGAGGCGGTAATAAAAGCTTTGGAAAAAAAAGTTAGAGCTAGAGATTTCAATTCCTAGAAAATTACATGATGAATCGGAACCCAGCATTAAGATCAAAATTACGAATTTTGAGTGCTATGCTTTATATGATTTGGGTTCTAATGTTTTCAAAATTCTGAAATCTCTTTGTTATGTGCTTGGTATTACCAATATTGAAGAATGTTCTCTCTTGCTTCACTTATATAATTTTGAGAGTTGAGAATTTTAAAGAAACTTGTACTCTCGTTCTTCACTTATATTTGATTGAGAGATTTTTATTTGCAATGGCAATTTGCTTTAAATGCAAATTAGTTCCAAAGTGATGAATGTCTAGGAAATATATAATTAAAACTTTCATGAAGATCATTGGATATTAAACTTGATCCTTTGCAATAGATTTGATATATGAAGATAGTAATATGTGAGTTATGTTGATGAGTAATTATGCTCTAGTAAAAATATTGGTGTTAAGGTTTGTGATTCCCTATGCATGCATATTAAGTCAATAATTGTGTCATAAAATTACATCATCTTGTTTTTCATTATTCGGTGTTAGTTATGTTTAATGTTCACTTATGATGATTTTTGTTCATTGGTTGGGAGCTTCTCAATCTATTTGCTAGCCTTCACTTGTACTAAGCGGGAATACTGCTTGTGCATACAAGTCCTAAACCCATTGTTGTGCCAAATGAGTCCACCATACCTACCTATATGCAGTATTTCAACACCATTCCAAATTAATTTGCAAGTGCCAACTCTATTGTTCAAAATAAATTTATGTTTTGTGTGCCCGTACCGCTCATGAAGCGTCTAGGGACGCCCACTCCGAAAATGAAATATATATATATATATGATGTTGTCAAATAATAAATACCTTGAAAGTGTTGGTATGGACAGTACACATGGATACGTCCAGCCATGGAATATGAAAGACTAGTGGAAAAGGGAATAAACCTTATTTTCAGTTTGGGAACCACCTATAGATTGTTTAGCATGGAGGATATTGGAAACTATTAGTCGTTTTCGTTGATAGGAAAAGCATACCACCCAAAAATAATTATCTCTAAGTTTTTCACTTTGAGATCTGGCACCTCTACAAATCCATGCTTCCCTCTGCAAAGGGCCTATCTATTTACTTTATGCAATTTTTATTTTTGAATTTGAGTCTCCATCTTCTCTTATAAAGCACCAACTAAGGAACATTGTTATCATACTTGAGCATTGGATGTAGTTAATATTTGAGTGTGTTGCATGAGTGGATCAATGATAGAGCATGATGAGCTAGGGATAACGTTAGTTAGCATTGATATTTTGAAAGACTTGGTTGATGGTTGATATACTTGAGTATTGAAATTTTTATATCAAACTATCAACTATTGCTTTGCATCATCTATAAGCCCATATGTGCGTGCTCAAAGAAAAAGAATGTGATGAACATGTGAGGCAGCATTCCACATCAAAAAATTTGTTTTTATCATTTACCTACTCGGGGATGAGCGGGAATTAAGCTTAGGGATGCTAATACGCCTCCAACGTATTTGTAATTTTTAATTGTTCCATGCTTTTATATTATTATTCTTGGATGTTTTATGATAATTTTGTACCAACTTTATATCATTTTTTGGGACTAACCTATTGACATAGTGCCTAGTACCAATTGCTGTTTTTTGCTATTTTTTCCTTTGCAAAAAATCCATATTAGATGAATTCCAAATGCCACGAAACTTTACGCAGATTTTTTGGACCAGAAGGAAAATTGGTAGCCAAGATTGAGTATCAGACGAGGCTCAATTTGGGGATCGAATGTACAAGCTCAGTGATCCCAGAGAGCAATGTTCACCGAACACACAGAAATAGAATAATAAGAGTCTTACATCCATACATACCGTCCGATACAAATAATGACCATCACGGTCAAGTCTTACATAGATAGGTCCTTGAATTCCAACACAGCAAACTCAACTAATAGCAGAAATCTTGGTTGAAAGCGTGAACCCATGCCATCAAACTTAACCTACTGGCATTCTGACTGGGAAGCATCCTAGATCGCAGGAACGTCACCAAGGTATTATTTAGCATCTCATGTTCTCTCTTACCTGGTCAATGAAATAACCAGTGGCAAGTAAATGAGTACTTTGAATGTACTCACAAGTAACCCATGATATGGAACAATGCAATAACGAAGTATGACATAACACTAGTATGCTGATTTTTGCGGAAAACAGGTTTTCCCTAGTGCAACAACATGACCAAATTCTTGGGCGACATGCACCACAAGACATAGCGGTAACCCAATGAACAAGTTGCAGATATCAATATCAACTCAGGGTCGAACATCCCATGTCAATCCATCATGCCAAGTCACCTGACTTAGCTCGAGCAACGTGTTTCCCATGTCTCCATCTCTTTATCATACCCTCCCCCCACACACACACACTTGGTTTATGCAGAAACAACTGGACGTAGTTTAAGCAGGATTACCCAACTCTCCTTGACCGTGGACACGACTATTCAAATAGTTTTACACTCTGCAGAGGTTGTGCATTGTACCCACAAGACTCGAGGAACTTCCATGTCATCCATGACTCGCGTTATATAACATACCCGAGGTAAGCACCCGAACAATGCCTTTCCCATGGCGACGCTAAACAAAGAGTCTGCTCGTTTGGTGCCTATCCCACATGATGTACATCTTACGAGCCTCGCTCTAGATCAATGTCTTCATGAGGAATGACAATTTCTTCGCAATTTCTTCATGATCAAAGTCATCAAGGAATGACCAAAGTCTTCACCCGAAGACATATATTTTTAGGGGTCGATATTCTTCGGATAACTCAAACTCCTCAGTGGCTTATAGAGCATGTATACACTCAAAAAAATATCAGTCTCTTAACCTATAAGTATTCAAACCACCAAAATCACTAAGGGGCACTCGATGCACTTACACTTCCACTCTATTCGACAATGAGAGTGCAATCAAGATTGCGAACAATCAAGTACAACACCCAAAGACTTAGCACTTCCAGATTTGTCATCATATTCTTCATGAGCATGCACTCAAGGGCAACATCTTCCTCGACCACGTGAATACTGAAGAACAACTAGCATATATCTTCACTAAGCCCTTGGATGAAACGAGATTTTGCAAGTTGCGGTGTGACCTAAATATCTTAGAATCTTTGAATGTGCTGTGAAATGACACACATCTTAATTCTTACGCAAATTTGATGATTTAGATATGCAACACACAAAGTAATGTTTTTCTTCAATCAAGGAAGACTAACATGCTAAGTGTGAAGAAATTAGTGAAGAATTTGATTCTGAGGACCCTATGACAATTGTACGCGGTGCCTGAAATCATCATTCTTATACGGTGGGTCACGCCACCAAATTCTTCAGATTTTAAAATTCCTCAAGCTTTCAAATTCCTCAAAATCTCAAATTCTTCAAACTTTTCAACATGTTCTCTTCATTGACTATCTACTTATTTATGAGCTTTCAAAGTCCTCAATAGCATTCACTTATTGCTAAGTATTCATGTTGTTTTTTCTTCTAAGTGAATGTGATCGGACCCGTTCCCCCTCTATGCTAAGCTCAACCCAGTCTGTTCTCAAATTCTTCATATGCATTATATTTGAAACCCATTCAAAGTCTTCACTGAGTCCTTGTCAGCTGAAGAATTTGTGAACAAAATCTTCAAAAATGTCTTATCAAAATTTCTGGCCGTTGCCGCTCAAACCGCTCCCACTACCCACGTGTGGATAACCACGATCTCCAATTAACTCCACCGCTTAATTTGCAACAAGTGCGTACCTTTCTTGTTCTATCCGGCTTTTACCGTCGTTTTGTTAACTATTTTAGCACCATTGCATCTCCACTACATGCTTTGAGCAAGAAAATGCACCCTTTGTTTGGGGACCATCGCAAGACAACGCTTTTCATGAGCTTAAAAACTTGCTTGCTCATGCACCATTGCTTGCCTTACCAAACTATGATAAAACTTTTGAAGTGCATTGTGATGCTAGTGTAACGACATAGGTGAAGTGCTCATGCAAGAGAAGTGCCCCAATTGCTTAATTTAGCAAGAAATTTCCAAGAGCTCAACTTAACTATCCCATATATGACAAGGAATTGTATGCTTTAGTGAGAGTCTTGCATGTTTGGGAACATTATCTATGACCTCATGAATTTGTCATTCATACCGACCATGAAACATTGAAATACCTTAAGGGTTAAACCAAGTTGAACAAGCGGCATGCCAAATGGAGTGAATTCATTGCGTCTTTTCCTTATATTATCAAATAGATTAAGGGTAAAGAGAGTGTAGTAGGCGATGCTCTTTCCGGCAAATGCATGCTCGTTATGCAACTTCAATTGAATGTGATTGGGTTTGAGCATATCAAAGATTTACATGAGCATGATACTTTCTTTGTGATTCCATATGCTGAATGCCATACTAAACCTTCTTGGCAAACATATTATATGAAAGATGGCTAACTGTGTAATACCCTATGTTTTAGCTCTTGTAACTAATTAACTTATTTTAAAAAATTAGGACCAATTAAAATTTTCATGACTCATTCTAATGCTTGATGTGATAGCTGCTTGCTTGCCTGTTTGCTTGTGTTTGAATCCAATGTTCCTGCTACTCTCCAAACTCATCTCTTTGACCCAAATCCTTGCCTAATGATCATGCCATGTGTTTAGGTCCAGAAACTATTTTACCAAACATTATTTTAACCAAAAAGCATTTCTTTGATTTAAGCTTTCAAAAAACCCTGAGTTGGGATTTGTTCTACAAGTCCTTAAATTGGGGAGGTTATTTTGCACCAAATATTTTATTTAAAACCCATTATCAAAATGGCTTCCCCAAACCACAATATTATTATTTTAAAAGGTATTTTACTATTTTATTTAAATACCTTTCTCTAAGGCGAGAAATAGTCCCTTATGAAGGAAAGTTATTTTTGTTGCTTTCAAAATATTGGAGAAAAATTAGGGAAACTCAATGGACATATATATTCCATATATGGGAGTTCCAACACATGGTCATGTTCAAAATATTAGGCAAAACCCATCAAAACCCTTCCTGCCTATTGATGACCCACAAGTATAGGGGATCAATCGTAGTCCTTTCCATAAGTAAGAGTGTCGAACCCAACGAGGAGCAGAAGGCTCTGACAGATGGATTTCAGCAAGGTAATAACTGCAAGCACTGAAAGTAGCGGTAACGAGTGTTTGTGTAGCGAGGTGAAATGTAACAAGCAAAGAGTAACAAGTAACAAGTAGTAGCAATGGTGCAGCAAGTGGCCCAATCCCTTTTGCAGCAAGGGACAAGCCTGAACAAAGTCTTATAGGAGGAAAAACGCTCCCGAGGACACACGGGAATTTCTGCCATGCTAGTTTCATCATGTTCATATGATTCGCGTTCGTTACTTTGATAGTTTGATATGTGGGTGGACTGGCGCTTGGGTACTGCCCTTACTTGGACAAGCATCCCACTTATGATTAACCTCTCTCGCAAGCATCCGCAACTACAAAAGAATAATTAAGACAAAGTCTAACCATAGCATTAAACTAGTGGATCCAAATCAGCCAATCACGAAGCAACGCATAGACTGGGGTTTAAGCTTCTGTCACTCCAGCAACCCATCATCTACTTACTACTTCCCAATGCCTTCCTCTAGGCCCAAATATGGTGAAGTGTTATGTAGTCGACGTTCACATAACACAACTAGAGGAAAAACACCATACAGCATATCAAAATACCGAACGAATATCAAATTCACATGACTATTATTAACATGACTTATCCCATGTCCTCAGGAACAAAAGTAACTACTCACGAGACATAATCATAATCATGACCAGAGGTGTAATGTATAGCATCAAGGATCTGAACATAAACTCTTCCACCAAATAATCCAACTAGCATCAACTACAAAGAGTAATCAACACTACTAGCAACCTTACAAGTACCAATCTGAGTCGCGAGACGAAGATTGATTACAAGAGATGAACTAGGGATTGGAGAGGAGATGGTGCTGATGAAGATGTTGATGAAGATGCCTCCCCTCCGACGAGAGGAGTGTTGGTGATGACGATGGCGACGATTCCCCCTCCGGGAGGGAAATTTCCCCGGCACGATCGTCCTGCCGGAGCTCTAGATTGGATCTGCTCAAGTTCCGCCTCGTGGCGGCGGCGAAACCACGAAAAAGCTCTTGTATGATTTTTTCCAGGTCAGGGCGCATCATATAGCAAAAGAGGGGGGCTAGTGGGCCTTCAGGCAGCCCACAAGCCTGCCCTACGCCACCAGGGGGTGGTGGCGGTGGGCAAGCTTGTGGGGCCCTGGTGGCCCCCCTCTGGTAGTTCTTTCGCTCAGTATTTTTAATATATTCCAGAAAAAATCCACGTAAATTTTCAGGGCATTTGGAGATGTGCAGAATAGTGGACTGGGATTTGCTCCTTATCCAGTTCAGAATTCCAGCTGCCTGAATTCTCCCTCTTCAAATAATACTTGCAAAACAAGAAAGAAAAGGCATAAATATGGTACCACAAGTAATATAACAGCCCAAAAAGCAATAAATATCAACATGAAAGCATGATGCAAAATGGATGTATCAACTCCCCCAAGCTTAGACCTCGCTCGTCCTCAAGCGAAAACCAAGTTCCGTAAACATGTCCACATGTTTGGGGACGAAGGTGTCGATAAAACATAATACGGACATGAGGGCATCATGATCACACATAGAACAGCAATATATCATGAAGATTCTTATGGGAAAGTAACAATTCCTTCACAAAGCAAAGCATGAAGCAAAAACCTTACCGAGAAGTAACCAACAATAGTCCATAGCCATTGAAGCAATTGCAATTTATCAGAACATCAGAAAGAGTCAAATAAGAGCTTGTAAGGCAAACCCACATACTCAATCATCTCTTTGGTTTTCCACAATTGTTACAACTCACGTGGTACTCATGGTGTCAAAGTTTCAGCTCGACACAGAGGAAGATAGGGGCTTATAGTTTTGCCTCCCAACGGTTTACCTCAAGGGTAAAGTCAACAACAATAGAGCATAAGTACTCAACTCCAAGTTGATATATGAATATAGATCTTTCCCAAACATGTGACGGTAGCCAAGACAAAGGCAAAAATAGGGAATTGGTGATGATCACCATGACTCTTACAAGGGTAAAAAGTAAAGGTACAAGATAGGCCCTTCGCAGAGGGAAGCAGAGGTTGTCATGCGCTTTTGAGGTTTGAATGCGTGTCCTCTTAGTGCGGAGGAACCTCACTTTATATTGCCCCCTGTGACAAAGAACTTTATTATGCAGTCTGTCGCTTTTATGTCTTCCTCATCACAGGTTCGTACAAAGCTTATTTTCCACACACTAATAGAGCATACATATTAGAGAGCAATTTTTATTGCTTGCACCAATGACAACTTACTTGAAGGATCTTATTCAATCCATAGGTAGGTCTGGTGGACTCTCATGGCAAAAGTGGGTTGCAGGTTTATGGATGCACGAGTAGTATCTCTACTTGGTGCGGGAGGTTTGGCTAATATGAGGTGGAAGCAATCGTCACATGCTAAGGGATCTCTAATCATATAACATTGTTTGGAACCAAGCAAACACAATTCATTATGTTGTCTTCCTTGTCCAACATCTACTCCTAGGCATGTAATAGTTTGCTGAGTGCTCACAATTGTAAAAAGTGTCTAAGATGATATATTTATATGTGAACCTCTCTTTCCTTATTACTTCTTATTAATTGCGACAATGACTGAGGTCTATGTTAATTTATTTTCAACAAGTTTCAATCATCATTCTTGTCGTAAGTGAAGTTATCACTTTCCATAAGATCGTCTCATGATCTTTCATGCTATCGTTCTTTTCATACTTTTGATCATGGCACAAAGCAAAGCCCTTGACTAAGACACTCTTTATTATATAGCTCGTAAGCTCGAATACAACGGGGGAGAGACAAAAGCAAAAGACTCAAACTAAAAACTAAAGACTTATTCCTCTAAAAGAAGAAATAAAAACTGAAAAGGAAAGAACTAAAACAAAGGTAAAAGCAAAAGATATAAAGGTGATACGATACCAGGGCAACTCCCCCAAGCTTGGCAGAAGACAAGGGGATTGCCCATACCAATGCTTAGTTGTCTTACTTTGGTGGTGATGGTGGTATTGTTGGAGCAGTCTTGAGCTTGTCTAATTTCCACTTGAGCAAAAAGTTTTGCTCCCTTAGATCGTCATTTTCCTCCTCAAGTTTCAACACTCTATGGCAAAGTTCCTGCTTACTCTCCTGCAAGAAATGAGAAGGGATAAACAAGGTCTTAGGCTTCTTCCTATGGTCAGGGAGGCTTGACTTCTTGAACTCCACATGGGTGTTTGCAGGTTGAGGTAGAGGAGCCTCCTCTTCATCGGAACTCGTTTGCTCCTTCCCTTTGGGCTCATAGTCCTCTTCCTCATCAGTGGTCCAGCCATATGGTTCCAAGTCCCCATAGACCTTGGGGTTAGCAAGGTAGTCAGCCACATAGCTCTCTCCCTATGAATCTTGAGAAGACATCTTGACCTAGATCTGCGGCAGAACAAGCTCGAAATGAAAAAAAAGGAAAACTATGCGATATAGAGATCAAAACCTTCGGGCAACTATATATTGATTTTTTCTGGGCCAGAAGGTGTCCTCCGCAAGAAAACGGAGTCCGGGAGGCACACGAGGTGCCCACAAGCTTGCCCACCACCACCAGGGGGTGGTGGCGGTGTGGGCCCTTGTGGCTGCCTCATTTGCTCTCCGGACTGCTTTTTATTTTTCTAATTTTCCAAAAATTCCAAAACTGAGGAAATTCCTTATTGAAAAAGTATCGGAGTCCAATTTCTTGCCAAAACAGATACATGTTCATTTTCAAGGTCTGAAACAGACTGATAAACATCCCTTATGTACTCCTCTGGAGTTATGACATTGATGATATTGGTCTCAACATTTATGGGAGTACCAGAGATGTAATGCTTGATTCTTTGCCCATTTACCACTCTAGGAAAATTTCCTTCCGTGTTATTGATTTTGATGGCACCGGAACGATATACTTCCTCGACAACATAGGGACCTTCCCATTTAGAGAGAAGCTTGCCTGCAAAGAATCTCAAACGAGAATTGTATAGCAAGACATTGTCACCTACATTGAACTCTCGTTTCTGTATTCGTTTGTCGTGCCATCTCTTAACCTTTTCCTTGAACAACCTGGCATTCTCATATGCCTAGACTCTCCATTCATCTAACGAGCTGATATCAAACAACAGCTTCTCACCAACAAGTTTGAAATCAAAGTTGAGCTCTTTGATTGCCCAATAAGCTTTGTGTTCCAGCTCAAGAGGTAAATGACAGGCTTTACCGTAAACCATTTTATACGGTGACATGCCCATGGGATTCTTATAAGTAGTCCTATAAGCCCATAGTGCATCGTCAAGTTTGCTAGACCAATTCTTTCGAGATCTATTGACGGTCTTTTGTAGGATCAACTAGATCTCCCTATTACTCAACTCCACTTGACCACTAGACTGAGGATGATAAGGAGATGCAACTCTATGGTTGACATCATACTTAGCTAGCATGTTGCGGAAAACACCATGAATGAAGTGTGAACCGCCATCAGTCATCAAGTATCTAGGGACTCCAAATCTTGGGAATATGACTTCTTTAAGCATCTTAATAGAGGTGTAGTGATCAGCATTTTTAGTGGGGATAGCTTCTACCCACTTAGTAACTAATCCACAGCAACTAAGATGTGAGTGTACCCATTGGAACTCGGGAAGGGTCCCATATAATCAAAGCCCTAGACGTCAAATGGTTCAATGACAAGTGAATAGTTCATAGGCATCTCTTGACGCTTACTGATGTTCCCGATCCTTTGGCATTCGTCACAAGACAAGACAAACTTATGGGCATCCTTGAAGAGAGTGGGCCAATAGAAACCTGATTGCAATACCTTATGGGCAGTTCTATCTCCAGCATGGTGTTCTCTGTAGGCTTCGGAATGACACTTCTGCAGGATCTGTCCTTGTTCATGTTCAGGCACACAACGTCTAATAACACAATGTACTCCTTCCTTATAAAGGTGAGGATCATCCCAAAAGTAGTGTCTCAAATCAACGAAGAATTTCCTCTTTTGCTGATAGGTGAAACTGGGTGGTATGTATTTGGCTACGATATAGTTTGCATAATCGGCATACCACGGTGCACTAAGTGAAGTGCGGATGACACTTAATTGCTCATCAGAAAAGCTGTCATCAATAGGCAGTGGGTCATCAAGGACATTCTCTAGCCTAGACAAGTTATCTGCTACAGGGTTATCAGCACCCTTTCGGTCAATGACGTGCAAATCAAATTCCTGTAGCAGGAGAACCCATCTGATCAGCCTAGGCTTAGCGTCCTTCTTCTGCATAAGGTACTTAATAGCAGCATGATCAGAGTGAATAGTGATTTTGGAGTCAACTATATAAGATCTGAACTTTTCACATGCAAACACGACTGCTAAAAATTCCTTCTTCGTAGTGGCATAGTTTCTCTCGGCACTGTCTAGAGTTTTACTAGCGTAGTGAATGACATTCAACTTCTTGTCAACTCTTTGTCCTAGAACAGCACCAACAGCGTAATCACTAGCGTCAACATGATTTCAAAGGGCAAGTTCCAGTCAGGTGGTTGAACAGTAGGTGCGGTTATCAAAACCTTCTTAAGTATTTCGAAAGCTTCCTCACAATCCTCATCAAAAACAAAAGGCGCATCCTTCTGCAAGAGGTTGGTAAGAGGCCTAGAAATCTTAGAGAAGTCTTTAATAAACCTTCTATAGAAACTAGCATGACCTAGAAAACTTCGTATACCTCTGATATCTGTGGGGCATGGCATTTTCTCAATTGCATCAACCTTAGCCTTATCAACTTCAATGCCTCATTCGGAGATTTTGTGTCCTAAGACGATACCTTCATTAACCATAAAGTGGCACTTCTCCCAATTCAAGGTGAGGTTGGTTTCTTCGCATCTCTGTAAGACTCGATCAATGTTGCAAAGGCAATCATCAAAGGAAGACCCGTAAACAAAGAAGTCATCCATGAAAACCTCGACAATCTTTTCACAGAAGTCAGAGAATATAGCCATCATACATCTTTGGAAGGTGGCAGGTGCATTACATAAGCCAAAAGGCATACGTCTATAGGCAAAGGTACCGAAAGGGCAGGTGAAAGTGGTTTTCTCTTGATCAGATTGTGCAACAGGTATTTGCGAGAACCCTGAATAACCGTCTAGAAAGCAGAAGTGTGTATGCTTTGATAGCCTTTCTAGCATTTGGTCGATGAACGGCAAAGGATAATGATCTTTCTTGGTTGCCTTGTTCAGTTTCCAGAAGTCTATCACCATTCTATAGCCGGTAATAATCCTTTGTGGGATTAGTTCATCCTTATCATTAGGAACGACGGTGATACCTCCCTTCTTAGGTACGCAATGTACTGGACTTACCCAATCACTAT
Organism: Hordeum vulgare subsp. vulgare; assembly: GCF_904849725.1. NCBI lineage: Eukaryota > Viridiplantae > Streptophyta > Magnoliopsida > Poales > Poaceae > Hordeum > Hordeum vulgare. The sequence goes on along the minus strand of NC_058520.1, from coordinate 240,036,031 downwards.
GAGCGACAGGATAAATGATTCCTGCTTCCAGAAGCTTCAATATTTCTTTTCTAACGACCTCTTTCATCTTAGGATTCAATCTCCTTTGATGATCAACAACTGGTTTGCAGTCAGGATCGGTTTTAATCTTGTGCTGACATAGAGTAGGACTAATACCCTTAAGATCATCAAGAGTATATCCAATAGCAGCGCGGTGCTTCCTCAGAGTTTTTAGTAACTTCTTCTCTTCACGCGCTGAGAGGAGAGCACTAATAATGACAGGACAAATCTCCTTCTCATCAAGATAGGCATACTTAAGAGTATCAGGCAACTGTTTAAGCTCGAAAACAGGATCACCCTTTGGTGGGGGAGGATCCCCAACCAGTTCAACAGGCAGATTATTCTTGAGAATAGGATGTTGTTCTAAGACAATTCTATCTATCTCATCTCTCTCCTCCATATGCATATCATTTTCATGCTCAAGCAGATATTGCTCTAAAGGATCCGTAGGAGGTACGGCAATAGAGGCAAGAGCAATGATTTCATCTCTACTAGACGACTCTCTTTCATGGGGTTGTCTTCCAAACTTGGAGAAGTTAAATTCATGAGACACACCCTCGAAACTTACTGTGACAGTCTGCTTAATGCAATCAATGTGAGCATTGACAGTGTTGAGAAAGGGCCTACCAAATATGATGGGACAAAAGCTATCTTGTGCAGTACCAAGGACGAGGAAATCAGTAGGATACTTCGTCTTACCACACAAGACTTCTACGTCTCTCACAATTCCCAGAGGGCGGATAGTGTCTCTATTGGCTAGCGTAATAGTGACATCAATGGGTTCTAACTCAGCAGGTGCAATCTCATCTTTGATTTCATCATATAGAGAACAGGGTATTGCACTAACACTAGCTCCCATATCACATAAACCATGGTAACAGTGATCTCCTATCTTAACAGAAACAACGGGCAGGCCAACTACAGGTCCGTGCTTGTCTTTCGCGTGAGGTTTAGCAATTCTATCGGAGTCCTCACAGAATTTGATAACATGCCCATCTATGTCTTCGGCTAACAGATCTTTGATAATAGCAACACTAGGTTCAACTCTAATCTCCTCAGGGGGTGCAAGTGGTCTAATGTAACCCCTACGTATCACAGTTCGAGCTTTAGAATAATCCTTCATCCTAGCAGGGTATGGTGGTTTCTCAGTGTAAGCACAAGGAACAACAGGATCACTAAAAGCTATGATTTTCTCCTCAACTAGATTGGTTTTGTCTATGTTGCTTTCTACAGGAATATGATATTTAAACCACTTCTCTTTGGGAAGATCAACATGAGCAGCAAAAGTTTCACATAGAGAAGCTACTATCTTAGAGTCAAGTCCATACTTAGCGCTAAAATCTCTAGAAGTGTTTGTCTCAACAAAAGATTTAACGCAATCAAACTGGAAATTCATACCTGAGTCCTTACCTTCCTCCAGCTCCCAATCTTCAGAGTTGCGTTTGATTCTCTCCAAAAAATTCCACTTGTGATCAATATTCTTCTTCATAAAAGAACCGGCACAAGAAATGTCAAGCATGGTACGATCTTCATGAGAAAGTCGAGCATAAAAGTTTTGAGTGATGATTTCTCTCGAGAGCTCATGATTGGGGCATGAATATAACATTGATATAAGCCTCCCCCAAGCTTGAGCTATGCTTTCCCTGTCACGAGGCCAAAAGTTATAAATAAAGTTCCGATCACGATGTACTAAATGCATAGGATAGAACTTTTGATGAAATTCCAATTTCAACAAATTGTAGCCCCATGATCCAGCATCATCACATAGCCTATACCATGTCAATGCCTTATCCTTCGAAAATAAAGGAAAGACTTTCTTCTTTACCTCATCCTCGGGCAAACCTACAAGCTTAAATAAACCACAAACTTCATGTACATAGATTAGATGAAAGTCTCGATGTGAAGATCCATCTCCTGTAAATGGATTAGCCAGCAGTTTCTCAAGCATACCCTAAGGAATTTCATAAAAGATATTTTCAGTAGGTACCTCAGGTTGAGGAGCAACTCCTCGTGCTTCCGTTCGTGGTGAAGATAACCCGAACAAACTCCTCAAAGGAAGAGTTTCCATAGTGACAAGTGACAATAAATTTCAGCACAGTATATAAATGTTTCCTTACCAATTTCCACTTACCAAAGGCGCTTCACTCCCCGGCAACGGCGCCAGAAAAGAGTCCTGATGACCCACAAGTATAGGGGACCAATCATAGTCCTTTCGGTAAGTAAGAGTGTCGAACCCAACGAGGAGCAGAAGGCACTGATAGATGGATTTCAGCAAGGTAATAACTGCAAGCACTGAAAGTAGCGGTAACGAGTGATTGTGTAGCGAGGTGAAACGTAGCAAGCAAAGAGTAACAAGTAACAAGTAGTAGCAACGGTGCATCAAGTGGCCCAATCCCTTTTGCAGCAAGAGACAAGCCTGAACAAAGTCTTATAGGAGGAAAAACGCTCCCGAGGACACACGGGAGTTTCTGCCATGCTAGTTTCATCATGTTCATATGATTCGCGTTCGTTACCTTGATAGTTTGACATGTGGGTGGACCGGCGCTTGGGTACAGCCCTTACTTGGAGAAGCATCCCACTTATGATTAACCTCCCTCGCAAGCATCCGCAACTACAAAAGAAGAATTAAGACAAAGTCTAACCATAGCATTAAACTAGTGGATCCAAATCAGCCCCTCACGAAGCAACGCATAGACTAGGGTTTAAGCTTCTGTCACTCCAGCAACCCATCATCTACTTACTACTTCCCAATGCCTTCCTCTAGGCCCAAATATGGTGAAGTGTTATGTAGTCGACGTTCACATAACACCACTAGAGGAAAAACAACATACAGCATATCAAAATACCGAACGAATATCAAATTCACATGACTTATCCCATGTCCTCAGGAACAAAAGTAACTACTCACGTGACATAATCATAATCATGACCAGAGGTGTAATGAATAGCATCAAGGATCTGAACATAAACTCTTCCACCAAATAATCTAACTAGCATCAACTACAAAGAGTAATCAACACTACTAGCAACCTTACAAGTACCAATCTGAGTTGCGAGACGAAGATTGATTACAAGAGATGAACTAGGGATTGGAGAGGAGATGGTGTTGATGAAGATGTTGATGAAGATGTCTCCCCTCCGACGAGAGGAGTGTTGGTGATGACGATGGCGATGATTCCCCTCATCGGGAGGGAAATTTCCCCTGCAGGATCGTCCTGTCGGAGCTCTAGATTGGATCTGCTCAAGTTCCGCCTCGTGGTGGCGGCGAAACCACGAAAAAGCTCCCGTATGATTTTTTCCAGGTCAGGGCGCATCATATAGCAAAAGAGGGTGGCTAGTGGGCCTTCAGGCAGCCCACAAGCCTGCCCTGCGCCTCCAGGGGGTGGTGGTGGTGGGGAAGCTTGTGGAGCCCTGGTGGGCCCCCTCCAGTAGTTCTTTCGCAAGTACGTTTAATATATTCAAGAAAAAATCCACGTAAATTTTCAGGGCATTTGGGGATGTGCAGAATAGTGGACTAGGATTTGCTCCTTTTTCGAGTCCAGAATTCCAGTTGCCTGAATTCTCCCTCTTCAAATAATCCTTGCAAAAAAAGAGAGAACAGGCATAAATATGGTACCAGAAGTAATATAACAGCCCAAAAAACAATAAATATCAACATGAAAGCATGATGCAAAATGGACGTATCACCTATTTCAAGATTTTGGAATATTTCTATAAGAAATATTCTCAATAAATTCCTCTAGAATTCTAGCATGTCACATATAATTATGTGATGGTCTTGCCAAGTTTCATCTCAATCCAAGTTGATTTGATTCACCTAATAATTCTAAAACCCTATTTGTCCAGATCCAAATTTGAGCAACTCTACATTGCCAAGTGTCTCTAGTTGTGCTCAAATTTGGTGGACATGTTCTGATACTCCAATAATGCATCCACACCAAGTGGTGCATCAAGGAGAATAGAGGAACTTGTCCCAAACCCCTCAAAACCTTCTCTGTTGATTTCTAACTTTGGGAAACTTTACATTGTAAAGTTTATCTAATTGATCCCAAACTTTCTAGGCATGCTCTAATGCTCAAATAATGCCCCCGAGCAAATTTGTGGATTTGTGGGAATTGATTTGCATGGTTTCAGATGCAGAAATTGATTTTTGCCCATTTCATGGGTTTTTCAAGTCTACATTGGAAACCTTCTCCACCAAATCCCAAATTTGGTGTCCAAGCTTATTTTCATCTATTATGTGATCCTATTAAGTTTCATGTCAATTGGAATCCATCTGGTAGCCCTAACACCTATCAAACACGTAGTGTGCATTCACCAAAGTTGTTGCTTTGGCCTCTTCCACTATTTCCCTTGAGCTTATATTTTTACCATAGACTTCCCTAGTTCCCTTTTACCTCCAGTAACCTTTCCATGGCCACTGATCAATTATTGGAGGATGACCCCATGTATCTATCTTTCAATTTGTACCTTGGCAACACTCTTTTACCCCTCTTGCTATACTTGTGCTTAAGCCAAAGCCCCCACATTCTTTCAGAGCATCTCTAGCATGCTAATGCATCATTCCAAATCAAAATATGGCATGCTCATGTAGGAAAAATGAGCACCACATCTGAAATTTGATTTCTGGCAGAATTGTAGCCTTGAACTACAACTACTAGCTAAACGCACCCCCCTGAGCTGAAAGTTGGCAGTCTTGTAGCCTTCCATAAACAAGACTGCTAGACAAGGTCTCATCTCAATTTCCTCTCGGTGCAAACACTTTTTGCTAGCACCAAGTTTGATGTTGCAAACTTAAGCAGAGCTGACACCCTGCCTAATGTGCTCCATTCAAGTTCAAACTCCACCAGTGCTCTCTCCCACGCATGCCTTGCATGCTTGACACCTTGGTCTGGCCAAGGGGTGGCCTTGGACACGTAGTGGGGTAGTGACCACCTCCCTGGCCTACAAAACTGATGCTCTGCGCCTCGTTCTTGTCCTGCAGCCCGTGTCCCGCAGCTGCAGGGTGCCCCAGCGCACCAGGGATTCCCCCTTGACCGTCCACGCACCTCCCCGGTGCCCCAGAGCATCCCAGGTCCTTATCGGTTCCCCTCCCTCTCGAGCCTCTGTTACCTCCCATCTATTTCCCTCTCTTACATGAACCTCCTAGACCGAGCCATGGAGCTCCCGCACTGCCCATTCCCCTCCTACGGCCGCCATGGCGCCGCCTCGGCCTTCCTTGCGTTCAAGCTATCCAGCTTCCCCTAGCCTCGGCTCTACCCTCTAGAAGAACCCCCTCAATGCTCCCATCCTCCTAGGCATGCCGAAGGCCATCCCTGTGGTCGAGCCAAGCTTCCCAAGGTCGCCCGTGCTACCATCCACTCCTGCCAGTGGCCCGCTAGCTCTGGTCACTCCCGAGCCCCCCTATTTCGGTTGTAGGTGTGGCAGAGGGTAAGGCATCCACCCGGCCCACCAACTAGCTGGCCGGCACCGTTTAGCGGCCAGGAACCACGACGTCCGGTGTCCCTGCTATCTCCTGGCTGGAGGAGGAAGAAAGGGGAGGAGGGAGAAAGGAGATACCAGGTCGGCCCCGCCTGTCGACCGATGGTCGATCCACTAACGGGTGGCCCCGCTCCGTTTAAGTGAAGGCGGGCTCTGCCCGGCCGCTTCCCCGCCAGGGAAGCGCAGTCCAATAAGTGTGCCTTCGACATGGCCTGTCGTGCGCGCGCCTGTGTTGGTGGCCCGGCCCGAAGCCTATCTAGGGGTCACTGCACACTAAAACGCCCTTTGTGGTATACCCCCTTTCTTTGTTTTATATTTTGATTAGATACTTCTAAAATTCATGGCAAATTCATTTCTACTCCAAATCTGATGATTCAAATTTCTACACGTTCCTAAATTCAAGATTTATCCAGATGTGTGCATTGCACATTTTTCCAAAAGACTTTTGTGTGGGGTTAATATTCAAATGCCCATTTGAGTATTTTAAACACCACCTTTCAAAAATCCTAGAGGATTCAAATCAACTCCAAATGGAGTGATTCCAATTTTTAGAGTCTGCTAAGATCATGCCCTAATTTTTAAGCATTAGTCAACATTTTTGTCTCGCATGCTCCTGTTACATTAAATAAATAGCTACCTTTTGCTATTTATCCCATGTTATAAAATCCCTAGAATATTCATATCAACTCCAAATCCAGTGAAACAACTTCCAAAATGTTTCCAAAATTATGCTTTGTTAAATGAGTGCCTCCACTCATTTTTATCAGAATGTTTTCTCTAGGCTTCTTTAAGTATCACCTATTCCTCCTTTCGTCCATTAAAAATTCCCTGGTGGTCCAAATCTCCTAGAGCAAGCTTCAGGTATTTTTCTTATGACCAGAGAGGTCCAAGAAAAATAAAACTCCTATTTATATAGCACTTTTGTTTCTGCTTGTTGTGTGGCTTACTGTGTTTGTTTTTGACAATAGTTGACGGAGCAGACGGAGTACTCGGAGTTGGATCGGAATACCTCGAAGACCCTGAGGACTTATGTGAGCAAAGGCAAGCAGCCCTTTCACCATGTCTGGGAAAACATTTTTATGCATGCCATGTTGAATACTTTACTCCGATGCATATGATCATGAATTAGTCGGTAACCCCTCGGTAGGGTGTTTCTGATAGCTCCTCAGGAGCACTTGCATTGAGCATGACCCTACCACCTATGAGGGTCACGCTGATAAAAGTTGACAAGTAGTAGTAGTGCTACGCATAGGATGAGCATATCCATGGTGATGGTAACACAAAGGTGATTACAAAGGTTTTACGAAAACCCCGTCGGGTGCCACTAATGCCCGAGGGTGATGGTGTTCAGCTAGATGGCCACTTGAGAAAGAAGTGGTGTACCGGAAAGGTTTTGTGTGAGTGGTTTCGGACATTGGATTAGATTTATGATGTGTCGACCGTCCCAACCTTACATGTGTGACCATGTTACCCCTTTATGGGATGGGGCTTTGTTTATTACTTTGGTCGGTGCTAGCAAAGATCCCACATTATTAGTGGTGGGAGTGATACGTGGTCACTCTCATGACGGGGTTGTACCAGGTAGGTCGACTATGTCGTTTTTACGTGTTTCGGGCACACCGTTGGTCCCCGCATGGATGATACGATCTAGAGTCGGTGCTCGTAAGACGTACACCATGTGGGTTGGGAACCAATCGAGTGGACTCTTTGTCTAGTGTCGTTAGGGGAAAGGCAATGATCGAGTACTTACCTCGGGTATGTTATATACCGTGAGTCGTGGATGACATGGAAGTTTTCCAAATCTCGTGGGTATGGCATACAACCTCTGCAGAGTGTAAAACTATTCGAATAGCCATGTCCACGGTCAAGGACTGTTGGGTAATCCTGCTTAAGCTACGTCCAGTCGTTTCCGCATAAACCAAGTGTGTGTGTGTGTTTAAAGGTGTTATCGGAGAAAGATGATATGACAAGTTTGGTGACTTGGCATATAGGGTGAACCTGTGGTGTTCATCCCTTAGCAGATATGTTGATATATGTGACATGTTCTTGTGAATACCATCTAGCTTATGATGCATGTCCATTCAAGCAATTGATCATGTTTATTTACAATCAAAACCTGCTTTCCGCAAAGGCTATATTCTTATGCTAGTCCATGTTCCTTTATTACCTTATTTCACATCATGGGCTATTTGCGAGTACATTCAAAGTAATCATTGGCTTGCCACTGGTTATTTCATTGACCATGTATGAGAGAACAGGAAATGGTGAATAGTAATTGATGACGAGATGATGTATATACTTCTCGCACCTTGTTTGTTACCCCAAGTGGAAGGTTGAGATGTAGTCAGCAGCAAGTTTTCCCTCACACAAAAACTGTAAGGTTTATCGAACCAGTAGGACTCCTAGGATCAACAAGTAGATGTCTCCCACCCTGGCGCTAGCAGAAGACGTGGACCTGCACACACAACATATAACTTTGCTACCAACGAGTACAGAGAGGTTGCCAATCTCTCCGGACTTGTAGTTTGCAAAGGATCAAAACACAAGTGGGAAAAGTAATAGTGATTTCAACGAAAAAGTAAATGAAAACGGTAAATGATGGAGGTGTAAGCAATGATGGTGATATGGACCGGAGTCACATGATGTTCACTAGTGATGTCTCTCTCCCAAAAGTCGATAAACAACTATGCTTGGGTAAACAAATTACAGTTGGGCAATTGATAGAATTATGAACACAGCGCAATGCTAATTATGCTACTTGATAGTTAGAGGTTCAATAGTAATGGGAAGTACGCCAAGACAAGTAGACCGTTTATTCATCAGCATCTACTTACTAATCATCGACCTTGAGATATCTATCCAGAACATCTCGCTGGTATTAAGTGGCGAGTCCCAACCAAAGTGTAAACTCAAAGCAACGGACAACTGCATTAACGAACTATGCGTTAGGTAAACAATCCTTGCAAGCATGGTCACAAGCACCATTGTTTTCTCCCTCGTGGTAACATCCCATCCCCTAGTCTCATGTTTCTGTCACTCAAGCTAGACATCGAGGGGCATGAACCCACAATCATGCATAACGCTCCGTCTTGGAGTTACAATCTACTACTCGACCAAAGCAATAAATAGCAATGGAGAACATGCATGAATCACTAAGGAACATAATATAAAAGGATAATCAAATATATAACTCATAACAATCTGAACATAATCTCATAATCCATCAGATCCCAACAAACCGAGCATAGCAATAGCAAGAGAATTACATAGATGCCTTGATCATGTAGGGCAGCTCACAAGGACTAACCATTGAAGCACAAGATAGGAGAGAAGACATCACATAGCTACTGGTCATGCACCCATGGTCCAAGGAGGACTACTCACGGTACGTCCGGGAAGCGTCCATGGCAGTGGAGAAGCTCCCGGAGGTCAATTCTCCCTCCGGCAGGGTGCCGGTAAGAGGTCTCCTGGCGCTCCCAAGCGCTGCGGTGGCGGAATGATGGAGAACTTCACGATTCTAGATATGATGGAAGGATTTTCTCTCGGAGGAGTAAATATAGGCCGAAGGTGGGCACCGGAGGAGGTGGGACCCACCCAAGCGGCCTCTTGGAGCGGCCAGGGGGTAGGCCGCGCCCACAGGTCGCCTAGGCGGCCCCTGGCCCCCCTCTGGCCCATCTTCGGTGCTCTAGAAGCTTCCATTATGCTCATTTTTTATATATTTTTCTCGGGATTTTTCGGGCTTCGGGAAATTGGGTAAAAGCCCCTGCAAAATAGACATCAGCACACATAAACTGGCACTAGGTGCACTGAGTTAGTAGGTTAGTCCGAATATGTGTAAAATGATATAAAAGTGTAGCAAAACATATAACAATGTCACCCAAAAGATCACGGAACAAGCGGAAATAATAGATATGTTTTGGACGTATCAACATCCCCAAGCTTAATTTCTGCTTGTCCTCAGGTAGATAAATGATAACACAATAATTTATGTGGTGACATGCTAACACACATATAAGAACTTCAAGTAAAGCAAGTGAGATATGCAATTCAATTCAAGACAATAACAAGAAAGAGTCTGTATCTAGTATTGAAATTAGCAAAGTAAGAACATAAAGGTGCAAGAGCTCTCATTGTACGTGACTCGAATGTCTCCAAATGGTGCTTGCGTGCAAGAAGTGGGAGATGTGTTGAGAGCATAAAAATATATATTTTTCAATTGAGAACTCAATCTACTAAACCTCACACTTGGTCTCCTTTGGAATCTTAGTTTGACTCATCCCCAGACCACTAGCCAGGCACAAGTCAAAATGATCCTCTCCCTTTCGACTTTGGGCACTCATGCAATGGATGAGCGTAAGCAAGATATGTTGGCACTTAGGATGGCAAATAGAATAATGATGGGGAAGGAAGGCAAAAAGGTGTGAAAGGCTCACATCAATGAGGACAACCATAGGCGAGAGAAAGCCAAATGATAGATATGATGTGAGGAGTAGGGATTGCCATGTAACGGATGCACATATGAGCTAAGGTAAGCTCTCCAATGGAACTAGTGGGGTGCATCCAACATGTTTGCTCATGAAGACCTAGAGATCATTTGAGGAGGCTCATCATTGGAATATGCAAACCAAATTCTATAGTGTAAGGGTCCCCACATAGGTATGCATGAATGATAATCTCTATGTAGTACCAATATAGCAATGGAGTACGAGTGTGGATCTTTCAAAAGGAATAGTAGTTTTTTCCCCTTCTCTCTTTTTATTTCATTTTTCTTTTTCTTTTTCTCTTTTTTATTTTTATTTTTTTGTGGCCTCTTTGGCTCTTTCTATTTATCTCTCATTTGTCCTCTTTGGGATCTTTTGTTTTGTCCTCTTTGGGATCTTTTCCTCACTTAAGGGCAACACTCTATGTTTTACATGAATAGAAAGAAGATCATCACACTTTATAAGAAGTACTCAACATAAAGACAAGTGAAAACCATCATGATGTATGCAAATGTATGCCTCTGCCAATGTACCAGGATATGCAATGATACTAGCGCGTCATGTAGCAGTAATAAGGGCAAGGCCCAACTAGCATGCGGCCCTACGATCAAGAAAAAGCATGTATGACATGAAGATCAAGTCATGAGATGGTGGATGTTGCATGGCAATGTATCTCGGAAAGGCTATGGAAATGCCTTAATATGTAGGTATGGTGGCTGTTTTGAGGAAAGATATAATGAGTCTTATCTATGACAGAGCGTATCATGTCATGGGTTTGGATGCACCGGCGAAGTTTGCACCAACTCTCAAGATGAGAAAGGGCAATGCACAGTACCTAAGAGGCTAGCAAAATATGGATGGTGGAAGTGCCAACAATTGAATACTCACATTAGTCCGAAGAACTCATACACTTATTATCGCTAAATCTCTATCTAGTTAGGAAATTCACAAATATACAAGTACCCCGAGGAGGAGTGTTTGGGGGTTTGGTTATCCTTGCGCATACTTGACTCATGGTAAGGTGAGGGTACTCTATATATTTCAACCCCTCCAGAGGTTAGCGATCAATTTAGTAGCTAGAGTTCTCAACTAATTTTTAGTTTTTTGAAAAACACACGGATTTCCCAAAATACGACACCTATCACTAATAGGCTCAAGCTCTTTGCACCAATAGTACAAACATTACTCAAATCAATACCTCAAAACTATTGAAAGTTACTACTATACTTAAATAGCAACCTCAATTACCTACTCATGCAAGACACACAACTCAGTGCAACGAGCCAACTCTCTAAACAAGATAAGCATGATAACTCAAGAGAGTTCCAAAAGCAACATAAATAAAAGATCTTAAAAAGATATAGCATGAAAACTAAGAGCTAAGCATGACAGTGGGTAAGTAAAGATAGATAACACACATAAAAGATAAGCATGAAAACCTATGTTGTGTTCTAGAGTGGAATGGAGCGTGTTTCTCACCCAAACAAGGTAGGCTAAGTTCCGACTTGTTATGAACAGCAAGCAAAACTAAAAAAACTAAAAAGTAAAGAGTGGGATGCTCCAAGCATAGCACATAACATATGAAGTGATAAACATATAGCAAGGAGATGGACAAACTGATGATTGTTGATAGAGAAGGGGATGCACGGAGGCATCCCCAAGCTTAGACGCTTGAGTCTCCTTGAATATTTCTTGGGGTGCATGGGGGCATCCCCAAGCTTGAGTGCTTGACACTCCTGTATCTTCTTTCATCATCTCCCATCGCATACTTGAAAACTCCCTTCATACGAAACTCATCATAAGCTGATTAGAGTGGTTAGTACCCTTAATAAAATAATTAATTAACTACTAGAATTAATGATTTCCATGAAAATCTATTGTTTCTCATGATTTACAAAAGGTTTTTGCAAAGGGAAAACAAGCTTAAGAATTGCAAAACAATGAAAACGCCAAACATGGCAGAATCTGTGAAAAACAGAACAGCGGGTAGTAAATAATTTATTCGGGGCACTTCTGCAACTCAAATAAAAAAACTCAAAACAGATGCAAGAAAGGAAATTATATAGAGCATGCTATCAACAAAATTCAGATCAAAAATATGATCTGGTGATTTTTGGCGAATTTGTCCGTCAGGCAGACATAATGTGTTTCTGGACAGCATGTCACAGTTTTTGAACTTTCTTGCAATCGAAGGCTATAACTTGGCATGAAGCTTAAAAATAAAGATGCAATGATGTTGCTACAGTAGTAATAAGCATCAAGACAACTAAAACATAAAGTAAAAACAAATTGGGTTGCCTCCCAACAAGCACTTTCTTTTATAGCCATAAAGATAGGCTTAAGATTTTAATGATGCTCTCGTAGGAATAAGAGTTGTAGAAAAAAAGAGGGCATAAAGAAGAAAATACCAAACACATTTAAGTCTAACATGCTTCCTATGCATAGGAATATTTCAATAGAATAATTCATTGAAGCACAAAGCAATAAGCATAGGAAGGCAAAACAAGGGCAGCTTCAAAACCTTCAACATAAAGAGAGGGAACTTGATATTATTGAAATATCTATAAGCATATGTTCCCTTCTCATAATAATTTTCAGTGGGATCATGAATAAACTCAACAATATAAGTATCACATAAAGCATTGTTACCATGATCCCCATGGACTTCATGAAGAGGATAAAACTTGGAGTAAAAGAGAGATTGAATCTCTTCCCAATCCCGTAGGTGAGAATCATCTAGTAGCCTATACAATTCCAATGCTTTTACTTTGAGTGACAAGGCAAATAATTTCCTCATGACTCCATCTCTTGTCAAGCCTGAAATCTTAAACAACTCACAAAGTTCTGTAAGTTTCAACAAATGAATACTAGGATTGGCTGTTCCATCTCCTGCATAACAATCATTCCTAATTATTTCAATTATCCCAAGTGGTATTTTGAATGGGATACATTCACTAGGTGGAGGAGACTTCTCTACCACAGATGTGGTAAAGCGGCCTTCCCCAAGCAGCGAACTAAGAGTGCAGTTTTCCATAAGCCTAACTAGTGAAGTCACACAACTTAGTGTTCTCGCTGGAACCCATAGCAGCAACAACAAGCAAGAACAAAGCAACTAATATTTTTGTGGTTTTTGGTATAAGACTCTAAAGCAAAAACTAGAAAGCAAACTAACAAGACTGAAAGCAAAGGTAAAAGATAGTGTGCAACTCCCTTACCTTGAAGACTGGCGTCCCCAGCAATGGCACCAAAAAACTTTGCTTGATGACGAGATGATGTATATACTTCTCGCAACTCGTTTGTTACCCCAAGTGGAAGGTTGAGATGTAGTCAGCAGCAAGTTTTCCTTCACACAGAAGTTGGAAGGTTTATCAAACCAGTAGGACTCCTAGGATCAACAAGTAGATGTCTCCCACCCTAGCGCTAGCAGAATACGTGGACCTACACACACAACAAATAACTTTACTACCAACGAGTACAGAGAGGTTGCCAATCTCTCCGGCCTTGTGGTTTGCAAAGGATCAAAACACAAGTGGGAAAAGAAATAGTGATTTCAACGGAAAAGTAACTCAAAACGGCAAATGATGGAGGTGTAAGCAATGATGGTGATATGGACCGGAGTCACATGATGTTCACTAGTGGTGTCTCTCTCCCAAAAGACAATAAACAACTATGCTTGGGTAAACAAATTACAGTTGGGCAATTGACAGAATTATGAACGCACCGCATTGCTAATTATGCTACTTGATAGTTAGAGGTTCAATAGTAATGGCTAGTACGCCAAGACAAGTAGACCGTTTATTCATCAGCATATACTTACTAATCATCCATCTTGAGATATCTATCCAGAACATATCGCTGGTATTAAGTTGCGAGTCCCACCCAAAGTGTAAACTCAAAGCAATGGACAACTGCATTAACGAACTATGCGTAAGGTAAACAATCCTTGCAAGCGTGGTCACAAGCACCGTTGTTTTCTCCCTGGTGGCAATAGCACATCCCCTAGTCTCATGTTTCTGTCACTCAAGCTAGACATCGAGGGGCATGAACCCACAATCATGCATAACGCTCCCCCTTGGAGTTACAATCTACTACTCGGTCAAAGCAATAAATAGCAACGGAGAGAACATGCATGAATCACTAAGGAAGATAATATAAAAGGATAATCAAATATATAACTCATAAAAATCTGAACGTAATCTCATAATCCATCAGATCCAACAAACCGAGCATCGCAATAGCAAGAGAATTACATAGATGCCTTGATCATGTAGGGCAGCTCACAAGGACTAACCATTAAAGCACAAGATTGGAGATAAGACATCACATAGCTACTGGTCATGGACCCATGGTCTAAGGAGGACTACTCACACCACGTCCGGGAAGCGTCCATGGCAGTGGAGAAGCTCTCGGAGGTCAATCCTCCCTCCGGCAGGGTGCTGGGAAGAGGTCTCCTGACGCCCCCGATCTCGGAAGCGCTGCGGCGGCGGAACGATGGAGAAATTCGCGATTCTGGATGTGATGGAAGGGTTTTCTCTCAAAGGAGTAAATATAGGCCGAAGGAGGGCACCGGAGGAGGTGGGACCCACCCAAGCAGCCTCTTGGCTTGGCCAAGGGGTAGGCCGCGCCCACACGTCGCCTGGGCGGCCCCTGGCCCCCCTCTGGCCCATCTTCGATGATCCGGAAGCTTCCGTTATGCTGATTTTTTATATATTTTTCTCGGGATTTTTTGGGCTTTGGAAAATTGGGTAAAAGCCCGTGCAAAATAGACATCAGTAGACAGAAACTGGCACTGGGTGCACTGAGTTAGTAGGTTAGTCCAAATATGTGTAAAATTATATAAAAGTGTAGCAAAACATATGACAATGTCACCCAAAAGATCCTGGAACAAGCAGAAATTATAGATACGCTTTCGACGTATTAGTAACTTGGTGACTTTCCTCCGAGCTAGGACGCTTCCTAGTCAGAATGCCTGTAGGTTAAGGCTGATGGCATGGGTTCACGCTTTCGACCAATATCTCCGCTATTGGTCAAGTTTGGTGTGTTGGCCTTCAAGGCCCTATATTTGTAAGACTTGACCACAATGGTCATTTATTGTATCAAACGGTATGTATGGATATAAGACTCTTGTTATTCAGTTTCTGTGTGTTCGGTGAGCATTGATCTCTGGGATCACTGAGCACGTTCATTCGGCCATCTCGACTCGTAAGTCGGGGCACCGAATGCAAAAGACACCTATGGGACCGAGAGGATCCCTTTCGGTTCGGCGGGGGGAGAGGGTTGCACCAAGAGTAGAGCTAACGGTCAAGCGCGAGGGAGATTTACCCACATTCGGGCCGCTCGGAAGCGTAATACCATACTCATGCCTTGTGTGTATATTTGATGTGTTCTAGAGTTTGAGCTACATGAGTGTTATGCCACGCACAACTGGTGCATACTGAGGCTCTAAATCCCTAGAGGTTGTGTATGGGAAGCTATGCAAGTTTTGGGGGTGGCTAGCTGCGGAATCACTATTGCATGCGCAACTGCTACGTACTGAGGTTCGAGGCCCTAGAGATTACGTATGGGGAGCTATGCCAGCTTGAGGGCGGCTAGCTGTGGAATGACCAAGTGTCCCTAAGTGCATGCCCTGGGCCTCCTTTTATAGGTCAAAGGGGTCACCAACAGTGGCAGCACAGGACACCCACGGGGTGCACAGTGAAATAGTGTACCCACGGGGCATACGGCTAAGTACAGTGTTATCGGGTCTAATGATAGACGCAATAAATGCTTCGTCAGGTGTTCCAAACATGGAATAGAGATATTGCTCGACACGTATCCTCGCGGATCGACACGTATTAAGTGAAGAGGGGAGCTGGCCGATGCGCTGGTGCAGAGGTTAACTAGGACCTTGTCGGGAGCGGGTCGTACTGGGGCTTCGCTAGGCCCCCCAGCAAGGATCTTACAGGGGCTTCACTAGCCTCCCCCGACAAGGATCTTGCCGGGGCCTCTACCTTTGGTCTTCACTCTTCTGGGCTTGGATGTCTTCTTGGTAGTCTTATGCATTCTCCCAGCAAGCCTTGCCGTAGGTGTGGCCGCAACTGCCCGTGTACAAGTAAGGGGCACTAAAGGCCAAAACTTTAGTGCACCGACAAGAGCCCCTAGGCCTAGGCTATACACGAGTACGAGGTGTTGTTGGGCTAGGCCCAAACAGTGCGCGGGTAGTCGTGGCCAAGATCTGTGGGTGGCGATTTTACTGTTACTGCGCCCCTGCCTCCCCACGACACGCGTTGAATGCGCGATGTGGCAGGCGTGGGCGGAGTGGCTGAAACGCATGTGCGCGTGTAGGGGCCGTTTCTGACTTGCCAAGAGGCGTTCGTGCGCCGTCCACATAAAAGGGAAACCGCAAGGGCACTCACCCACTACCCCTTGTTTTTGTCCAATCTCGAAACTGTCGTCGCCTTCCTCATTTGAGCGCGAATCAGAACTCCTCCACGCTTCCGCCACCCTCGATCCCGCACCCCCCTCCGGCCTCCACCCCACCCCCCCCCCATTGTTGCCATGGCGACGAAGCCAAGCAAGGGGAAGAGCGTCGTCAGGGAGAGCGATATGCGGAAGAAGCTGGCATACTTCCCCCCAGGGCTTGATGCGGAGACCCTGCTGGACCGGTACTTGCTTATGTGGGCGAGGAAGACGAAGGCGCATCCAACTACCCGCGTGCGTCCAGGTTTTGTCGGCGATGAGACAAACAAGTACCCCTTCTTCTCTGATTATTTTTATTACAACCTTTGTACTCCCTTCTCCGACTTCTTCGTGGAGACATGTGCACTTACCACTTTCGGCTGTTAGATTTCACGCAGAATGCAGTTACGTGCATGGCTGTCTTCGCCCACCTCTACGAGAACTTCGTAGGAATCCTCCCCAACATAGATCTCTTTCGCAACTACTTCACCCCCCAAAACCAAAAGGGAGATGCCCTCTCTGGGTCCATCACCTAGATCCACAGGACAGGGACCAAGGAAATTTATCCGGATGGAAATTACCGCGAGAAGTGGGATGAGTGGCGTGGGAAGTGGTGTTGGATCGTGGAGGACGACCGCCATTCTTTCTGCCAGCCTTGGACGGCCAAGATGGCACGCGACGACCACTCGAGCGATCTCGACCCTGACGACGGGAAGCTCTCGGTTGCCACCACCAGGATCTTGCGCCTCAAGGCTACCGGGATCACGATAGAGGTGGTCGCCACGGACTTCGTTCGTCGGTGCATCACCCCTCTGCAGAACAAGGGGAGGCCAGTCTGGGACTACAAGAACGCGGCGGACATCATGAGGCTATGTCCTGGGCTGAACGGCAACCTAACGTTCCTGCAGCATGCAGGCCTCTGACAGAAGTTGTTCAAGCATGGCGGGAAGTTCAAGATGTCGGCAAGGATAGTGCCTCTGTGCAATAACTCCGCCGTGAGCTCGATCATTGCCATGATGCCGGTGTGCAACGCCCACGCCCTCGACCCAACTTGGGATGAGCCAGATGCACAGCAGGCGCAACATTTCTTCGACAACCTAACGGAGATCACCATCCGGGAAGAGGCACTTGTCTACCAACCCACCCTCAACGAAGAAGTGGCGTATATCGCCAGCATGGTCGAAGAGGCGGCTCTTTCCGAGGCGACCGGCAGCGTCGGCTTCGTGGGGGAGTCGAGCGAAGACGGGCGGTGCCGGAGGAAACGCTTGCCGGGACGGATGAGGTTACCTGGGAGCATAGTGGCACGACTCCCGGGGTCCCTTCCATCGAAGGTACAACCGAGGAGGAGCCGCACGAGGAGCCCCTGGGTACCAGGAAGAAGCAGGTTCTTCACAAAACAGCCTCTGGCGCTGATACGTCTCAAACATATCTATAATTTTTTATGGTTTCATGTTGTTATCTTGTCAACTTTGGATGTTTTATATACCTTTTTTATCTTCTTGGGACTAACTTATTAATTCAGTGCCAAGTGCCAGTTCCTGTTTTTTCTGTGTTTTTGACTCTTTTCAGATCTGATTTTGGAACGGAGTCCAAACGGAATAAAATCCCCGAAATAATTTTTTCTAATACAGAAGAAGATCGGGGGACTTGAGGGCCAAGGTAGGAGTAGGGATGGCAGCCGCAGGGTATGGGTACGGGTGAAGCCTCCCCATACCCTTACCCGCCCCGTCTAATATTACCCATCACCCTTACCCGTACCCGTCAACGGGTAGAATTTTTTGCCATACCCGTTACCCGACAGGGTAGACGGGTACGTGCGGGTAAAATTACCCATATTTGCAAAACATAAATTTAAACAACTTATAGTTATAAACTGCATTGTATCATATAGTCTACAAACATAGATTATAACCACAACACATACTTATAAAACAACATCATATAGTCATAAACAACAACACATAGGCATACACTTTCAATTCACAAATTATTGACATAGTGTAGATTGTAGAGATAATTTTGAGTTTACATAGATTTTATATGGGTACATGGGTATATGGGTATGGGTTATATGATCCCATACCCATACCCGCTCTACCCGATGGGTTTTAGACTTTCCTATTTATATACCAATGGGTAAATTTTTGTCCCATACCCTTACCCTAATAGGGTTTTTACCCGCAGGGTACGTGGGTAATGGGTACCCATTGCCATCCCTAGGCAGGAGGCCCACAAGGAGCCCACAAACCTTGTGGCCGTGGCCAGGGGGCCCGCAGCCACCAGGGTTGTGGCCTCCCTGGAGCTCCCCTGCCCTAGCTCTTTGGCCTATATATTCCCTAAAATCCCAGAACATATCAGGGCGTCCACGAAACCACTTTTCCGTCGCCGCAATGTTCTGTTTTCGCGAGATCTCATCTGGAGACCCTTCTCATGCCCTGCCGGAGGGGACTTTGGAGCTGGAGGGCTTCTACATCAACATCATTGCCTCTCCAATGACTCGTGAGTAGTCCACTTCAGACCTACGGGTCCGTAGTTAGTAGCTAGATGGCTTCTTCTCTCTCTTGGATCTTCAATACAAAGTTCTCCATGATCTTCATGGAGATCTATCCGATGTAATTCCCTTTTGGCGGTGTGTTTGTCGAGATCCGATGAATTGTGGATTTGTGATCAGATTATCTATGAATTATATTTGAGTCTTTGCTGATTTCTTATATGCATGATTTGATATCCTTGTAAGTCTCTTCGAGTCTTGGGTTTTGTTTGGCCAACTAGATCTATGATTCTTGCAATGGGAGAAGTGCTTGGTTTTGGGTTCATACCGTGCGGTGACCTTTCCCAGTGACAGAAGGGGCAGCAAGGCACGCATCATGTTGTTGCCATCAAGGGTAACAAGATGGGCTTTCATCATAGATTTGAGATTGTCCATCTACATCATGTCATCTTGCTTAAGGCGTTACTCTGTTCTTATGAACTCAATACACTAGATGCATGCTGGATAGAGGTCGACGTATGGAGTAATCGTAGTAGATGCAGAAAGTATCGTTCTACTTGTTTTGGACGTGATGCCTATATGTATGATCATTGTCATAGATAACGTCATGACTTTGCGCGGTTCTACCAATTGCTCGACAGTAATTCGTTCACCCACCGTCTACTAAGCATGAATGCTTTAAAAGATGTGGATAATGATGTTGTTAAATTGAAGCTTTTTCCGTTCTCTTTGCGAGATCGTGCAAAAACTTGGTTTTCTTCTTTGCCTAAAAATAGTATCGGTTCTTGGAGTAAGTGCAAAGATGCTTACATATCCAGGTATTTTCCGCCGGCTAAGATTATCTCTCTCCGTACCTATATCATGAATTTCAAGCAACTTGATCATGAACACATTGCACAATCTTGGGAGAGGATGAAGTTAATGATTAGAAATTGTCCCGCTCATGGCTTGAGTTTGTGGATGATTATACAAATCTTTTACGCTGGTTTGAATTTTGCTTCTCGCAATATCTTGGACTCCGCCTCAGGGGGGACATTCATGGAAATCACGTTAGGAGAAGCTACAAAACTCCTAGACAATATCATGACCAACTACTCTCAGTGGCACACTGAAAGGTCACCTGCTAGCAACGCTCCTTTAGATCCTAATGACATGCCACTATCTTCCTTGATTGAGAGTAGCAACGCTAGTTTGGACGTTAATTTTGTTGGTAGGAACAATTTTGACAACAACAATGCTTTTAGAGGAAACTATGTTCCTAGGCCTTTTCCTAGTAACTCCTCTAACAACTATGGTAATTCCTACAACAACACTTATGGAAATCACAACAAATTACCCTCTGATTTAGAGAGTAATATCAAAGAGTTCATCAACTCTCAAAAGATTTTCAATGCGTCCATAGAGGAAAAACTACTCAAAATAGACGATTTGGCTAAGAGCATTGATAGGATGTCTTGTGATATTGATGCTTTGAAAGTTAGATGTGCTCCTCCCAAGGTTAACTTGGATGAAACTTTAAAAGCTATGCGTATCTCCATGAATGAGAGCAAAGAGAGAACCGCCCAAATTCGTGCTAAGCATGAATGGTTTAAAAGGGTGCGTTCTAGTGATGCAAATCACGAAGATCTTAAAGTGCTTGGTGTGACTCCTCTTGAATCTTTGTTTTCGCGTGTCAAACCTATTGATGAAGGGGTTGGATATGAATCCACTTTGGTTGAAAACCGCCCCAATGATTCAGAGTCCACCTATCTTGATGATAAAGGTGTGGAGAGTGGAGTAGAAGAAATCAAAATATTGGGTAGTAATGAAACTCCCACTTTGTATTTCAGGGAATTCAATTATGATAGTTGCTCCTTGTTTGAATGCATTTTCTTGATGCAATCCATTGCAAACTCTTCACATGCTTATAGCCAAAGCAAAGCCTTTACCGCACATATCGTAGATGCTATGATGAAATCTCTTGAAGAGAAACTCGAATTAGAAGTCTCTCTACCTATAAAACTTCATGATGAGTGGGAACCTACTATCAAAATCAAAATCAAAAACTATGAATGCAATGCTTTGTGTGATTTGAGTGCTAGTGTTTCCGTGATTCCAAAGTCTTTATGTGATATTCTTGGTTTTCATGAGATTGAAGAGTGTTCTCTTAATTTGCATCTTGCAGATTCTACTGTCAAGAAACTGTTGGAATTATGCCCTAGAGGCAATAATAAATATAGTTATTATTATAATTCATGTATCAAGATAATCGTTTATTATCCATGCTATAATTGTATTGAATGAAGACTCATTTACATGTGTGGATACACAGACAAAACACCGTCCCTAGAAGGCCTCTAGTTGGCTAGCCAGTTGATCAAAGATAGTCAGTGTCTTTTGATTATGAACAAAGTGTTGTTGCTTGATAACTGGATCACGTCATTAGGAGAATCACGTGATGGACTAGACCCAAACTAATAGACGTAGCATGTTGATCGTGTCATTTTGTTGCTACTGTTTTCTGCGTGTCAAGTATTTATTCCTATGACCATGAGATCATATAACTCACTGACACCGGAGGAATGCCTTGTGTGTATCAAACGTCGCAACGTAACTGGGTGACTATAAAGATGCTCTACAGGTATCTCCGAAGGTGTTAGTTGAGTTAGTATGGATCAAGACTGGGATTTGTCACTCCGTGTGACGGAGAGGTATCTCGGGGCCCACTCGGTAATACAACATCACACACAAGCCTTTCAAGCAATGTGACTTAGTGAAAGTTGCGGGATCTTGTATTACGGAACGAGTAAAGAGACTTGCCGGTGAACGAGATTGAAATAGGTATGCGGATACTGACGATCGAATCTCGGGCAAGTAACATACCGAAGGACAAAGGGAATGACATACAGGATTATATGAATCCTTGGCACTGAGGTTCAAACGATAAGATCTTCGTAGAATATGTAGGATCAAATATGGGCATCCAGGTCCCGCTATTGGATATTGACCGAGGAGTCTCTCGGGTCATGTCTACATAGTTCTCGAACCCGCAGGGTCTGCACACTTAAGGTTCGACGTTGTTTTATGCGTATTTGAGTTATATGGTTGGTTACGAAATGTTGTTCAGAGTCCCGGATGAGATCACGGACGTCACGAGGGTTTCCGGAATGGTCCAGAAACGAAGATTGGTATATAGGATGACCTCATTTGATTACCGGAAGGTTTTCGGAGTTACCGGGAATGTACCGGGAATGACGAATGGGTTCCGGGAGTTCACCGGGGGGCAACCCACCCCGGGGAAGCCCATAGGCCTTGAGGGTGGCACACCAGCCCTTAGTGGTCTGGTGGGACAGCCCAAAAGGGCCCGATGCACCTAGGAAAGAAAATCAAAGAGAAAAGAAAAAAAAAAGAGGAGCTGGGAAGGGAAGGAAGGACTCCCACCCACCAAACCAAGTCCAACTCGGTTTGGGGTGGAGCCTTCCCCCTTGGACTCGGCCGACCCCCTTGGGGCTCCTTGAGCCCCAAGGCAAGGTCCCCTCCCTCCCACCTATATATACGGAGGTTTTAGGGCTGATTTGAGACGACTTTTCCAGGGCAACCCGACCACATACCTCCACGGTTTTTCCTCTAGATCGCGTTTCTGCGGAGCTCGGGCGGAGCCCTGCTGAGACAAGGTCATCACCAACCTCCGGAGTGCCGTCACGCTGCCGGAGAACTCTTCTACCTCTCCATCTCTCTTGCTGGATCAAGAAGGCCGAGATCATCGTCGAGCTGTACGTGTGCTGAACGCGGAGGTGCCGTCCGTTCGGTACTAGATCGTGGGACTGATCGCGGGATTGTTCGCGGGGCGGATCGAGGGACGTGAGGACGTTCCACTACATCAACCGCGTTCACTAACGCTTCTGTTGTACGATCTACAAGGGTACGTAGATCACTCATCCCCTCTCGTAGATGGACATCACCATGATAGGTCTTCGTGCGCGTAGGAAATTTTTTGTTTCCCATGCGACGTTCCCCAACAGTGGCATCATGAGCTAGGTTCATGCGTAGATGTCTTCTCGAGTAGAACACAAAAGTTTTTGTGGGCGGTGATGTGTGTTTTGCTGCCCTCCTTAGTCTTTTCTTGATTCCGCGGTATTGTTGGATTGAAGTGGCTTGGACCGACATTACTCGTACGCTTACGAGAGACTGGTTTCATCGCTACGAGTAACCCCGTTGCTCAAAGATGACTGGCAAGTGTCGGTTTCTCCAACTTTAGTTGAATCGGATTTGACCGAGGAGGTCCTTGGATGAGGTTAAATAGCAACTCATATATCTCCGTTGTGGTGTTTGCGTAAGTAAGATGCGATACTACTAGATACCCATGGTCACCACGTAAAACATGCAACAACAAAATTAGAGGACGTCTAACTTGTTTTTGGAGGGTATGATTGTGATGTGATATGGCCAACGATGTGATGTGATATATTGGATGTATGAGATGATCATGTTGTAATAGTAAATATCGACTTGCACGTCGATGGTACGGCAACCGGCAGGAGCCATAGGGTTGTCTTTATACTAACGTTTGTGCTTGCAGATGCATTTACTATTTTGCTAGGATGTAGCTTTAGTAGTAATAGCATGAGTAGCACGACAACCCTGATGGCAACACGTTGATGGAGATCATGGTCTGGCACCGGTGACAAGAAGATCGTGCTGGTGCTTTGGTGATGGAGATCAAGAAGCACGTGATGATGGCCATATCATGTCACTTATGAATTGCATGTGATGTTAATCCTTTTATGCACCTTATTTTGCTTAGAACGACGGTAGCATTATGAGGTGATCTCTCACTAGAATTTCAAGACGAAATTGTGTTCTCCCCGACTGTGCACCGTTGCTACAGTTCGTCGTTTCAAGACACCACGTGATGATCGGGTGTGATAGACTCAACGTTCACATAAAACGGGTGCAAAACAGGTGCGCACGCGGGACACTCGGGTTAAGCTTGACGAGCCTCGCATGTGCAGACATGGCCTCGGAACACATGAGACCGAAAGGTCGATCATGAATCATATAGATGATATGATTAGCATAGGGATGCTTACCACTCAAACTATACTCAACTCACGTGATGATCGGACTTGAGCTAGTATAAGTGGATCATGAACCACTCAAATGACTAGAGAGATGTACTTTTTGAGTGGGAGTTTAGCGAATAATTTGATTAAGTTAAACTCTAATTATCTTGAACATAGTCTAAGTCCACTTTGAATATATTTGTGATGTAGATCATGGCTCATGCTACACTCATCCTGAATTTTAATACGTTCCTAGAGAAAGCTAAGTTGAAAGATGATGGAAGCAACTTTGTAGACTGGGCTCGTAATCTTAAGCTAATCTTACAAGCTGGGAAGAAGGATTATGTCCTTAATGTTGCGCTAGGAGATGAACCACCCGCTACGGCTGATCGGATGTTATGAACGCTTGGTTAGCACGTAAGGAGGACTACTCAATAGTTCAATGTGCAGTCTTATATGGCTTAGAACCGGGACTTCAACGTCGCTTTGAGCGTCATGGAGCATTTGAGATGTTCCAGGAGTTGAAGTTTATCTTTCAGAAGAACGCCCGGATCGAGAGGTATGAGACCTCCGATAAATTCTATGCTTGCAAGATGGAGGAAAACTCGTCTGTCAGTGAACATGTGCTCAAAATGTCTGGGTACTCAAACCGTCTAGCTGAGCTGGGGATTGAACTCCCGCAAGAGGCTATCACTGACAGAATCCTTCAATCACTGCCGCCAAGCTATAAAGGCTTTGTGTTGAACTACAACATGCAAGGGATGAACAAGTCTCCCAGCGAGTTGTTTGCGATGCTGAAAGTCGCAGAGTCTGAACTCCGTAAAGAGCATCAAGTGTTGATGGTGAATAAAACCACTAGTTTCAAGAGAAACGGCAAAGGCAAGAAGGGTAATTCAAAGAAGAGCGGCAAGCCTGTTGCCAATCCGAAGAAGAAACCAAAGCTGGACCTAAGCCTGAAACGGAGTGTTACTATTGCAAGGGTATGGGTCACTGGAAGCGCAATTGCCCCAAGTATCTGGCAGATAAGAAGGCGGCCAAAGAAAAATCAGGTATATTTGATATACATGTTATTGATGTGTACTTAACCGGCTCTCGTAGTAGTGCCTGGGTATTCGATACCGGTTCTGTTGCTCATATTTGCAACTCGAAACAGGAACTGCGGAATAGACGAAGGCTGGCGAAAGATGAAGTGACGATGCGCGTAGGAAATGGTTCCAAGGTTGGTGCAATCGCCGTCGGCACAGTTTCACTTCAGTTACCATCAGGATTAGTGATGAACTTAAATCATTGTTATTTAGTGCCTGCGTTGAGCATGAACATTATATCTGGATCTTGTTTATTGCGAGACGGTTACTCTTTTAAGTCGGAGAATAATGGTTGTTCTATTTCTATGAGTAACATCTTTTATGGTCATGCACCTAATGTGAGAGGATTGTTCATATTGAATCTTGATAGCGATACGCATATACATAACATTGAGACCAAAAGAGTTAGAGTTAACAATGATAGCGCCATGTTTTTGTGGCACTGTCGCTTAGGTCATATTGGTGTAAAGCGCATGAAGAAACTCCATGTTGATGGACTTTTGGAGTCACTTGACTTTGATTCACTTGACACGTGCGAACCATGCCTCATGGGCAAGATGACTAAAACTCCGTTCTCCGGAACAATGGAGCGTGCAAGTGACTTGTTGGAAATCGTACATACCGATGTGTGTGGTCCGATGAGCGTGGAGGCACGCGGCGGATATCGTTATTTTCTCACCTTGACTGACAATTTGAGTAGATATGGTTATGTCTACTTGATGAAGCACAAGTCTGAAACATTTGAAAAGTTCAAGCAATTTCAGAGTGAAGTGGAAAATCATCGTAACAAGAAGATCAAGTTCCTACGGTCTGATCGTGGGGGTGAATATCTGAGTTTCGAGTTTGGTACTCACTTAAGACAATGTGGAATTGTTTCACAGTTAACACCGCCTGGAACACCACAGCGTAATGGTGTGTCCGAACGTCGTAATCGTACTCTATTAGAAATGGTGCGATCTATGATGTCTCTTACTGATTTGCCGTTATCGTTTTGGGGTTATGCATTAGAAACAGCTGCATTCACTTTAAATAGGGCACCATCAAAATCCGTTGAGACGACACCATACGAATTGTGGTATGGCAAAAGGCCAAAGTTGTCGTTTCTTAAAGTTTGGGGATGTGATGCTTATGTCAAAAAGCTTCAGCCTGAAAAGCTGGAACCCAAAGCGGAAAAATGCGTCTTCATAGGTTACCCAAAAGAGACAGTTGGGTACACCTTCTATCTCAAATCCGAGGGCAAAGTGTTTGTTGCTAAAAATGGAGCTTTTCTCGAGAAGGAGTTTCTCTCAAGAGAATTGAGTGGGAGGAAGATAGAACTTGACGAGGTTGTCGAACCTCTCATCCCTCTGGATGGTGGCGCGGGGCAAGGGGAAACCTCTGTCGTTGCGACGCCGGTTGAGGAGGAAGTTAATGATGATGATCATGAAACTCCAGTTCAAGTTTCTGTCGAACCACGCAGGTCGACGAGACCACGTGCTGCTCCAGAGTGGTACGGTAATCCCGTCTTATCAATCATGTTGTTAGACAACAATGAACCTGCAAATTATGAAGAAGCAATGGTGAGCTCAGATTCCAACAAATGGCTAGAAGCCATGAAGTCCCAGATAGGATCCATGTATGAGAACAAAGTGTGGACTTTGGAGGTACTACCTAAGGGCCGCAAGGCTATTCAGAACAAATGGATCTTTAAGAGGAAGACGGACGCTGACGGCAATGTGACCGTTTATAAAGCTCGACTTGTGGCAAAGGGTTTTTCACAAGTTCAAGGAGTTGACTACGATGAGACATTCTCACCCGTAGCGATGCTTAAGTCCGTCAGAATCATGTTAGCAATAGCTGCATTTTTCGATTATGAAATCTGGCAGATGGATGTCAAAACGGCGTTCCTTAACGGTTTCCTTAAGGAAGAGTTGTATATGATACAACCCGAAGGTTTTGTCGATCCTAAGAATGCTAACAAGGTGTGCAAGCTCCAGCGATCCATTTATGGACTGGTGCAAGCATCTCAGAGTTGGAACAAACGCTTTGATGAGGTGATCAAAGCATTTGGGTTTATACAAGTGGTTGGAGAATCTTGTATTTACAAGAAAGTGAGTGGGAGCTCTGTGGCGTTTCTAATATTATATGTGGATGACATATTGCTGATTGGAAACAACGTGGAGTTTTTAGAGAGCATAAAGGATTACTTGAATAAGAGTTTCTCTATGAAGGACCTAGGAGAAGCTGCTTACATTCTAGGCATTAAGATCTATAGGGATAGATCAAAGCGCCTGATAGGACTTTCACAAAGCACATACCTTGATAAAGTTTTGAAGAGGTTCAAAATGGAACAGTCCAAGAAAGGGTTCTTGCCAGTTTTACAAGGTACGAGATTGCGTAAGACTCAGTGCCCAGCAACTGATGAAGATAGAGAGCATATGCGCTCCGTCCCCTATGCTTCAGCCATAGGTTCTATCATGTATGCAATGTTGTGCACTAGACCGGATGTTATCCTGGCCATAAGTATGGCAGGTAGGTTCCAGAGTAATCCAGCAGTGGATCACTGGACAGCGGTCAAGAATATCCTGAAGTACCTGAAAAGGACTAAGGAGATGTTTCTCGTGTATGGAGGTGACGAAGAGCTCGCCGTAAAAGGTTACGTCGATGCAAGCTTTGACACAGATCCGGATGACTCTAAGTCGCAAACCGGATACGTATTTATTCTTAATGGAGGTGCGGTAAGCTGGTGGAGTTCCAAGCAAAGCGTCGTAGCAGATTCTACATGTGAAGCGGAGTACATGGCTGCCTCGGAGGCGGCTAAGGAGGGTGTCTGGATGAAGCAGTTCATGACGGATCTTGGAGTGGTGCCAAGCGCACTGAATCCAATAACCTTGTTCTGTGACAACACGGGTGCCATTGCCTTAGCAAAGGAACCACGGTTTCACAAGAAGACCAGACACATCAAACGACGCTTCAACCTCATCCGCGACTACGTCGAGGGAGAGGACGTAAATATATGCAAAGTGCACACGGATCTGAATGTAACAGACCCGCTGACTAAACCTCTTCCACGGCCAAAGCATGATCAACACCAAAACTGTATGGGTGTTAGATTTATTACAATGTAATTCACATGATGATGTGAGGGCTAGATTATTGACTCTAGTGCAGGTGGGAGACTGTTGGAATTATGCCCTAGAGGCAATAATAAATATAGTTATTATTATAATCCCTGTATCAAGATAATCGTTTATTATCCATGCTATAATTGTATTGAATGAAGACTCATTTACATGTGTGGATACATAGACAAAACACCATCCCTAGCAAGCCTCTAGTTGGCTAGCCAGTTGATCAAAGATAGTCAGTGTCTTCTGATTATGAACAAAGTGTTGTTGCTTGATAACTGGATCACGTCATTAGGAGAATCACGTGATGGACTAGACCCAAACTAATAGACGTAGCATGTTGATCGTGTCATTTTGTTGCTACTGTTTTCTGCGTGTCAAGTATTTATTCCTATGACCATGAGATCATATAACTCACTGACACCGGAGGAATGCCTTGTGTGTATCAAACGTCGCAACGTAACTGGGTGACTATAAAGATGCTCTACAGGTATCTCTGAAGGTGCTAGTTGAGTTAGTATGGATCAAGACTGGGATTTGTCACTCCGTGTGACGGAGAGGTATCTCGGGGCCCACTCGGTAATACAACATCACACACAAGCCTTGCAAGCAATGTGACTTAGTGAAAGTTGCGGGATCTTGTATTACGGAACAAGTAAAGAGACTTGCCGGTGAACGAGACTGAAATA
This sequence comes from Hordeum vulgare subsp. vulgare, assembly GCF_904849725.1. NCBI lineage: Eukaryota > Viridiplantae > Streptophyta > Magnoliopsida > Poales > Poaceae > Hordeum > Hordeum vulgare. The sequence continues at coordinate 240,007,178 of NC_058520.1, read as the reverse complement.
GGTATGCGGATACTGACGATCGAATCTCAGGCAAGTAACATACCGAAGGACAAAGGGAATGACATACGGGATTATATGGATCCTTGGCACTGAGGTTCAAACGATAAGATCTTCGTAGAATATGTAGGATCCAATATGGGCATCCAGGTCCCGCTATTGGATATTGACCGAGGAGTCTCTCGGGTCATGTCTACATAGTTCTCGAACCCGCAGGGTCTGCACACTTAAGGTTCGACGTTGTTTTATGCGTATTTGAGTTATATGGTTGGTTACCGAATGTTGTTCGGAGTCCCGGATGAGATCACGGACGTCACGAGGGTTTCCGGAATGGTCCGGAAACGAAGATTGATATATAGGATGACCTCATTTGATTACCAGAAGGTTTTCGGAGTTACCGAGAATGTACCGGGAATGACGAATGGGTTCCGGGAGTTCACCGGGGGGGCAACCCACCCCGGGGAAGCCCATAGGCCTTGAGGGTGGCACACCAGCCCTTAGTGGGCTGGTGGGACAGCCCAAAAGGGCCCTATGCGCCTAGGAAAGAAAATCAAAGAGAAAAGAAAAAAAAGAGGAGGTGGGAAGGGAAGGAAGGACTCCCACCCACCAAACCAAGTCCAACTCGGTTTGGGGGGGAGCCTTCCCCCTTGGACTCGACCGATCCCCTTGGGGCTCCTTGAGCCCCAAGGCAAAGTCCCCTCCCTCCCACCTATATATACGGAGGTTTTAGGGCTGATTTGAGACAACTTTTCCACGGCAGCCCGACAACATACCTCCACGGTTTGTCCTCTAGATCGCGTTTCTGCGGAGCTCGGGCGGAGCCCTGCTGAGACAAGGTCATCACCAACCTCCGGAGCGGCGTCACGCTGCCGGAGAACTCTTCTACCTCTCCGTCTCTCTTGCTGGATCAAGAAGGCCGAGATCATCGTCGAGCTGTACGTGTGCTGAACGCGGAGGTGCCGTCCGTTCGGTACTAGATCGTGGGACTGATCGCGGGATTGTTCACGGGGCGGATCGAGGGACGTGAGGACGTTCCACTACATCAACCGCGTTCACTAACGCTTCTGCTGTACGATCTACAAGGGTACGTAGATCACTCATCCCTCTTGTAGATGGACATCACCATGATAAGTCTTCGTGCGCGTAGGAAAATTTTTGTTTCCCATGCGACGTTCCCCAACAGAAACCCATGGGAAGGATCAATGATGTTCTCATTGTTGCAAATAAGAACTATGTAGCCGTGGATTTCATTGTACTTGACATAGATTGCAATCCTTCATGTCCCATTATTCTTGGTAGACCTTTCCTAAGGACTATTTGTGCTATCATCGATATGAAGGAAGGGAATATTATATTTCAACTTCCTCTAAAGAAGGGCATGGAGCATTTTCCTTGAAAGAAAATAAGATTGCCTTATGAATCTATGATGAGGGCTACTTATGGTTTGAGCACCAAAGATGACTATACGTGATTCCATCACCTTATGCCTAGCTAAGGGCGTTAAACAATAGCGCTTGTTGGGAGGCAACCCAACGAATCTATCCTTTTTCTTTCTGTTTTGTGTTTTCCACACTTTCATAATTCTGTTATGATTGTGTTTTTTGTGTTTCTTTTGCGTTTGTGCCAAGTAAAACCGTTATGATTAGTCTTGGGGATGATCGTTTGATCATGCTGGAAAAGACAGAAACTTTCTGCTCACGAAACGAATTTTCATTTTTTTCTGTAAGAGCTTTTGAGTTGATTCTTCTTGTTGTTGATTTTCACGCAAATTCTTCACACTATCGTAATTTTTCAGAATTTTTGAAGTACCAGAGGTATACGAAATATACAGATTGCTACAGACTGGTGTGCTGTTAACAGATTCTATTTTTGTTGTGTTGGTTGCTTATTTTGATGAAACTATGGATAGTATCGAGGGGTATTAGCCATGGAAGATTGAAAATACAGTAACCCAACATCAACATAAGTAGAATTTTAGTTTGCTACAGTACCTAAGGAAGTGGTGATTTGCTTTCTTATACTAATGATTTCACGAGTTTCTGTTTAAGTTTCGTGTTGTGAAGTTTTCAAGTTTTGGGTGAAGTTCTTATGGACAAAGAGATAAAGAGTGGCAAGAGCTCAAGCTTGGGGATTCCCAAGGCACCCCAAGTTGATTCAAGGATGTCGAAAAATCCTAAGCTTGGGTATGCCCCGGGAAGGCATCCCCTCTTTCGTCTTCAATCCATGAGTAACGTTACTTGGGGCTATATTTTTATTCACCACATGTTATGTGTTTTGCTTGGAGCATCTTGTATCGTAGGAGTCTTTTATTTTTGTTGTGTCACAATCTTCCTTGCTGCACACCTAGAGAGAGATACATGCACTCATCGTGATTTTGTCGAGCTTCACTTATATCCTTTGGTTAGGCAATTCAGCTCACATGTGTTTCACTTATATCTTTTGAGTTAGTTGATTTTGCTCTGTGTGTTTCACTTATATCTTTTGGAGCACGGCAGTGCGTGGCGTGGTAGTTGATCTATGCTATGAAAGAAGTCTCAAAAGGGGTAGTTATCCAAAGGGATATGAAAACTTCCACCTTCATGTTCATTGAGTAGTTAGAGAAGTTTGATTCATCTCAATTAGTTTTGAGTTGTGGTTGTGGTAATATTGAAGTTATACTAGTAAGGTGTTGTGGATCTAGAAATACTTGTGTTGAAGTTAGTGATTCCCGTAGCACGCACGTATGGTGAACCGCTATGTGATGAAGTCTGAGCATGATTAGTTTATTGATTGTCATCCTCTGTGTAGCGGTCGGGATCGCGCTATGGTTTATACCTACCAACCCTTCCCCTAGGAGTATGCGTTGAATGCTTTGTTTCGATTACTACTAAAAATTTTGCAACAAGTATGTGAGTTCTTCATGACTAGTGTTGAGTCCATGGTTTGGATGCACTTTCACCTTCCACCATCACTATCTTCTTTAGTGCCATGCAACTTTCGCCGGTGCATAAAACCCACCATTAGCCTCCCTCAAAACAGCCACCATACCTACCTACTATGGCTTTTTCAAAGCCATTCCGAGATATATTGCCATGCAACTACCACCATGACATATGCCACATCTTCTACATTGCCATTGCATGATCATAAGATAGCTAGCATGATGTTTCCATTGATGTCTATGCCATGCTAGATCATTGTCACGGTACACTACCGAAGGCATTCCATATAGAGTCATCATTGCTCTAAGTTTTGAGTTGTAAGTGTGATGATCATCATTGATGGAGCATTGTCCCATGTGAGGAAATAAAAGAGGCAAGCGAAGCCCATTTACAAAAAGAGGCCAAAGATGCCCACCAAAAAAAACAGGCCAAAGAGCCCACCAAAAAAATGGGAGAAAAAGAGAGAAGGGACAATGCTACTATCTTTCCACACTTGTGCTTATTAAGCACCATGATCTTCATGATTGAGAGTCTATCCTTATGCCACCACCATATAGCTAGTGGGAAATTTTCATTATATAACTTGGCTTGTATATTCCAATGATGGGCTTCCTCAAAATTGCCTTAGGTCTTCGTGAGAAAGCAAGTTGGATGCACACCCACTAGTTTTCTTTAAGAGCTTTCACATACTCTTAGCTCTAGTGCATCATTTGTATGACAATCCCTACTCATTCACATTGATATCTATTGATGAGTGATACGTCCATTTTGCATCATGCTTTCATGTTGATATTTATCGCTTTATGGACTGTTATTATACTTTGTGGTACCATACTTATGCCTTTTCTCTCTTATTTTGCAAGGTTTATTTGAAGAGAGAGAATACCGGCAGCTGGAATTCTGGACTGGAAAAGGAGCAAGTCTGAGTCCTCTATTCTGCGCAACTCCAAATGCCCTGAAAATCAACGTGGGAATATATAAAACATACTAGGCGAAAGAAGTGTCAGAGGGGAGCTGCGACGGGCCCACAAGCCTGGTTGCCGCGGCCTACACCCCAGGCCGCGGCAAGAGGGCCTCTTTTGAAGGGTTTCATCCGAGAAAAAATCAGGGTGGAGCTCTTTCGTGGATTCTCCGCCGCCACGAGGCGGAACTTGAGCAGAACCAATCTAGAGCTCCGGCAGGACGATCCTGTCGGGTAAACTTCCCTCCCGGAGGGGGAAATCGTCGACATCGTCATCACCAACACTCCTCTCGTCGAAGGGGAGTCATCTCCATCAACATCTTCATCAGCACCATCTCCTCTCCAAACCCTAGTTCATCTCTTGTAACCAATCTCCGTCTCGCGACTCCGATTGGTACTTGTAAGGTTGCTAGTAGTGTTGATTACTCTTTGTAGTTGACACTACTTGGATTACTTGGTGGAAGAGTTTATGTTCAGATCCTTGATGCTACTCATTACACCTCTGATCATGATTATGATTATGCTTTGTGAGTAGTTACTTTTGTTCCTGATGACATGGATAAGTCATGCTGATAATAGTCATGTGAATTTGGTATTCGTTCGGTATTTTGATATGATGTATGTTGTCTTTTCCTCTAGTGGTGTTATGTGAACGTCGACTACATAACACTTCACCATCTTTGGGCCTAGAGGAAGGCATTGGGGAGTAGTAAGTAGATGATGGGTTCCTAGAGTGACAGAAGCTTAAACCCCAGTCTATGCGTTGCTTCGTAAGGGGCTGATTTGGATCCACTAGTTTAATGCTATGGTTAGACGTTGTCTTAATTCTACTTTCATAGTTGCGGATGCTTGCGATAGGGGTTACATAAGTGGGATGCTTGTCCAAGTAAGGGCAGTACCCAAGCGCCGGTCCACCCACATATCAAACTATCAAAGTAACGAATGTGAACCATATGAACATGATGAAACTAGCATGACAGAAATTCCCGTGTGTCCTCGGGAGCGTTTTTCCTCTTATAAGACTTTGTTCAGTCTTGTCCCTTGCTACAAAAGGGATTGGGCCACTTTGCTGCACCGTTGCTACTAGTTTTTGCTTGTTACTTTTTGCTTGCTACGTTTCACCTCACTACACCATCACTTGTTACCGCTACTTTCAGTGCTTGCAGTTATTACCTTGCTGAAAACCGTTTATGAGAGCCTTCTTCTCCTCGTTGGGTTCGACACTCTTACTTATCGAAAGGACTACGATTGATCCCCTATACTTGTGGGTCATCAAGACTCTTTTCTAGCGCCGTTGCCGGGGAGGGAAGCGCCTTTGGTAACTGGAATTTGGTAAGGAAACATTTATATGTTGTGCTGAACTTTATTGTCACTTGTCACTATGGAGACTGTTCCTTTGAGGAATTTGTTTGGGGTATCTTCACCACGAACAGAAGCACGAGGGGTTGCTCCTCAACCTGAGGTACCTACTGAAAATATATTTTATGAAATTCCTTCGGGTATGCTTGAGAAACTGCTGGCTAATCCTTTTACAGGAGATGGATCATCACATCCAGACTTGCATCTGATCTATGTAGATGAAGTTTGTGGTTTATTTAAGCTTGCAGGTTTACCCGAGGATGAGGTAAATAAGAAAGTCTTTCCTTTATCTTTGAAGGATAAGGCGTTGACATGGTATAGGCTATGTGATGATACTCGATCATGGGGCTACAATCGGTTGAAATTGGAATTTCATCAAAAGTTTTACCCTATGCATTTAGTACATCGTGATTGGAATTATATTTATAACTTTTTGCCTCGTGACAGGGAAAGCATAGCTCAAGCTTGGGGGAGGCTTAAATCAATGCTATATTCATGCCCCAATCATGAGCTCTCGAGAGAAATTATCACTCAAAACTTTTATGCTCGGCTTTCTCATGAAGATCTTACCATGCTTGACACTTATTGTACCGGTTCTTTTATGAAGAAGGATATTGACCACAAGTGGAATTTATTGGAAAGAATCAAACGTAACTCTGAAGATTGGGTGCTTGAAGAAGGTAAGGAGTCAGGTATGAATTTCCAGTTTGATTGTGTTAAATCTTTTGTTGAAACAAACACTTCTAGAGATTTTAGCACTAAGTATGGACTTGACTCTGAGATAGTAGCTTCTCTATGTGAATCTTTTGCTGCTCATGTTGATCTTCCCAAAGAGAAGTGGTTTAAGTATCATCCTCCTGTAGAAGTGTAACATCCTGATGTTCGGAATGTTTAAGATTTTTTTTTCTAAAAGTTAGGACCAATTAATTTCCCACATCAGCACGGCCTCATGCTGCTAATTAATCATTTGTTTCATGGCCTTAATATCCCACGAGCAGACAGAGAGAAGATGAAGCGCACACAGAGAAAACCTACAGCCACGAACCTGCCTTTCCTTTCAATTCCAATCTCTGACTGTTTCAAAATCCGTGAGTATATATATACCTGTGCCCTGACCTCCTCTTCCATTCCGTAGTAACTTTCCATGTTTCCTTTCTCTCTCTAGTTTCTTTTTCTCTGAAAGTGCTGCTACTGTCCATGGACGTCGGTGCTCGCTCTCGGTGACTCCAAGCATCTTTCATCCGCTCCCTTCCGTCAGATGATTCTTCTCCCTGCCTCAGCTCCATTCAGAAAAGAAAGAACGCGATCCTCCACCACACACGAAGAATTCCGCATGTCTGTATACACTGTTCATCAAGTTCGTCGCATCCATTGGTCGCGCTTGGTGAGTTTCTGTTCAATTCCTTTTGCACGTGAATTCAACCACGTTTATCCTATCTCCTAGACATCATAGTTCCGCCTCTCTCTCTAGTTGGTCGTGTGCGTCCAATGAACGAGGCCATCCGTTGATATCAACATGATTTATTAGTTTCTACTCATCGTAGAGCTTCTTGTCCAACATATAAAATCTTCTCTATGAGCATATAAACCTAGTGAAGGCGTTATATTACTTGTTTAGACAACTCGGTTTAACGTACGTTTTATTGTAATCGTTTACACCTAATATCATATAGTGTTTGGAGTTTGGTAAAAATTTCTTACGAGTCTATTATTTTTTTTATTATACTGTGATATGCCTAGGAGTGTATCCTAAATGTCTTACAATTTCTGATGTGGCAAGTGACTTGTTTGATTTGTCATTTTTTACCGACTATAGTTTTTGAAAATTATTGAGCATGTTATTTCATTTGATATATTTTTTATTCCATGCGATAAGTAGTCGTAGGATATATGCATGTACGAGTGTTGTGAATTATTACCATGTTTGTAAGGATTTTATTTATTTTTTTATTTCAGTTTTGTAGTCCTCTCTTGTGGATGCGCACATAATTTAGTCAATGTTCGCCATGTTTATAGTTTCATAGAATTTCCATTGTTTTGCTTTGTTTCATCGTAGAACATTTATCTTTTGATTTAATTTATTTATGTTTAACATGGCAAATATATTAAATTATTTCATATATTCGTTCTCAATCATGTTGTATATGTGTTTTGTTTATGTGAGGTCATGGCATGTTATAGGTTAGCACTATCTAATTTATGTATGCTAGTTGTAATAAAATGACATGTTATCTTAGAACATATTCATATTCCTTGTTGTACGCACTTTCGTTTGCATTAGGTGATGTGGTATATCATGGCTTGAGATCATTACTTATGTATGGTTCGAGTGTAGCACATTGTTGAGTAGTGTTCCTCTTAGTTTATAGATGTTTGGTATGCAAGATCACTTGGTTGGTTGTTTTATGGGCCACCTTATATTTGTATTGTTATATATAGAGAATTATTTCTTGTGGCATATATTCTTTGTAATGATCATGTATGCTTATTTGTCTTAGTTGATTGTCATGTCGTGTTAGCACGTGTCCAAAGTAGAATTCATGTTTTGATTACATATTGCAATGTGATTAAATTGCTAGCTTGTACTATATGATGAGGTTAGCCTTCACTTGTAGATTTACATGATGATAGTTTATGATCTCACATATTTTAAATAAGTAGAAATTCTTTTGTTTGAGTATTATCATGCCATGATGTTGTTTTTCATGTGCTAGATCAAGCCTAAGTTGTTTATCTATGTATTCACAAGTTTAGGTTGTACTACATAGAAATGGAGGACATGTTGTTACTTATGCTAGCATAGTATACTGCCTGATATTGTTGATGGCATGATTTAGTTGTTTAATTTGTCTACATGCTTAGTATGATATGTCCATGCATTGTATGTTTCAAACATCAATTGTTGTGTGCTCCTTTCATGCTTTCATGTTCATACATGTCAACTAGTCTCCTAGAGTTTTTCTTCCATGTTCATACATGTCAACTAGTCTCCTAGAGTTCTTTCCTATTGCCATGCTTTATTTATGTCAGTTGTTATCAACTAAGTTATGTTCTAGATATGTGGTATATTATATTTGTACCATGTCACACAAATCATGTGGTGTTCATCCATGCTTAGCATTACATCTAGTTGTTGCATTGTTGTATGCCTAGCTATCATTCATGCAAGTTATATTTCATGTATTATTACATTGCATGTGCTACGATTGAGTAATTAGTCCATTTGTTCGTTCAATATGATTTCCTTTGTCTCTTATTAGTATTATGAATGTCTGACACATGTCATCATAGTTCATCACATACTTAGGGTAGTTCATCTTTTATGTTAGTCGAGTTCTGCTTTCCTCATATGCTTAGCGTGTATAGCTTATTGAGTTATTTCAAACATGTGGTAGTAATCCTATTGCTAGTGGTTACTGATATTTAATGTTTCTTAGTATTAAGAGCATGTCCTAGTTTAGTATCTTCTCATGGTTACTCGTATGGTTGATGGTTGTCCTATTAGTTAACACATCTTTATGATCCTATACACAAATGCATTGTGTGAGATGGTATTATTATTAAGTTAATTAATTACTTTGTACCATAGTATTTGTTTGTCTTTGTTCTAGAAATGCTTGTTAATTTTATTATGGATGAAGTTTGATTATGCTTGTGGTGAACCACTATAGATATTTACAACTATCTAAATATTTATTTATGGTTAATTCTTACTCTTATTATGCCCTACTCTTGCTTATGGTATGATGAGATTACAATAAGTTATATTACCATGTCATGTATAGGACAATTATTATTCATTTGTTGATGTGTTGTTTATTTTTGTTTTAGGACTAGATCTAGATTCAAATCAAACCATGTGTGTTGTATGATGTTTCATTGTTTAACTGGTATGAATTGTATTGTTAGTTTGGTTGTCTTATGGGACACTTGCCTTTGAATTGTTATATAGTTGATGTGCAAGTTTGGATGCTATTGATCATTATAAATATTTGGATTACATCTAAATATGTATTTTTGATTATCTTTTACATTTATCAAGTCATGTTTGATTGTGTAGTTAAATGCATAGGATGATTCCTTTCCATGTGTGTTGATGCCGTTGTGACTGTTATGTAGTAGTTTCATATATAGTTCATCGAGATGTGTAGGGGGAACTACTAGTGGTCGATACCATACACTTGTATCTAAACGTTAGTCCTTCTCGCTAAGCCATCCTTAGTCGTGTCAACCTAACTCTATCACCTCATTGAATCATCTCTCTTACCTTCCTACCATGCTATCTCATTTTAGAATCTCTTTGGAATCTCCATCTTGATCAATATCTTGTTACCCATCCACCTTATTTTGTTTTGGATGTTATTTGGACTTACCATTGCTTTGGTATTTATTGTTTGTCTTTTGCTATCGTTATGACGAGTAGGGAGTGACGATGTTGGACATGGAGATAGTCAGGTTACTGAAGGACTCAACAACGAAGGCATGCCTCCTTCTTTGATCATACTTATCCTATGTGTTATAAATTGCATTGAGTTTTATGGTTACAATATGCATGTTTTTAATATTATAGCTAGCGTGTCGGTTGACACATTACCTTGATCTGCTTGTCGCCTATCCATTTGACACCTGAGTGGAAGTATATAGTATTCTCGTAGAGTAGAAATGCTTAGCCATGCTTATTACCTATAGGTGCTTTGTTGAATGACTCTTGAGTCATTGACACTTGAAACTTACCGCTGATCTGGACAGTTGGCCTTGGTGACCTTCTCTATCCTCTTCTACTCTGGGTGAAACCTACCATCTGAATACTGGCGCGGGCGACAGCTGAATCGAGGATTGAAGGAGCGATTGGCTGCCAAGGTGAAGGGACCAATCAGTCGTTCGTGCCGCATGAGGCCTAATAAGTCTTGGATTTGAAGATTGTGTAAACAGTACAACCACATGCTATATGGGCGCTGGCTTGGTCAAGTAAGCTAGTCAGCCTTAGGTGTCGATGTCGTCGTACCGCAGATGGGATAGCTGCCTTGAGAGGAGTATCCTCGGCACAGATGGGGGGACCGATTTGAGGATGTACTCTCAGTTCTGTGCGCCAGACCCGGTGGGCATATCACATCTTTGGGGGATCTAGTCTAAAGACCTCGTCACAATCTCCCTATCGGTATACCAAATGGTGTATTATACCAGCGGCCACTGGTGGCATCAATACGAGATTGTGTCGTGTGGGTAAAGTGTATAACCTCTGCAGAGTGTAAAACTATTCGAATAGCCGTGTCCACGGTCATGGACGACACATGAATCTTCCTTGACATACGGGACCTGTCTTGCTTATTCCCTCTTTGCCCCAATTGTTGGAACCTATGATGAGTGTGAGTTTATCGAGGATCCTCACTTTGATGAAAGTTACTCTGGATATAAACATGTTTTCATCAGGAACTACTTTTATCCAAATGCTATTTTTCCAAATAAAATTAGCTTTTATGCAAATGAGCCATACAACCTTCCTTTGAAGCCACATGTAGCTGTTAGGGCCTTCTCCGAAGGAGGTATGTTGAGTATGTAACGTACTCATGGCAATACTTTTGTTGACAACAGAGTTACATGAAGATGAAGGTGATGACTACGACTACTATGGTGATCCGTAGGAGTGAGGTCACGTGGACTACATCGACTGCTTGTGGCTGAGATGGAGTCACTACGCATTGTATTTTCTGCTATTTTCTGGTTGTATTAAATGTCTTGAGACATTTGTCAATGTATGCCTTGGGGCAATATGTAATAAAATAATTTTACGTATCGTGCAATGATACCATTTCGATGTGTTGTCAACAATGATCCTGGGGTTGACAAATATACACAGGAGTGTCTGGAAGTAAATTCCAGGTTCTCACAAGAAGTCAACATAGTTAAACCCAATCTAGTTGGAGAGAAAGTCATTGCCTTTAGTGATCCTATTGTTCCTTGTGCCTACGCTGAGAAACCACCTTACCCTGCTAGGAAAAAGGATTATTCTAAAGCTATAACTGTGATATGTAGGGGTTACATTAGACCACTTGCACCCCTTGAGGAAATTAGAGTTGAACCTAGTGTTACTATTATCAAAGATCTCTTAGCCGAAGACATAGACGGGCATGTTATCAAATTCTGTGAGGACTCCGCTAGAATTGCTAAACCTCACACGAAAGACAAATACGGACCTGTAGTTGGCCTGCCCGTTGTTTCTGTCAAGATAGGAGATCACTGTTATCATGGTTTATGTGATATGGGTGCTAGTGTTAGTCCAATACCCCAATCCCTATATGATGAAATCAAAGATGAGATTGCACCTGCTCAGTTAGAACCCATTGATGTCACTATTACGCTAGCTAATAGAGACACTATCTGTCGTGTGGGAATTGTGAGAGACGTAGAAGTCCTGTGTGGTAAGACGAAGTATCCTACTGATTTCCTCGTCCTTGCTACTGCACAAGATAGCTTTTGTCCCATCATATTTGGTAGACCCTTTCTCAACACTGTCAATGCTCATATTGATTGCGTTAAACAGACTGTCACTGTTAGTTTCGAGGGTGTGTCTCATGAATTTAACTTCTCCAAGTTTGGAAGACAACCCCATGAAAAGTAGTCGTCTGGTAGGGATGAAATCATTGCTCTTGCCTCTATTGACGTACCTCCTACGAATTCTTTAGAGCAATATCTGCTTGAGCATGAAAATGATATGCATATGGATGAAATAGATGAGATAGATAAAATTGTTTTAGAACAATATCCTATTCTCGAGAATAATCTGCCTGTTGAACTGCTTGGGGATCCTTCTCCACCAAAGGGTGATCCTGTGTTCGAGCTAAAACAGTTACCACATACTCTTAAGTATGCCTATCTTGATGAGAAGGAGATATATCTTGTTATTATTAGTGCTCACCTCTCGAATCACGAAGAGAAAAAGTTATTAAAAACTTTGAGGAAGCATCGTGTTGCTATTGGATATACTCTTGATGATCTTAAGGGTATTAGTCCCACTCTATGTCAGCACAAGATTAAAACCGATCCTAATTCTAAGCCTGTTGCTGATCATCAACAGAGATTAAATCCAAGGATGAAAGAGGTCGTGAGAAAAGAAATATTAAAGCATCTCGAAGCAGGAATCATTTATCTTGTTGCTCATAGTGATTGGGTAAGTCCAGTACATTGCGTACCTAAGAAGGGAGGTATCACCGTCGTTCCTAATGATAAGAATGAACTAATCCCACAAAGGATTATTACTGGCCATAGGATGGTGGTAGACTTCCGGAAACTGAACAAGGCAACCAGGAAAGACCATTATCCTTTGTCGTTTATCGACCAAATGCTAGAAAGGCTATCTAAACAAACACACTTCTGCTTTCTAGACGGTTATTCAGGTTTCTCGCAAATACCTATTGCACAATTTGATCAGGAGAAAACCACTTTCACCTGCCCCTTCGGTACAATTGCTTATAGACGTATGCCTTTTAGCTTATGCAATGCACCTCCCGCCTTTCAAAGATGTATGATGGCTATATTCTCTGACTTTTGTGAAAAGATTGTTGAGGTTTTCATGGATGATTTCTCCGTTTACGGTTTTTCCTTTGATGATTGCCTCAGCAACCTTGATCGAGTCTTACAGAGATGCAAAGATACCAACCTCGTCTTGAACTGGGAGAAGTGCCACTTCATGGTTAATGAAGGCATCGTCTTAGGACACAAAATCTCTGAGAAAGGCATTGAAGTTGATAAGGCTAATGTTGATGCAATTGAGAAAATGCCTTGCCCCACAGATATCAGAGGTATACGAAGTTTCCTAGGTCATGTTGGTTTCTATAGAAGGTTCATTAAAGACTTCTCTAAGATTTCTAGGCCTCTTACCAACCTCTTGCAGAAGGATGTTCCTTTTGTATTTTATGAGGATTGTCAGGAAGCTTTCGAAATACTTAAGAAAGCCTTGATAACCGCACCTATTGTTCAACCACCTGATTGGAACTTGCCCTTTGAATCATGTGCGATGCTAGTGATTATGATGTTGGTGTTTTTCTAGGACAAAGAGTTGACAAGAAGTTGAATGTCATTCACTACGCTAGTCAAACTCTAGACAGTGCCCAAAGAAACTATGCCACTACGGAGAAGGAGTTTTTAGCAGTCGTGTTTGCATGTGAAAACTTCAGATCTTATATAGTTGACTCCAAAGTCACTATTCACTCCGATCATGTTGCTATTAAGTACCTTATGGAGAAGAAGTACGCTAAGCCTAGGCTAATCAGATGGGTTCTCCTGCTACAGGAATTTGATTTGCACGTTGTTGACCGAAAGGGTGCTGATAACCCTGTAGCAGATAACTTGTCCTGGCTAGAGAATATCCTTCATGACCCATGACCTATTGATGACAGCTTTCCTGATGAGCAATTGAATGTCATCTGCACTTCACATAGTGCACCGTGGTATGCTGATTACGCAAACTATATCGTAGCCAAATACATACCACCCAGTTTCACCTACCAGCAAAAGAAGAAATTCTTCTTTGATTTGAGACACTACTTTTGGGATGATCCTCACCTTTATAAGGAAGGAGTAGATGGTGTTATTAGACGTTGTGTGCCTGAACATGAACAGGGACAGATCCTGCAGAAGTGTCATTCTGAAGCCTACGGAGGACACCATGCTGGAGACAGAACTGCTCATAAGGTATTGCAATCAGGTTTCTATGGGCCCACTCTCTTCAAGGATGCCCGTAAGTTTGTCTTGTCTTGTGACGAATGCCAAAGAATAGGGAACATCAGTAAGCGTCAGGAAATGCCTATGAACTATTCACTTGTCATTGAACCATTTGGTGTCTGGGTCTTTGATTATATGGGACCTTTCCCGAGTTCCAATGGGTATACTCACATCTTAGTTGCTGTGGATTACGTCACTAAGAGGGTAGAAGCTATCCCACTAGAAATGATGATCACCACACCTCTATTAAGATGCTTAAAGAAGTCATTTTCCCAAGATTTGGAGTCCCTAGATATCTGATGACTGATGGCGGTTCACACTTCATTCATGGTGTTTTCCGCAAGATGCTCGCTAAGTATGATGTCAACCATAGAGTTGCATCTCCTTATCATCCTCAGCCTAGTGGTCAAGTGGAGTTGAGTAATAGGGAGATCAAATTGATCTTACAAAAGACTGTCAATAGATCTCGAAATAATTGGTCTAGCAAACTTGACGATGCACTATGGGCTTATAGGACTGCTTATAAGAATCCCATGGGCATGTCGTCGTATAAAATGGTTTACGGTAAGGCCTGTCATTTACCTCTTGAGCTGGAACACAAAGCTTATTAGGGAATCAAAGAGCTCAACTTCGATTTCAAACTTGCCGGTGAGAAGCGGTTGTTTTATATCAGCTCATTAGATGAATGGAGGGCCCATGCATATGAGAATGCCAAGTTGCTCAAGGAAAAGGTTAAGAGATGGCACGATAAAAGAATACAAAAACGAGAGTTCGATGTAGGTGATTATGTCCTGCTATACAATTCTCGCTTAAGATTCTTCGCAGGCAAGCTTCTCTCTAAATGGGAAGGTCCCTACGTTGTCGAGGAAGTATATCGTTCCCGTGCCATCAAAATCAATAACACGGAAGGTAATTTTCCTAGAGTGGTAAATGGGCAAAGAATCAAGCATTATATCTCTGGTACTCCCATAAATGTTGAGACCAATATCATCAATATCATAACTCTAGAGGAGTACATAAGGGATGTTTATCAGCCTGTTTCAGACCCTGAAAACTAAGAGGTATGTGTTTCGGTAAGTAATTGGACTCCGAAACTTTTCCAATAGGAAATTTTCTCCGTTTTGGAATTTATGGAAAATTAGAAATATAAAAAGCAGTCCGGAGAGCGCACGAGGCGGCGACAAGCTTGGTTGCCACAGCCTCCCCCCATGGCCGCCGCAACAGGGCTTGTGGGCACCTCGTGTGCCCCCCGGACTCTGTTTTCTTGCGGAGCACTCCTTCTGGTCCAGAAAAAATCATTATATATACGCCCGAGGGTTTTGATCTCTGTATCATGCAGTTTTCCTTTGTTTTCATTTCGAGCCTGTTTTCTGCCGCAGATCTAGGTCAAGATGTCTTCTCAGGATTCAGAGGGGGAGAGCTATGTGGCTGATTACCTTGCTAACCCCAAGGTCTATGGGGACTTGGAACCATATGGCCGGACCACTGACGAGGAAGAGGACTATGATCCCAATGGGAAGGAACAAACGAGTTCCGATGAAGAGGAGGCTCCTCTACCTCAACCTTGACGCACTCATGTGGAGTTCAAGAAGTCAAGCCTCCGTGACCAAAGGAAGAAGCCTAAGACCTTGTTTATCCCTTCCCGTTTCTTGCAGGAGAGTAAGCAGGAACTTTGCCATAGAGTGTTGAAGCTTGAGGAGGAAAATGACGATCTGAGGGAGCAGCACTTTACGCTCAAGTGGAAATTAGACAAGTTCAAGACTGCTTCAACAACTCCACCACCATCACCACCAAAGGAAGACAACTAAGCATTGGTATGGGCAACTCCATTGGCTTATGCCAAGCTTGGGGGAGTTTCCCTGGTATCGTATCACCTTTATATCTTTTGCTTTTACCTTTGTTTTAGTTCTTTCCTTTTCAGTTTTTATTTCTTCTTTTAGTGGAATAAGTCTTTAGTGTTTGGTTTGAGTCTTTTGCCTTATGTCTCCCCCGATGTATTCGAGCTTGCGAGCTATATAATAAAGAGTATCTTAGTTAAGGGCTTTGTTTTGTGCCGTGATCAAAAGTATGAAACGAAAGATAGCATGAAAGATCATGAGATGATCTTATGGAAAGTGATAGCTTCACATATAACAAGTATGATGATTGAAACTTTTTGAGAATAGACCAACATAGACCTCAGTCATTGTTGCAATTAATAAGAAGTAATAAGGAAAGAGAGGTTCACATATAAATATATCATCTTAGACACTTTCCATAATTGTGAGCACTCACCAAACTATTACATGCTTAGAAGTAGATGTTGGACAAGGAAGACAACATAATGAATTGTGTTTGCTTAGTTCCAAACAATGTTATATGATAAGAGATCCCTTAGCATGTGACGATTGCTTCCACCTCATATTAGCCAAAACTCCCGCACCAAGTAGAGATACTACTTGTGCATCCATAAACCTTTGACCCAGTTTTGCCATGAGTGTCCACCATACCTACCTATGGATTGAATAAGATCCCTCAAGTAAGTTGTCATCGGTGCAAGCAATAAAAATTGCTCTCTAATATGTATGATCTATTAGTGTGTGGAAAATAAGCTTTATACGAACCTGTGATGAGGAAGACATAAAAGCGACAGACTGCATAATAAAGTTCTTTATCGCAGGGGGCAATATAAAGTGACATTCCTCCGCACTAAGAGGACACGCATCCAAACCTCAAAAGCGCATGACAACCTTTGCTTCCCTCTGCGAAGGGCCTATCTTGTACCTTTACTTTTTGCCCTTGTAAGGGTCATGGTGATCTTCACCAATTACTTATTTAGCCTTTTTCTTGGTGAACGTCATATGCTTGGGAAAGATCTATATTCATATATCAACTTGGAGATGAGTACTTATGCTTTATTATTGTTGACTTTACCCTTGAGGTAAATGGTTGGGAGGCAAAACTATAAGCCCCTATCTTTCTCTGTGTCCAACTGAAACTTTGATACCATGAGTACCACGTGAGTTGTAACAATTGTGGAAAACAAAAGAGATGATTGAGTATGTGGATTTGCTTTACAAGCTCTTATTTGACTCTTTCTGATGATATGATAAATTGCAATTGCTTCAATGACTATGGACTGTTGTTGGCTACTTCTCGGTAAGGTTTTTATTTCATGCTTAGCTTTGTGAAGGAATTGTTACTTTCCCATAAGAATCTTTATGATGTATTGATGTTATATGTGTGATCATGATGCCCTCATGTCCGTATTATGTTTTATCGACACCTTCATCCCTAAACATGTGGACATGTTATGGGTCTTGGTTTTCGCTTGAGGACAAGCGAGGTCTAAGCTTGGGGGAGTTGATACGTCCATTTTGCATCATGCTTTCATGTTGATATTTATCGCTTTATGGACTGTTATTATACTTTGTGGTACCATACTTATGCCTTTTCTCTCTTATTTTGCAAGGTTTATTTGAAGAGGGAGAATACCGGCAGCTGGAATTCTGGACTGGAAAAGGAGCAAGTTTCAGTCCTCTATTCTGTGCAACTCCAAATGCCCTGAAAATCAACGTGGAATTTTTTGGGAATATATAAAAAATATGTGTCCAACTGAAACTTTGATACCATGAGTACCACGTGAGTTGTAACAATTGTGGAAAACAAAAGAGATGATTGAGTATGCGGATTTTCTTTACAAGCTCTTATTTGACTCTTTCTGATGATATGATAAATTGCAATTGCTTCAGTGACTATGGAGTGTTGTTGGCTACTTCTCGGTAAGGTTTTTATTTCATGCTTTGCTTTGTGAAGGAATTGTTACTTTCCCATAAGAATATTTATGATGTATTGATGTTCTATGTGTGATCATGATGCCCTCATGTCTGTATTATGTTTTATCGACACCTTCATCCCTAAACATGTGGACATGTTATGGGTCTTGGTTTTCGCTTGAGGACAAGCGAGGTCTAAGCTTGGGGAGTTGATACGTCCATTTTGCATCATGCTTTCGTGTTGATATTTATCGCTTTATGGACTGTTATTATACTTTGTGGTACCATACTTATGCCTTTTCTCTCTTATTTTGCAAGGTTTATTTGAAGAGGAAGAATACGGACAGCTAGAATTCTGGACTGGAAAAAAGGAGCAAGTCTCAGTCCTCTATTCTGCCCAACTCCAAATGCCCTGAAAATCAACGTGGAATTTTTTGGGAATATATAAAAAACACTAGGCGAAAGAAGTGTCGGAGGGGAGCTACTAGGGGCCCACAAGCCTAGTTGCCGCGGCCTACCCCCATACCGCGGCAACAGGGCTTGTGGGCACCCTCGTGGCCCACTGGCCCCCCTCTTTTGCTATATGAAGGGTTTCATCCGAGAAAAAACCACGGTGGAGCTTTTTCGTGGATTCTCCGTCGCCACGAGGCGGAACTTGAGCAGAACCAATCTAGAGCTCCGGCAGGACGATCCTGCCGGGGAAACTTCCCTCCCGGAGGGGAAAATCATCGCCATCGTCATCACAAACACTCCTCTCGTCGGAGGGGAGTCGTCTCCATCAACATCTTCATCAGCACCATCTCCTCTCCAAACCCTAGATCATCTCTTGTAACCAATCTCCGTCTCGCGACTCCGATTGGTACTTGTAAGGTTGCTACTAGTGTTGATTACTCTTTGTAGTTGACGCTAGTTGGATTACTTGGTGGAAGAGTTTATGTTCAGATCCTTGATGATACTCATTACACCTCTGATCATGATTATGATTATGCTTTGTGAGTAGTTACTTTTGTTACTGATGACATGGGATAAGTCATGCTGATAATAGTCATGTGAATTTGGTATTCGTTCGGTATTTTGATATGTTGTATGTTGTCTTTTCCTCTAGTGGTGTTATGTGAACGTCGACTACATAACACTTCACCATCTTTGGGCCTAGAGGAAGGCATTGGGGAGTAGTAAGTAGATGATGGGTTGCCAGAGTGACAGAAGCTTAAACCCCAGTCTATGTGTTGCTTCGTAAGGGGCTGATTTGGATCCACTAGTTTAATGCTATGGTTAGACGTTGGCTTAATTCTTCTTTCATAGTTGCAGATGCTTGTGAGAGGGGTTAATCATAAGTGGGATGCTTGTCCAAGTAAGGGCAGTACCCAAGCGCCGGTCCACCCACATATCAAACTATCAAAGTAACGAACGCGAACCATATGAACATGATGAAACTAGGATGACAGAAATTCCCGTGTGTCCTCGGGAGCGTTTTTCCTCTTATAAGACTTTGTTCAGGCTTGTCCCTTGCTACAAAAGGGATTGGGCCACTTTGCTGCACCGTTGCTACTACTTGTTACTTGTTACTTTTCGCTTGCTATGTTTCACCTCACTACACCATCACTTGTTACCGCTACTTTCAGTGCTTGCAGTTATTACCTTGCTGAAAACCGTTTATCAGAGTCTTCTTCTCCTCGTTGGGTTCGACACTCTTACTTATCGAAAGGACTACGATTGATCGCCTATACTTGTGGGTCATCAGTGAGCATCTCCATAGCTCATTGATATGCCTAGTCGATGTGACCATCTTCTCCTTGTTTGCCTTGCAACCTCCACCACACTCCATTCCACTTATAGTGCTAAAACCATGGCTCACGCTCATGTATTGCGTGAGAGTTGAAAATGTTTGAGAAAGTAAAGGTGTGAAAACAATTACTTGGCCAATATCGAGGTTCTGCATGATTTAAATTCGTTGTGCAAGGATGATAGAGCATAGCCAGACTATATGATTTTGTAGGGATAACTTTCTTTTGGCCCTGTTATTTTGAAAGTTCATGATTACCTTGCTAGTTTGCTTGAAGTATTATTGTCTCCACGTTAATAGCAAACTATTGTTTTGAATCTAACGGATCTGAACATTCATGTCACATAAGAGGAGTTACAAAGGACATCTATGCTAGGTAGCATAAAAGCATGAAAAATTCATTCTTTATCACTTCCCTACTCGTGGACGAGAAGGGGTTAAGCTTGGGGATGCTTGATACGTCTCAAACGTATCTATAATTTTTGATGGTTTCATGTTGTTATCTTGTCAACTTTAGATGTTTTATATACCTTTTTTATCTTTTTTGAGACTAACTTATTAATTCAGTGCCAAGTGTCAGTTCCTGTTTTTCTGTGTTTTTGACTCTTTTCAGATCTGATTTTGGAACGGAGTCCAAACGGAATAAAATCCCCGAAAAAAAAATTTCCAGAACAGAAGAAGATCGGGGGACTTGAGGGCCAAGGCAGGAGGCCCACAGGGAGCCCACAAGCCCTGTGGCCGCGGCCAGGAGGGCCGCGGCCACCAGGCTTGTGGCCTCCCTGGAGCTCCCCTGCCCTAGCTCTTTGGCCTATATATTCCCTAAAATCCCAGAAAAAATCAGGGCGTCCAAGAAACCACTTTTCCGCCGCCGCAAGCTTCCATTTCCGCAAGATCTCATCTGGAGACCCTTCCCGGTGCCCTGCCGGAGGGGACTTTGGAGCTGGAGGGCTTCTACATCAACATCATTGCCTCTCCAATGACTCGTGAGTAGTCCACTTCAGACCTACGGGTCTGTAGTTAGTAGCTAGATGGTTTCTTCTCTCTCTTGGATCTTCAATTCAAAGTTCTCCATGATCTTCATGGAGATCTATCCGATGTAATCCTCTTTGGCGGTGTGTTTGTCGAGATCCGATGAATTTGTGGATTTGTGATCAGATTATCTATGAATTATATTTGAGTCTTTGCTGATTTCTTATATGCATGATTTGATATCCTTGTAAGTCTCAACGAGTCTTTGGGTTTTGTTTGGCCAACTAGATCTATGATTCTTGTAATGGGAGAAGTGCTTGGTTTTGGGTTCATACCGTGCGGTGACCTTTCCCAGTGACAGAAGGGGCAGCAAGGCACACATCATGTTGTTGCCATCAAGGGTAACAAGATGGGCTTTCATCATAGATTTGAGATTGTCCATCTACATCATGTCATCTTGCTTAAGGCTTTACTCTGTTCTTATGAACTCAATACACTATATGCATGTTGGATAGCGGTCGACGTGTGGAGTAATAGTAGTAGATGCAGAAAGTATCGGTGTACTTGTTTTGGACGTGATGCCTATATGTATGATCATTGCCATAGATAACGTCATGACTTTGCGCGGTTCTATCAATTGCTCGACAGTAATTCGTTCACCCACCGTCTACTTGCTTTCATGAGAGAAGCCACTAGTGAACACTACACCCCCGGGTCTATTCACAATTATCATCTCCGCTTTTACTTTTACTTTGCTTTGTTTACCTTTTGCTTTCAGTTCTCACTTTGCAAACAATCTATAAGGGATGGAGAACCCCTTCATGGCGTTGGGTGCAAGCTCTTTGTGTTTGTGCAGGTACTTGTGACTTGACACGATCCTCCTACTGGATTGATACCTTGGTTCTCAAACTGAGGGAAATACTTACCACCGCTGTGCTACATCACCCTTTCCTCTTCAAGGGAACACCAACGCAAGGCTCCAAGGCCGCGGGGAGTCCTTTGCATATTTTCCAAGGAAATCCCTATAGGCGTAGCCAGCAGCAGGCGCCCCAGCCCAGCAACCTTTCGCTCCTGCCGCAGCCAAGCGTCGTAGGGCTACCCCTCCACCTCCCCCGTGAGCACTATGGTGGAGGTCAAGTTCGACCTCTGTACCTTCAGTTTTGAAGAAGAAGAAGAGCAAGGGCCCTACCGCATCCTTTAACTTATGTCTCATCGATTTTGTTTGGTCTCCTCATCTTGCTCCGGCTCACCTGTGTAGGGATCCGGAGCTATTGGTGCGGAAGTCTTCGAAGAAGGCGAAGATCTTGATACATCTCCAACATATCTATAATTTTTTATTGTTCCATGCTGTTATATTATCATTCTTGGATGTTTTACAATCATTTTATAGTCATTTTATATCATTTTTTGGTACTAACCTATTGACATAGTGCCCAGTGTCAGTTGTTGCTTTCTGCATGTTCTTTACATTGCAGGAAATCAATACCAAACGGATCCCAAACACAGTGAAATTTTTGTGGTTTTTTTTGGGCTAGAAGACATCCAGTGGGCCAGCAAAGCACCTGAGGGGAGCTCCGATGGGAGCACAACCCACCAGGGCGCGCCCCGGTGGGTTGTGCCCTCCTTGTTGGCCTCCCGCACCGCCTCTTTGCTCTATAAATACCCCAATGTTCCAGAAACCCTAAGGAGGGGGACGAAAATCAATTACAGCCGCCGTAGAGTCCAGAAACACCAGATCCAATCTAGACACCATCACGAAGGGGTTCATCATGTCCATTCGTGCCTCTCCGATGATGCGTGAGTAGTTCTTTGTAGACCTATGGGTTCGTAGTTAGTAGCTAGATGGCTTCCTCTCTCTCTCTCTCTCTCTCTCTCTCTCTCTCTCTCTCTTGCGTATGTATCATTGCTATTAAGGATAACAATATGGGGTCCATTTCTACATAAATAGATCTTGTGTACATCATGTCATCGTTCTTTGTAGACCTATGGGTTCGTAGTTAGTAGCTAGATGGCTTCCTCTCTCTCTCTTGCGTGTGTATCGTTCCTATTAAGGATAACAATATGGGGTCCATTTCTACATAAATAGATCTTGTGTACATCATGCCATCGTTCTTATTGCATTACTCCATTTTTTCATGAACTTAATACACAAGATGCATGCTGGATAGCGGTTGATGTGTGGAGTACTAGTAGTAGATGCAAGCAGGAGTCGGTCTACTAATCTTGGACATGATGCCTATATAATGATAATTGCCTGGATATCGTCATGATTATTTGAAGTTCTATCAATTGCCCAGCAGTAATTGTTTTCCCACCGTTTGCTATTTTTCTCGAGAGAAGCCACTAGTGAAACCTACGGCCCCCGGGTCTCTTTTCATCATATTTGCCTTTGCGATCTATTTTCCTTTGCTTTTATTTTCAGATCTGTTAAACCAAAAATACAAAATACCTTGCTGCAATTTATTTGTTCCGCTGTCTATTTATCCTATCTACCACTTTTACCTCACGTTATTTGCCTATCTTGAGGTGTCGTACCCGAAAGGGATCGACAACCCCTTTCACACGTCGGGTTGCGAGTATTTGTTATTTGTGTGCTGGTGTTGTTTATGTGGTGTGAGGAGGTTCTCCTACTGGTTCGATAACCTTGGTCTCCTCACTGAGGGAAATACCTACCGTTGCTATACTGCATCATCCCTTCCTCTTTGGGGAAATACCGACGTAGTTCTAGCACACACCAGATCTCGACGGGCGAAGAGCCCCCGGCAAGCACCTCAGGTGCGCCAGAGGCTACCCCGAGCAGCCAGGAGACCAGCCCGCGACGGAGTCCTCGACACAGCCCACAGCATGGGTCCTCTACCCATTTCCCACTAGCGAGCGCTGGGACAGTTATCTTCACTACTGACATCACCGGGCTTGTAGGGGAGGAGAGGAAGCAAGACGGGCCACCAGAGGTTGTCCCTTACATGCCGCCTCCATCATCCATGCCGCGTAGGGATAGATCTCCGCAAGGACTACTGTCAACGAGGTCATCCTTGACGAGGATGATCCGGCAAGCAATGTTGTGGAGGAAGAAGCCAGCAGCTCCCAGGAGCCTAGCACAGGTAAGCCGTTTGCGTGAGAGTACTTGTTATTTTATCTTCATATTTTTTTGTCCTCTTGAACTTCTATATTTTTCCTATCTTGTTCTCCCTCTTCTGGCTCTTAGATCTACCTCTGATGCAGGACATGGACGTGGACTTCGTCATCGAGGAGATCGCCAAGGGTGCTACCGCCAAGGCCAACAAGGTCGCCGCTAGCAAGACCGCCAAGGCTGCCCAGGGGGAGGCGGACAAGGCTTTACAGGAAGGGGCCGCCAAGGAATCTGGGGAGAGGACCGACGAGGAGCCCAGTGGTCGTACTGACGGCATTCCTGCCGTAGGTGTTCCAAGCGTTGCGCCAACCACTGAGCCCTCGGTTGCCGGGGGAGCTGATGCGGAGTATCAACCACTAACACGCAAGCTCCCCTCCCCGCCTAGGTACCTCGAAGCTGGCCAGGACCAGTTCGTCAGCATGCCGGGGGCGATCAGCACCAGGGAGCCCGTCGAAGGAGAGACTTTTGATGGCAAGATCACCACTGTCGTCGGGCTCAAGGTCGCTGGCGACTCAGGAGCCGACAACAGTATGTCTAAGGAAGAGGAACTCCTCCAGGTCATGGGCAACAATTTCCGCCAGCTCCAGGCGCTCCACCTGGCCCAGAAGGAGAAGCTGGACGCCCGTCAAGCGACCATCGACGTGGCGGAGGCGAGCTTCAAGAAGCGCTTCGAGGAGACCCAGGCTTGGTTCTCCAAAGCCCATCAAGAGTTGCACGCTAGTCGGGTGTAGCTAAACGAGGAGCGGGACGAGCTCCTCCTGAAGCGATCCAACATGGAGCCGGCGCACGAGGAGGCCTCGAAGCAAGTTGCTGCACAGGAGACCCACCTACGGCAACTCCGTGTCGTGCTCGATGCTCAGGAAGAAGATCTTGTCACTCGCGAGGAGGCGCTCGCCGGCAAGCTTCGCCGCAAGGATGAAGAAGTCGAGAGGCTCGTCACGCAGCAAACCCAAGAGATTGAGCGGAAGCGCCAGGAATACCTCGCAGATCAGGTTGTGGACCACGCCGGCAAGCTAAAAGCTGTCACCGACGCTGCCGCTGCCGTAGAGTCTGCCAGGAAAGATCTTGCCGGCAAGGTGGCAAGGCTGGAGATGGACCTCGAAGGCTTCGGCAAGGAGATCTCGACGCTGAGGACATAGCGAGAGAAAAATCTCTCCAGCCTGGCGGAGATGCAAACCGCCATCTCCGACAAGACCAGCCAACTTGATGCCGCCAACGCTTCCCTTGCTGATCTGCGGCTGAAGCTGGCCACGCTGGAAGAGGCCCTCGAAAGGGGCAAGTATCACGAGAGGGCCTTGACCAAAGAGCTCGAGGGCGAGAAGGCCAATCTCGAGGATGTTGCCACTGCTCACGGCAACTATGTGGTAGGTGTATAGACCTGGATTGAGCGCCTTGCCGACGTCTCAGGAAGGCTCACGGCGCAGCTGCACCATGGACATGCCCGGCTTCTAGTATTCTTCTGACGCATGTACGTGCCAGAGCGCCAGGATCACTCTATTCTTCAACGGCTTGGTCAAGGCTCTAGAGCAGCTCGAGCCTCGCAAAGCAACCCGCCTTGTCGACGAGTCTCGTAAGCTCTGCCGACCTGTCCTCCTCAACTTGTCCCCCAAGGTGGCGCATAAGAACCCCGGCATCAACATCTCTAATGTATTCGAGCGATTGCCGAAGGACACGCACCTCGCAGAGCTAGAGGCACCGATCATGCCCATCGTTGACAAGGTGAGCCAAATCAAGAGGGTCGAGGGCCAGCCAAGGGACTAGTCGCTCCATTTCTTCTTTTGTCGCACTTCCCATATAAAAGACAATGTTATCTCAAGTTAGGATTGCGGCGAGCAACTATGTAATATACTTGTTATGTCTTGGATGAATGTATGCTATTTCCCTTGTCTGATTTCTTTCCATATGGTATACACCCTATGATGTATTGGAAACTTGCAGGTGCGCACAGCCCTGCCGCAAGCGCTTTGAGGAACGGGTCCTTAGCAGCCTGCTGGAGGTGCCGCTGCCGGCAAGATAGCTAGGCGCAATCAACTTTGCCAGTGCATACAGCACTGCTGCGAGCGCTTCGAGGAACGGGTCCTTAGCAGCCTGCTGGAGGCTTAGCTTCCGGCAAGGTGTCTTCACGTAATTAGCATGGCCACTTAAGTTGTTGAGCGGACTCAAAATAAAGTAAGTGTGCAACTGATCGTGACAAGGTTCCTTCGCGTGCAGGTTTCCCATATAAGAGTCAAAATCTTCTAAGGAAAGTAACTTCACAGTTCAAAATTTACTCAGAGTATCTGCAACTTAGCTTTTTGCCGTTGCACTCCTTTCTGTTTGAACAAACATCATTTAAATCATCGCATGTTGGTGTCCACGCCTCCTTCCCCCCGGCAAACTTGTACACGAGGGAACCTTCCATCGTTTAATAAAATAAATAAGAGAAATAGGGGCATGGAACCTTGGTGGTTCGTTAGTTCTTGCTGGGAATATGCGTAACACAAAACTTTGACAAACATACACATAAATAGACATGGAAATTGACAAGAAATGTGAAACGCTAAGTTGTATTAAACTACGCACATGGTCTACACCTGGCTTTGCACAAAGGATTACATGCCTTGCTGGCAAGACTTGTACAAAAGGTGGTTGCCGGCGGCCCCGGCAACCGCGCCTTATGGGTAGAACTTACGAAGATGCTCGATGTTCCAGGAGTTGCTAACCGGAATGCCATCCTCGGTCTCCAGGCGAACTGCACCACTCCTGGTGACTCAAACTACCCGATAAGGGCCTTCACACTTTGGTGTCAACTTGTTTGAATTCTTGGCTGACTGAACATGCCGAAGAACAAGGTAGCCTTCCTCAAGACTTTGAGCTTGAACCTTGCAGCTATGGTAGCGGCGCAAGGCTTGCTGGTAGCGTGTGGCTCGCAAAGCAGCCCCAAGACTATCTTCCTCAAGGAGCGTTGTGTCATCTTGTCGCAGCTGCTCTTGCTGAAGCTCATCATAAGCGAGTACTAGAGGTCATTCGTATATGAATTCCATGGGGAGAACTGCCTCTGCCCCATAGACTAGGGAGAAGTGTGTCTGGTCGGTGGCTCGATTTGGTGTCGTTCTGAGTGACAAAAGAACAGCCGGCAGCTCATCAATCCAGCGCTTTCCGTACTTGCGCAGCTTGTCGAAAGATCTTGTCTTGAGGCCTCGCAGCACTTCAGCATTTTCCCTTTCCACCTTGTCTTTGCTCCTTGGATGAGCAACAGAAGCAAAGAAGATCTTGTTGTCGAGGTCTTGGACGTATTGCATGAAGGTGCGGCTCATGAACTGTGTGCTGTTGTCGGTGATGATCCTGTTTGCAACACCAAAGCGGCAAACTAGTCCTTTGAAGAACTTGACGGCTGACTGTGTTGTCACCTTGCTCACTTGTTCCACTTCTAGCCACTTTGTTAAGTTGTCGATTGCAACGTACAAGTACTCAAAGACTCCGGTAGCGCGGGGAAAGGGGCTGAGAATATCCAGCCCCCAGACCGAAAATGTCCACGAGAGAGGGATTGTTTGGAGAGCTTGGGTCGGTTGATGTGCCTTCTTTTAATGAAACTGGCATGCTTCACGCTTGGTTGCTAGTGTCACTGCATCCTGGAGGGCTATGGGCCAGAAGAAACCTTGACGGAAAGCCTTGCCGATAAGAGCTCTTGACCCTATGTGGGAGCCACATATGCCTCCATGTATCTGTGCCAACAGCTCCAGTCCTTCTTCTCGACGAATGCGCTTTAATTTCACGCCGTTGGGTCTCCTTCTGTACAGGATGTTATCCACAAACTGGTACATGTTGGACCGACGGGCTACTTTTTCCGCTTCTTCCGGCTCTTTAGGGAGTCCCCCGGTTTGAAGGAACTGGACAATGTGATGTGCCCATGCCGGAGCCTCAGGCTCAACGGTAAGGACTAAAGGCATGTCCTCTGCTGCGGGAGCATTTGTCTCTACGGCAAGGACCTGAGGTCCTGTCGGAGTCTCCTGCTACTCGGCAGGCTTGGCGCTGTCCTCGGCAACTTCCTTGCCGGCATGACTCTTGTCGGCAGCTTCTGGCAGCTCTACGGGAAAGTACTTGTCGGAGTTCAGCTTCCTTCTCTAGTATGGCCTTGTTGGTGGTGCTACGGCTGGTTGCGTCACACGAAGCACAAAAGTCCCTGGTTCCACAGGTAACTTGATGGCAGCACACTTTGATAGGTCGTCGGCAATGGTATTTTCGGCACATGGGATGTGCTCTGTTTGAACACCATCAAAGCATTCTTCCATCTTTCTCACTTCATCTACGTAGGCCTCCATCAACGGGCTCTGGTAGTCTTTGTTAACTTGCCGAAAAACAAGCTCTAAATCGCCCGTGACGATGAGCTTCTTGATTCCGAGGTCTGTCGCGATCCTGATACCGGCAAGCAGCCCTTCGTACTCGGCAATATTGTTTGTCGACTTCTCCCGGGGAAAGTGCATCTGAATTACGTACTTGAGGTGCTCTCCGGTGGGTGCAACAAGCAATACGCCGGCACCACCACCTTGAAGTGATAAAGCCCCATCAAAGTACATGATCCATTCTTGACTTGTTTCCTTGCCGGGGAGAGTTGTCTCTTGAATTTCTTCGTCGGGCGTTGGGGTCCATTCTGCAATGAACTCCGCCAAGGCTCTGCTCTAGATGGTAGCGGTCCTTTCAACCCTGAGATCAAAGCTTGATAGCTCCATGGCCCACTCCACAATTGTGTCGGTTGCTTATGGGTTGCGCAAAATCCGTTGCAACGGAAAGCAGGTGACGACGGTGATCTCATGCACTTGGAAGTAATGGTGGAGCTTCCTTGAGGCCATGAGGAGGTCGAAGAGCAACTTTTGCACGTCGGAGTATCTTGATCTAACCCCCTATAGAAGGGAGGTGACAAAATAAACTGGGCGCTACGCCATCTTCTTCTTCTGCATTGCTTCACCTGGCGGGGCAAACTCACCCATGCCGGCCTCAGACTCTGTCGGGCCTGTCTTGCCACTTGGCGGTCCTGCGCTTGTCTGTACCGCTCCTGCCGCAGCCTATGCGTTGTCTTCTCTCTATGCCAGTAGCGCAGCACTAACCACTTGATTGGTGGCCGCTGAGTATAGCAGCAATGGCTATTGTGGTTTAGGTGTGACAAGTATTGGCACACAGGAGACGTACCTCTTCAAGTCTTGTAGCGCTGCCTCCGCTTCCGGAGTCCATTTCATGGGACTTGCCTTCTTCAAGATTTTGAAAAGGGGCAGGCCGCGCTGAGCGGACTTGGAGATGAACCTTTCGAGGGCAACAACGCAGCCGGCAAGGCGACGCACGTCCTTGACGCGCTTGGGTGCCTCAATATGCTCCATGGCCTTGATCTTGTCAGGGTTTGCCTCGATCCCGCACTGAGACACAAAGAACCCGAGAAGCTTGCCGGATGAAACGCCAAACACACACTTCTCGGGGTTGAGCTTCAAGTTGATCATGTGCAGGTTGGCAAACATCTCATCCTCATCTTGTATGAGTGTTGCTTTGCCTTGGTCTTGACCACTATGTCATCCATGTAAGCTTCCATATTTCTATGGAGTTGTGGCTCAAAACAGATCTGGATTGCTTTGGCGAATGTTGAATCGGCGTTCTTCAACCCAAAAGGCATACGTACAAAGTAGTACTTGTTGTAGGGGGTGATGAACACGGTCTTTTCTTCATCTTCCTTGTCCATGAAGATCTGATGATACCCTGAGTAGGCATCAAGGAACAATAGTACGTCACAGCAGGCAGTGGAGTCTACAATCTGGTCGATGCGCGACAAGGGAAAAGGGTCATTTGGACAGGCTTTATTGACATTTGTAAAGTCGATACATAGCCTCCATTTGCCATTTGCCTTGCACACTACAACTGAATTGGCCAACCATGCAGGATGTATGACTCCTGTAACCAAGCATGCCGCCTCTAACTTCTTGATCTCGTTGGCAATCAACTCTTGCCGCTCCAAAGCTTGCTTCCTGACCTTCTGCTTGATGGGCCACGCATGAGGGCAGATGGCAAGGTGGTGCTCAATTATTTTCTTGGGAAATCAGGGGATATCAGACGGTTGCCATGCAAACACATCGAGATTCGCCCGCGGGAAGAAATGAGCGCGCTTTCATATTTGCTATCAAGGGTGGAACTTATGGTGAAAGTTCCCCCCGTGCCATCCTCCTTGGCGGGCACCTTCTTGGTCTCTGGTAGAGATGCCTTGGACTTCTTGTTCCTGGCGTTGGAGCTGTCCGGCACATCGTCGACGGCCACGCAACACTCCATTGAGGTGCGCTTGCTGGAGGATGTGCAAGAGGCCCTCTTGCAGGTCTTCTTCCCCCCAGCTCCAGCGGCAGGAGCGGATGCCTTGGCGGCACGTGTTATAACTCCTTGCCGGTTGAGATGGTTGGTGCACATGAGCGCGTCTTTCTTGTCAGAATTGACGACGATGACGCTCATCGGCCCGCGCATCTTCAACGTGTTGTGGGCATAGTGTGATACTGCCATGAATTTGGCTAGCGATAGGCGGCCAAGGATCCCATTGTTTCCCAATGGAATCTGCGCAACATCAAAGACGACTTTCTTCGTCCGGTAGTTCATATCGCTGCCAAATGTTACCGGCAACATAATATTCCCTTTCGGTTGGATCTTCCAAGGGCCGATCCCTTGAAACATGCACGTTTCTTCGAGATCGTCATGAGGGATATACAGCCTCTTGATCATGTCAAGCGAGATCATATTCATGTCGGCCCCACCGTCAACCAACATCTTCGTCACCTTGAGGTTGTGGACTGTTGGTGAAACCAACAACGTCAAACACCCTACTGCAGTTGTGCGATCAGGGTGATCCTCGGCGTCAAAGATGATGG
The DNA here is from genome assembly GCF_904849725.1 of Hordeum vulgare subsp. vulgare. Classification (NCBI taxonomy): domain Eukaryota; kingdom Viridiplantae; phylum Streptophyta; class Magnoliopsida; order Poales; family Poaceae; genus Hordeum; species Hordeum vulgare. Next base: position 239,976,710 of record NC_058520.1, on the reverse strand, counting down.
GCGTGTGGGACCACTTCAGTGGCTTGTGGGCATCGACAGAAGGTTGTGCCGTATTCACTCCACGCGCCCACTTTTTAAGGCGATTGTGGGAAGAATCTAGCAAGACGCCCCCGTTAACGCACATCATGTCCGTAGCCTTCTGGAACTCCTGGTCGCTGGACCCGTCGTCCTCCTGGCTACCATCATCCTCCTTCTCCTCTCCCTTGTCGCGGCCCCGGGGAGGCTTCTCTTTCTTCTGTTCGGCCTTGCAGCGGCGGCCGCCGCGTTTCTTGCCGGACCCCTCAACACCTTCTTGAGCCTTCACCTTGTCTTGCTTCTCGTACTCAGCCTTTTGCTTCTCGATAAGCTGCTCCAGTTACCGGTAGTTCGGGAGGTCATGCCGCTTGGTGCGATGGATCTTGTAGTATTGTTTGTCGGAGCCCTCTGGCTTGTGGGCAGCCGCCAAGGCCTGGCAGGGAGCGCAGCCGGTAACGTCCTTGCCGGGGGTGTTAGCCTTGGCCTTCTTGGCGGTGTCGGTGTTGCCGGACCCCTCGACAGCAAACATGGCCTTGCTCTTGTGCTTCTTGCATCGGCTTTTCTTTGCCGGGGTGGAATCACCTTCTTCTTCAGAATTGGTCTCCGTGCCAGCCTCCTTGTCAGGAAGCCTTCGCCCCTCTTCAGCTCGTGCACGGTTGTCGGCTAGAGCATAAAGCTCGGCGACATCCATGATCTTGTTCATCGCCAGCTCTTCGCGCATCTTGCGGTTTCGCACGTTGTGGTGGAACGCGTTGATAACGGCGGCAGGATGAACATGTCGGATGTTGTGCTGAATGCGGCTGAACCTTTGGATGTATTTGTGCAAGGTTTCTCCTTCCTTCTATGAGATGAGGTGGAGGTCACTCTCGTGGCCAGGAGCTCGATGGCCACCGGTAAAGGCGCCAACGAAGTCATAACACAAGTCTGCCCAAGAAGAAATGGAGTCCTTGGGCAGGTCCATCAACCACGACCTGATGTTGGGCTTGAGCACCAACGGGAAGTAGTTGGCGAGTATCTTGTCGTCGCGGCCCCGGGCAGCATCCATCACAATGGCGTAGATGCTTAGGAACTCTGACGGGTGAGTCTTGCTGTCATACTTTTTTGAGATCTCCGGCTTGAACATGCGGGAACTGGGCCACTAGACTCGCCGTAGCTCACGAGTAAACGCTAGACAACCCACCTCGTAAGGCAGGATGCCAGGATACCCTGGCGCGGGTGCTCCGACAGTGGGTCATGCGCGCTTATCAGATTGGCGGCGCGCTTCCCATAGTCGTTCAATTCTGGTCCAGGCGTCTTCACGGCGTCGTTCCTTAAGGACTTGCCGCTGATCGCGGCGGGTCCGAGGGTCGGATGAAGCTGTCGAATCATCGAAGACATTGATTCGTGGTGGCGGTGACCGTTGTTGCCGTCGTGGAGGGGAGTGCATCGTGGTTGCACCACCCCCATCCTTCTCGCCATGAGTGTGAGTTGGCCCGGCAGATGGTGGCTTCTAGGGCCCCGCCTGCTGCGGTCCATCGTCGTTAGCATGGGTGATGAGGCTCCAAATCATGACCCTCCACTCCTCCTACGTTTTCGGTACAGGAGGGTAGTCTAGGAGCATCTGTGCTCGTGCCAGCGCTTCTTCTCGTGTAGGCATCGACGTGTATGCCCCATGACTGTATGCCACTTCCACCAGCCTCTCGACGTCCATGGTGGCCCTGGGCATCCCGAGAGTGATGCACAGGAGATTTTCCTCGGCGACGCCGCTCGTCGCGAGCGGCCTGGGAAGGTCATGGCGTATGTGTCGGCGTGGGTGCCTCAGAAGGCGTCCGTCCGTCCCTGGAGTTTGCCATGCCGCCCGTAGGCCGCGTAGCTTTGTCCTTAGACGTACCGACGCGCGGGTCACCGTCGTGGCTGCGAACAGCACCGCTCGCTTGGGTTTGGTCACCGGAGTGTCGTGGAGGCTCATGACCTCCGCTTCCTTCGGCTACCCCCGCACCATCACCTTCTTGCGTAGCTGCAGGCATATCGGATGCGGGTGGGTCAGCCCCCGTTGCCCCCTTCTCTTGGGAGCCATGGCGACGTGGATGATGATGGAACTGAAGCGCTGATGCTACATCAGGTTAGCGCACCCTCGATCCCCCTACCCGGCGCGCCAAAGATGTTGGGGCAACAAATGCACAAGACACCTATGGGACCGGGAGGATCCCTTTCGGTTCGGTGGGGGGAGAGGATGGCACCCGTGAAAAAAAATGAATTTACTTTGTGTTTTCAAGTAATAAATTCCTTGGAAAGTGTTGGCATGGAGGGCACCCGTTGATACGGACAAGCCATGAAAAGTGAAAGTAATGGTGGAAAAAGGAATAAACTTTATTTTCTGTTTGGGAACCGCCTATGATGTAACTAGCATGGAAAGTGTTGGCAGCTCTAAGTCATTTTCATTGGTGGGAAAAGTATGCCTCCCAAAATGTTTTTATCTCTCAATTTTCGCTTAGAGCTCTGGCACCTCTATAAATCCCTACTTCCCTCTACGAAGGGCCTTTCTTTTACTTATGCAATTTTAATTTTGAATTTGAGTCTCCATCTTCTCTCATAAAGCACCAACTAAGGGGCACTATGATCGTATTTGAGCATTGGGTGTAGCTAATATTCGAGTGTGTTTCATGAATGGATCAATGATTGAGCATAATGGGCTAGGGATAACTTGCTTTAGTGTTGATATTTTGAAAGACATGGTTGCTTGTTGGTATGCTTGAGTATTAAAGTCTTCATGTCAAAACTAGACTATTGCTTTGAACCATATAAAAGTCCAAATGTCCATGCTATAAAGAAAATAAATGTGATGAACACGTTAGGCAACATTCCACATCACAAAATTTGTTTTTATCATTTACCTACTCGAGGACGAGCAGGAATTCAGCTTGGGGATGCTGATGCGGCTCCAACGTATCTATAATCTTTTATTGTTCCATGCTGTTATATTATCATTCTTGGATGTTTTACAATCATTTTATAGTCATTTTATATCATTTTTTTGTACTAACCTATTGACATGGTGCCTAGTGCCAGTTGTTGTTTTCTGCATGTTTTTTACATCGTAGGAAATCAATACCAACTGGAGTCCAAACGTAACAAAAAAATTTTGTGGATTTTTTGGGGGCCAGAAGCCATCCAGTGGGCCAGGAAAGCTCCTGGGGGAGCTCGGATGGGAGCACAACCCACCAGGGCGCACCTAGTGTCCCACGCGTGCCCGGTTGGGTTGTGCCCTCCTCGTTGGCCTCTCGCACCGCCTCTTTGCTCTATAAATAACCCAATATTCCAGAAACCCAAAGGAGGGGGGACGAAAATCAATTCGAGCCGCCGCAAAGTCCAGAAATACGAGATCCAATCTAGACACCATCACGGAGGGGTTCATCATGTCCATTGGTGCCTCTCTGATTATATGCGAGTAGTTATTTGTAGACCTACGGGTCCGTAGTTAGTAGCTAGATGTCTTCCTCTCTCTATATATATTATCAATACAATGGTCTCTTGGAGATCCATACCATGTAAGTCTTTTTATGGTGTGTTTGTTGGGATCCGATGAACTTTGAGTTTATGATCAGATCTATGTTTTTATCCATGATAGTTATTTGACTCTTCTTTGATCTCTTATATGCGTGATTGATTATGGCCTCGTATTTATTCTCCGATATTTGGGTTTTGTTTGGCCAACTTGATCTATTTACCTTGCAATGGGAAGAGGTGCTTTGTGATGGCTTTGATCTTACGATGCTTGATCCCAGTGACACAAAGATAAACGACATGTATGTATTGTTGCTATTAAGGATAACAAGATGGGGTCTATTTCTACATAAATATATCTTGTCTACATCATGTCATCGTTCTTATTGCATTACTCCATTTTTCCATGAACTTAATACACTAGATGCATGCTGGATAGCGGTCGATGTGTGGAGTAATAGTAGTAGATGCAGGCTCGAGTTGGAATACTAATCTAGGACGTGATGCATATATAATGATCATTGCCTGGATATCGTCGTGATTATTTGAAGTTCTATCAATTTCCCAACAGTAATTGTTTTCCAACCGTTTGCTATTTTTCTCGAGAGAAGCCACTAGCGAAACCTATGGCCCCCGGGTCTCTTTTCATCATATTTTCCTTTGCGGTCTATTTTCCTTTGCTTTTATTTTTAGATCTATTAAACCAAAATACAAAAATATGTTGCTGCAATTTATTTGTTCCATGATCTATTTATCCTATCTACCACTTTTACCTCACGTTACTTGCCTATCTCGAGGCGTCGTATCCGGAAGGGATTGACAACCCCTTTAACACATCAGGTTGCGAGTATTTGTTATTTGTGTGCAGTTGCTATTTATGTGGTGTGAGGAGGTTCTCCTACTAGTTCGATAACCTTGGTCTCATCACTGAGGGAAATACCTACCGTCGCTATACTGCATCATCTATTCCTCTTTGGGGAAATGCCGACGTAGTTCTAGCAGACATCCGATCTCGACGGGCAATGAGCCCCTGACAAGCACCTCACGTGTGCCAGAGGCTACCCCCACCAGCCCGGAGACCAGCCCGCGGCGGAGTCCTCGACACAGCCCCCAGCGTGGGTCCTCTACCCATTTCCCACTTAGGAGCGTTGGGACAGTTATCTTCACTACTGACATCACCGGGCTTGCACGGGAGGAGCGGTAGCAAGACGAGCCACCGGAGGCTGCCACTGACGTGCCGCCTCCATCATCCACGCCTCCTAGGGATGGATCTCTGGCAAGGGCTAGTATCGACGATGTCATCCTTGCCGAGGATGATCCGGCAAGCAATGTTGTCGTGGAAGAAGCGACCAGCTCCCGGCAGCCTAACACAGGTAAGTCGTTTGCTTGAGAGTACTTGGTATTTATCCTATCTACCACTTTTACCTCACGTTATTTGCCTATCTTGAGGCGTCGTATCCGGAAGGGATTGACAACCCCTTTAACACATCGGGTTGTGAGTATTTTTTATTTGTGTGCAGGTGCTATTTACGTGGTGTGAGGAGGTTCTCCTACTGGTTCGATAATGTTGGTCTCATCACTGAGGGAAATACCTACCGTCGCTATACTCCATCATCTATTCCTCTTTGGGGAAATACCGACGTAGTTCTAGCAGACATCCGATATCGACGGGCAATGAGCCCCCAACAAGCACCTCACGTGCGCCAGAGGCTACCCCCACCAGCCCGGAGACCAGCCCGCGATGGAGTCCTCGACACAGCCCCCAGCGTGGGTCCTCTACCCATTTCCCACTCACAAGCGTTGGGACAGTTATCTTCACTACTGACATCATCGGGCTTGCACGAGAGGAGCGGTAGCAAGACGAGCCACCAGAGGCTGCCACTGACGTGCCACCTCCATCATCCACGCCTCCCAGGTATGTGCACGGGCAAGCGGTGTTGTAGTGGAAGAAGCGACCAACTCCCGGCAGCCTAGCACAGGTAAGTCGTTTGCTTGAGAGTACCTGGTATTTTATCTTCATCTTTTTTTGTCTTCTTGAACTTCTATCTTGTTCTTTTCTTGTTCTCCCTTTTCTGTCTCTTAGATTGTAACGCCCCAGACACATACACCACCACTCAGAGGAACCGACGTCCTCGTCGGGCCACAGGAGCGTTCACTCTTAGTACAAACGTCTGTGCATCCAGTCCAGTACATGTACCATGTCGTGTGCCACGACGGGTCACAAACGTCATGAACAACATGACCGCACACCTGTCCGCAAACATCCGTAACCGCGAGAGTCGGCTCTGATACCAAACTTGTAACTCCCCCGAACATACCCGCCAGCGGTCGTTACTCCTGGCGGGATATAGACTAGCCCCACATATCAATACTAGTCTTTTTTGTGCACTTTGTCCTCACTTATGCGCACCCGGGATCAACTTCCTGGTCGGTCACCCATCCTAGAACTACTCCAAGCTCAACACGCTTAACCTGAGAGTTGTGTTCGAATGGGCTCCCGAAAAAGAAGGAATTCCTTATTGATATGAGTAGTCTATCATCCCTAATAAGCGAGGCTATCACATAGATCCACCTCTGATGGAGAACAAGGACGTCGACTTCGTCATCGAGGAGATCGCCAAGGGTGCTGCTGAGGAGGCCGACAAGGTTGCTCCGTGCGAGGTCGCCAAGGCTGCCCAGGAGGAGGCCGACAAGGCTGCACAAGAAGGGGTCGCCAAGGAATCTGGGGAGAGGACCGACCAGGAGCCAAGTGGTCATACTGACAGCATTCCGCCATAGGAGCACCACGCGCTGCGCCAACCACTGAGCCCTCGGTTGCCAGGGGAGCTGATGCGGAGGATCAACCGCTAACACCCAAGCTCCCCTCCCCACCTAGGTACCTCAAAGCTCGCTAGGACCAGTTCGTCAGCATTCCGGGGCCGATCATTGCCAAGGAGCCCGTCGAAGGAGAGACTTTCGATGGCGAGATCACCAACGCCATCGAGCTCAAGGTAGCCAATGACTCAGGAGCCGACAACAGTATGCCTAAGGAAGAGCAGTTCCTCCAGGTCATGGGTGACAATTTCTGCCAGCTTGAGGCGCTCCACTTGACCCCGAAGGAGAAGTTGGACACCCGACAAGCGACCATCGACGTGGCGGAGGCGAGCTTCTAGAAGCGCTTCGAGGAAACCCGGGCTTGGTTCTCCAAAGCCCATCAAGAGTTGCACGCTAGCCGGGCGTAGCTAAACAAGGAGCGGGACGAGCTCCTCCTGAAGTGATCCGACATGGAGCAGGCGCAGGAGGAGGCCTCGAAGCAGGCTGCTACAGAGGAGGCCCGCCTGCGGCAACTCCGTGTCACACTCGATGCTCATAAAGAAGATCTTGTCACCCGCGAGGAGGCGCTCGCTGGCAAGCTTCGCCGCAAGGACGAAGAAGTCAAAAGGCTCGTCGCGCAACAAACCTAGGAGCTGGAGTGGAAGCGCCAAGAAGACTTCGCGGCTCACGTTGCGGACCATGTCGGCAAGCTGAAAGCTGTCACCGGCGTCGCCGCGGCCGTAGAGTCCGTCGGCAAGGCTGGAGATGGACCTCGAATGCTTCGGTAAGGAGATCTCGACGCTCAGGATAGAGAGAGAGAAAACTCTCTTCAACCAGGTGGAGATGCAAACCGCCGTCTCCGACAAGACCACTCAACTCGACGCCGCGAACGCTTCCCTTGCCGATCTGCGGTTGAAGTTGACCAGGCTGGAAGAGGCCCTCGAGAGCGGCAAGGATCGCGAGAGGACTTGACCAAAGAGCTCGAGGGCGAGAAGGCCAAGCTCGAGGATGCTGACACCGCTCAAGGCGACTATGTGGTAGGCGTATAGACCTGGACTGAGCGCCTTGCCGATGTCGCGGGAAGGCTCACGGCACAGCTGTTCACCATGGACCTGCCCGGCTTCTAGTATTCTTCTGACGCAGGTACATCCCAGAGTGCGAGGATCACTCTATTCTTCAACGACTTGGTCAAGGCTCTAGAGCAGCTCGAGCCTCGCGAAGCAACCCGCCTTGCCGACGAGTCCCACAAGCTCTGCCAGGCTGTCCTCCTCAAGGTGCTCACCAAGGTGGTGCATAAGAACCCCGGCATCAACCTATCCAATGTATTTGAGCGCTTGCCGAAGGACGCGGACCTCGCGGCGCTGGAGGCACTAGTCATGCCCATTGTTTACAAAGGTGAGCCAAGTCAAGAGGGTTGAGGGCCAGCGAAGGGACTAGTCGCTCCATTTCTTCTTTTGTCATGCTTCCCATGTAAAAGACAATGTTATCTCAAGTTAGGATTGCGGAAAGCAACTATGTAATATACTTGTTATGTCTTGGATGAATATATGCTATTTTCCTTGTCTGATTTCTTTCCATATGGTATACACCCTACGCTGTGTTGGAAACTTGCCGGTGCGCACAGCCCTGTCGCGAGCGCTTTGAGGAATGGGTCCTTAGCAGCCTGCTGGAGGTGCCGCTGCCGGCAAGATACCTTGGTGCAATCAACTTTGTCGGTGCGTATAGCGATGTCGCAAGCACTTCGAGGAACGGGTCCTTAGGAGCCTGCTAAAGGTGTAGCTTCCGGCAAGGTGTCTTGGCACAATCAGCGTGGCCACTTAAGTTGTTGAGTGGACTCCAAACAAAGTAAGGGTGAAACTGATCGTGACAAGGTTCCTTCGCGTGCAGGTTTCCCATATAAAAGTCAAAATCTTCTAAGGAAATTAACTTCACAGTTCAACATTTACTCAGAGTATCTGCAACTTAGCTTTTTCCCGCTGCACTCCTTTCCGTTTGAACAAACATCATTTAAATCATCGCTTGTTGGTGTCCACACCTTCTCCCCCCAACAAACTTGTACGCGAGGGAACCTTCCATCCTTTAATAAAAGAAAGAAGAGAAATAGGGGCATGGAACCTTGGTGGTTCGTTAGTTCTTGTTGGGAATATGCGTAACACAAAACTTTGAGAAACATGCACATAAATAGACATGGAAATTGACAAGAAATGTGAAATGCTAAGTTTTATTGGACTACGCACATGGTCTACGCCTGACTTTGCACAAAGTATTACATGCCTTGCCGGCAAGACTTGTACAAAAGGTGGTTGCTGGGGGCCCATGGCAACCGCGCCTTATGGGTAGAACTAACGAAGATGCTCGATGTTCCAGGAGTTGCTCACCGAAATGCCATCCTCGGTCTCCAGGCGGACTACGCCAGGTCTGGTGACTCAAACTACCCGATAAGGGCCTTCCCACTTCAGCGTCAACTTGTTTGAATTCTTGGCCGATTGAACCTGCCGAATAACAAGGTCGCCTTCCACAAGACTTCGAGCTTGAACCTTGCAGCTATGGTAGCAGCGCAAGGCTTGCTGGTAGCGTGCGGCTCGCAAAACAGCCTGAAGACTATCTTACTCAAGGAGCATTGCGTCATCTTGTCGCAGCTGCTCTTGCTCAAGCTCATCATAAGCGAGCACACGAGGTGATCCGTATATGAGTTCCGTGGGGAGAACTGCCTCCGCCCCATAGACTAGGGAGAAGGGTGTCTGACCGGTGGCTTGATTTGTTGTCGTTCTAAGTGACCAAAGAACTATCGGCAGCTCATCAATCCAGCGCCTTTCGCACTTGCGCGGATTGTCGAAAGTTCTTGTCTTGAGGCCTCGCATCACTTCAGTGTTTGCCCTCTCCGCCCGGCCGTTGCTCCTTGGATGAGCAATGGAAGCAAAGCAAATCTTGATGCCAAGGTCTTGGACGTATTGCGTGAAGGTGCGGCTCGTGAGTTGCGTGTCGTTGTCGGTGATGATCCTGTTTGGAACGCCAAAGTGGCAAACTAGTTCTTTGAAGAATTTGACGTCTGACTGCGTTGTCACCTTCCTCACCGGTTCCACTTCTAGCCACTTTGTGAACTCCTCGATTGCAACGTACAAGTACTCAAAGCCTTTGGCAGGGCGGGGAAAGGGGCCGAGAATATCGAGCCCCCAGACCGAAAATGGCCAGGAGAGAGGGACTGTTTGAAGAGCTTGGGTCGGTTGATGTGCTTTCCTTGAATGAAACTGGCATGCTTCACTCTTGGTTACTAGTGCGGCTGCATCCTGGAGGGTTGTGGGCCAGAAGAAACCTTACTGGAAAGCCTTGCCGACAAGAGCTCTTGACCCTTTGTGGGAGCCACATATGCCTCCATGTATCTGTGCCAACAGCTCCAGTCCTTCTTCCCGAGGAATGCACTTCAATTTCATGCCGTTGGGTCTCCTTCTGTTGAGGATGTTCTCCACAAACTGGTACATGTTGGATTAACGAGCTAATTTTTCCGCTTCTTCCTGCTCTTCGGGGAGTCCCCTGTTTGAAGGAACTCGATGAAGTGATGTGCCCATGCTGGAGCCTGAGGCTCGACGGTAAGGACTAAAGGCATGTCCTCTGCTGCGGGAGCATTTGTCTCTACGGCAAGGACTTGAGGTCCTGCCGAAGTCTCCTGCTCCCCGGCAGGCTTGGCGCTGTCCCCGACAACTTCCTTGTCGGCAGGACTCTTGTCGGCAGCTTCTGGGAGCTCCGCGGGAAAGTACTTGCTGGAGTTCAGCTTCCTTCTCTTGTCTCGCCTTGTTGGTGCTACTACGGATGGTTGTGTTAGACGAAGCACAAAAGTCCCTAGTTCCACAGGTAACTTGATGGAAGCACGCTTTGATAGGTCATCGGCAATGGTATTTTCGGCACATGGGACGTGCTCGGTTTGCAGACCATCAAAGTGTTCTTTCATCTTTCTCACTTGATCTACATAGGCCTCCATCAACGGGCTCTGGTAGTCTTTGTTAACTTGCAAGACAACAAGTTGCGAATCGCCCCTGACGATGAGCTTCTTGATTCTGAGGCCTTCCGCGATCTTGAGGCCGGCAAGCAGCCCTTCATACTTGGTAGTTTTGTTTGTCGACTTCTCTTGGGGAAAGTGCATCTCAATTACGTACTTGAGGTGCTCTCCGGTGGGTGAGACAAGCAATACACCAGCACCAGCACCTTGAAGTGAGAAAGCCCCATCAAAGTACATGATCCATTCTTGACTTGTTTCCTTGTCGGGGAGAGTTGTCTCTTGAATATCTTCGTTGGGCGTCGAGGTCCATTCTGTAATGAACTCCGCCAAGGCTCAGCTATGGATGGTAGCAGTGCTTTCAAACCTGAGATCAAAATAAACAGGTGAATCCAGAGAGCACCTCAAGTACGGATGATTCTGGGTTGCGCAGAATCTGTTGCATCGAAAAGCGGGTGACGATGGTGTTCTCATGCGCTTGGAAGTAATGGCAGGGTTTCCTTGAGGCCATGAGGAGGCCGCAGAGCAACTTTTGCATGCCAGAGTATCTTGATCTAGCCCCATACAGAAGGGAGGTTACAAAATAAACTAGGCGTTGCGCCATCTTCTTCTTTTGCATTGCTTCATTTGGCGGGGCAGACTCACCCTTGCCAGCCTGAGACTCTGACGGGCCGCTTGGCGGTCCTGCGCTTGTTTGTACCGCTCCTGCCAGACCCTATGCGATGTCTTCTCTTTGTGCCACTAGCGTAGCACTAACCACCTGATTGGTTGCCACCGACTATAGCACCAACGGCTCTTGTGGTTTAGGTGCGACAAGTGTTGGCGCAGAGGAGATGTACCTCTTCAAGTCTTGCAGCGCTGCCTCCGCTTTCGGAGTCCACTTCATGGGAATTGCGTTCTTCAAGATTTTGAAAAAGGGTAGGGCGCGCTCAACAGACTTGGAGACGAACCTTCCGAGGGCAGCAACGCAACCGTCAAGGCAGCGCACGTCCTTGACGCGCATCGGTGCCTCAATATGCTCGATGGACTTGATCTTGTCGGGGTTTGCCTCGATCCCGCACTGAGACACAAAGAACCCGACAAGCTTGCCGGATGGAACGCCAAACACGCACTTCTCGGGGTTGAGCTTCAAATTGATCTTGCGCAGGTTGGCAAACGTCTCCTCGAGATCTTGTATGAGTGTTGCTTTGTCCTTGGTCTTGACCACTATGTCATCCATGTAAGCTTCCATATTTCTATGGAGTTGTGGCTCAAAACCAATCTGGATTGCTCTGGCGAATGTTGAATCGGCATTCTTCAACCCAAAAGGCATACGTACAAAGTAGTACGTGCCGCAGGGGGTGATGAACGCGGTCTTTTCTTCATCTTCCTTGGCCATGAAGATCTGATGATAACCTGAGTAGGCATCAAGGAACGACAGCACGTCATAGCCGGCAGTGGAGTCTACAATCTGGTCGCTGCGTGGCAAGGGAAAAGGGTCTTTTGGACAGGTTTTATTGACGTTTGTAAAGTCGATACATCGCCTCCATTTGCCATTTTCCTTGCACACTACAACTGAATTGGCCAACCATGTAGGATGTATGACTCCTCTAACCAAGCCTGCCGCCTCGAACTTCTTGATCTCCTCGGCAATGAACTCTTGCCGCTCCAAAGCTTGCTTCCTGACCTTCTGCTTGACGGGCCGCGCATGAGGGCAGATGGCAAGGTGGTGCTCAATTACTTTCCTGGGAACTCCGAGGATATCAGACGGTTGCCATGCAAATACATCGAGATTCGCCCGCACAAAAGCAATGAGCATGCTTTCCTATTTGCTGTCAAGGGCAGAACTTATGGTGAAAGTTCCCCCCGTGCCATCCTCCTTGGCGGGCACCTTCTTGGTCTCTGGTGGAGCTGTCTTGGACTTCTTGTTCCTACCGTTGGAGCTCTCCGACACATCGTCGACGGCCACGCAGCACTCCAGGGAGGTCATTTGCCGGAGGTTTTGCAAGAGGCTCTCTTACCGGTCTTCTCCCTCCCAGCTCCAGCGGCAGGAGCGGATGCCTTGGCGGCAGGCGCTATAACTGCTTACCGATAGAGCTGGTTGGTGCAGATGAGTGCGTCTTTCTTGTCGGAGTTGACGACGATAACACCCATCGGCCCGGGCATCTTCAACGTGTTGTAGGCATAGTGTGATGCTGCCATGAACTTGGCTAGCCATGGGTGACCAAGGATCCCATTATATCCCAATGGAATCTCAGCAACGTCGAAGATGACTTTCTCCGTCCTGTAGTTCATATTGCTGTCGAATGTTACTGGCAGCGTAATCTTCCCTTTCGGATGGATATTCCGGGGCCGATCCCTTGAAACATGCCCGTTTCTTTGAGATCTTCATCAGGGATCTACAGCCTCTTGATCATGTCAGGCGAGATCATTTTCATGTCGGCCCCACCATCAACCAACATCTTCATCACCTTGAGTTTGCAGATTGTTGGTGAAACCAACAACGGCAAACACCCGACCGCAGTTGTGCGATCAGGGTGATCCTCGACGTCAAAGATGATGGGCGTGTGGGACCACTTCAGTGTTTTGCGGGCATCGACGGAGGGTTCTACCGCATTCACTTCACGCGCCCACTTTTAAGGCGGCTGTGGGAAGAATGCAACGAGGCGCCCCCGTCAATGCACATCATGTGCGTAGCCTTCTGGAACTCCTGGTCGCTGGACCCGTCGTCCTCCTGGATACCATCATCCTCCTCCTCCTCTCCCTTGTCGCGGCCCCGTGCAACTTCTCTTTCTTCTGTTTGGCCTTGCCACGGCGGCCGCCACGTTTCTTGCCGGACCCCTCAGCACCTTCTTGTGCCTTCTCCTTGTCTTGCTTCTTGTACCCAGCCTTTTGCTTCTCAACAAGCTGCTCCACTTGCCGGCAGTTCTGGAGGTCGTGCCCCTTGGTGCGATGGATCTTGCAGTATTGTTTGTCGGGGCCCTCGGGCTTGTCTGCAGCCGCCAAGGCCTGGCAGGAAGCACACCCGGCAACATCCCTGCCGGGGGCGTCAGCCTTAGACTTCTTGGCGGTGTCGGTGTTGCCGGACCCCTCGACAGCAAACACGGCCTTGCTCTTGTGCTTCTTGCGTTGGATTTTCTTTGTCGGGGTGGCGGCACCCTCTTCTTCAAAATTGGTCTCCGTGCTAGCCTCCTTGTCAGGAAGTCTTCGTCCCTATTCATCTCGCACACACTTGTTGGCCAGAGCATAAAGCTCGGCGACATCCCTGATCTTGTTCATCGCCAGCTCTTCGCACATCTTGCGGTTCCACACATTGTGGTGGAACGTGCTGATAACGGCATCAGGATGAACATCTGGGATGTTGTGCGGAATGTGGTTGAACCTTTGGATGTATTTGCATAAGGTTTCACCTTCCTTCTATGGGATGAGGTGGGGGTCACTCTCGCGGCCAGGAGCTCGATGGCCACCGGTAAAGGCGCCAACGAAGTCATGGCACAGGTCTGTCCAAGAAGAAATGGAGTCCTTGGGCATGTGCATCAACCACGTCCTGTTGTTGGGCTTGAGCACCAACAGGAAGTAGTTGGTGAGTATCTTGTCACCGCAGCCCTGGGCAGCCTGCACCGCAATGGTGTAGATGCTCAGGAACTCTGATGGGTGAGTCTTGCCGTCATACTTTTCCAGGATCTCCGGCTTGAACATGCGGGAAATGGGCCACTAGACTCGCCGTAGCTCACGAGTAAACTTTGGACAACCCACCTCATAAGGTAGGCTGCCAAGATACCCTGACGCAGGTGCGTCGATAGTGGGCCATGCGCGCTTATCAGATTGGCGGCACGCTTCCCAGTGTCGATCGGTTCTCGTCTGGGCGTCTTCATGGCGCCGTTCCTTAAGTACTTGCCGCTGATCGCGGTGGGTCCGAGGGTCGGACGAAGCCGTCGAGTCGTCGGAGACGTTGATTCATGGTGGCGGCGACCACTGCTGCCGTCGTGGAGGGGAGTGCACCGTGGTTGCACCGCCCCTAGCCTTCTCACCATGAGTGCGAGTTGGCCCGGCACATGGTGGCTTTGAGGGTCCCGCCTGCTGCGGTCCATCGCCGTTATCATGGGAGATGAAGCTCTAAATCATGGCCCTCCACTCCTCCTGCTTCTCCGGTACATGAGGGTAGTCAAGGAGCATATGTGCTCGTGCCAGCGCTTCCGCTCGTGTAGGCATCGGCATGAGGTTTGAGGGATGTGAGGTGCTCCTACTCCTAACGGTGTTAGAAGGAGCACCGTCATGGTCCATGACTGTATGCCACTTCCACCAGCATCTCGACGTGCATGGTGGGCCTGGGCATCCCGAGAGTGATGTATAGGAGATTATCCTCGGCAGCGCCGCTTGTCGCGTGCGGCCTAGGAAGGTCATGGCGTATGCGGCGGCGTGGGTGCCTCAGAAGGCGCCCATCCGTCCCTGAAGTTCGCCATGCCTCCCGTAGGCCGCGTAGCTTCGTCCTTAGACGTACCGGCGCGCGGGTCGCCATCGTGGCTGCGAACAGTGTCGCTCACTTGGGTTTGGTTACCGGAGTGTCGTGGAGGCTCATGACCTCCGCTTCCTCCGGCCACCCCCGCACGGTCGCGTGCCTGCGTAGCTGCAGGCATATCGGATGCGGGTGGGTCAGCCGTCGTTGCTCCCCTTCTCTTGGGCGCCATGGTGACGTGGATGATGATGGAACTGAAGCGCTGATGCTACATCAGGTTAGCGCACCCTCGATCCCCCTACCCGGCGCGCCAAAGATGTCGGGGCAACGAATGCAGAAAACACCTATGGGACCAAGAGGATCCCTTTCGGTTCGGCGGGGGGAGAGGGTTGCACCAAGAGCAGAGCTAACAGTCAAGCGCGAGGGAGATTTACCCAGGTTCGAGCCGCTCGGAAGGGTAATACCATGCTCCTGCCTTGTGTGTATATTTGATGTGTTCTAGAGTTCAAGCTACACGAGTGGTATGCCATGCACAACTGCTGCATACTGAGGCTCTAAAACCCTAGTGGTTGTGTATGGGAAGCTATGCCAGTTTTGGGGGTGGCTAGCTGCGGAATCACTCCGTGCTTAAGTGCATGCCCTCGGCCTCCTTTCATAGATCAAAGGGGTCACCAATAGTGGCAGCACAGGGCACCCACGGGGTGCACAGTGAAATAGTGCACCCACGGGGTGTACGGCTAAGTACAATGTTATCAACGTCTAATGACAGATGCAATAAATGCTTCGTTAGGTGTTCCGGGCATGGAACAGGGATGCGACCCCTCGGCGCTGTTCACCCCGAGATATCGCTCAACACGTGTCCTGGCGGATCGACACATATTAAGTGAAGAGGGGCCGCTGGCCGCTGCGATGGCGCAGAGGTGAACTGGTACCTTGTCGGGAGCGGGTCATACTAGGGCTTCTCTAGGCCCCCCGGCAAGGATCTTGCCGGGGCTTCGCTAGCCTCCCCCGGCAAGGATCTTGTCGGGGGTTGTGCCTTTGGTCTTCAGTCTTCTAGGCTTGAATGTCTTCGTGGTAGTCTTCTGCATTCTCCCGCCAAGCCTTGTCGCGGGTGTGGCTGCAACTTCCCGTGTACAAGTAAGGGGAACTAAAGTCCCAAACTTTAGTGCACCTACACTATGTTATGCGTGCAAGAAAACTATGCATTCCCGAGTCTTCTCTTCGTTTGTTGCTTTTGCAAGAAGCTCATGGTGGAGGACTAATGGGTCACTTTGAACGCGACAAGACATATGCCACACTCTCCAACAAGTACTTTTGGCCAGAGGTGTTTCATGATGTTGCACGCTTCACCAACCAATGCTCTACATGTCGCAAAGCTAAGTAAAAATCTCAATTCCATCGTCTTTACATGCCTCTTCCTATACCTTTTCAACCTTGGGAAGATATTAGCATGGACTTTGTGCTTGGTTTGCCTCGAACAGAAAATGGCCATGATTAAGTGTTTGTTGTTGAGGACCGTTTTTTCAATATGGATCACTTCATTCCATATCACAAGATAGACGACGCTTCACATGTTGCAGATCTCTTTTGTAGGGACATCTTGAGACTACAAGGCGTCCCCAGGACCATTGTGTCGAACCGTGATGACCCACAAGTATAGGGGATCAATCGTAGTCCTTTCGATAAGTAAGAGTGTCGAACCCAACGAGGAGCAGAAGGATCTGACAAGTGGTTTTCAGCAAGGAAATATCTGCAAGCACTGAAATTGTCGGTAACAAGTGATTGTGTGGTGAGATGATCCGTAGCAAGCAACAAGTAACAAAAGTAGCAACGGTGCAACAAAGTGGCCCAATCCCTTTTGTAGCAAGGGACAAGCCTAGACAAAGTCTTATAGGAGGAAAAACGCTCCCGAGGACACACGGGAATTTCTGTCATGCTAGTTTCATCATGTTCATATGATTCGCGTTCGTTACTTTGATAGTTTGATATGTGGGTGGACCAGTGCTTGGGTACTGCCCTTACTTGGACAAGCATCCCACTTATTATTAACCCCTCTCGCAAGCATCCGCAACTACGAAAGAAGAATTAAGACAAAGTCTAACCATAGCATTAAACTAGTGGATCCAACTCAGCCCCCTACGAAGCAACGCATAAACTAGGGTTTAAGCTTCTGTCACTCTAGCAACCCATCATCTACTTACTACTTCCCAATGCCTTCCTCTAGGCCCAAATAATGGTGAAGTGTTATGTAGTCGACGTTAACATAACACCACTAGAGGAAAAACAGCATACAAGACATCAAATTACCGAACGAATACCAAATTCACATGACTACTATTAGCATGACTTATCCCATGTCCTCAGGAACAAAAGTAACTACTCACAAAGCATAATCATATTCATGACCAGAGAGGTAGTGAGTAGCATCAAGGATCTGAACATAAACTCTTCCACCAAATAATCCAACTAGCATCAACTACAAAGAGTAATCAACACTACTAGCAACCTTACAAGTACCAATTGGAGTCGCGAGACGGAGATTGGTTACAAGTGATGAACTAGGGTTTGGAGATGAGATGGTGCTGATGAAGATGTTGATGGTGACGATTCCCCTCCGATGAGAGGAGTGTTGGTGATGACGATGGTGACGATTTCCCCCTCTGGGAGGATCATCCTGCCGGAGCTCTAGGTTGGTTCTGCTCAAGTTCCGCCTCGTGGCGGCGGCGAAACCACGAAAAAGCTCCTCCTTGATTTTTTTTCCTGGACGAAACCCTTCATATAGAAAAAGAGGGGGGCAAGTGGGCCAGCAGGTTGCCCACAAGCCCTCATGGTGCGGCCTGGGGGGTGGGTGCGCCATGCAGGCTTGTGGCCAACCCCCGGCGCCCCTCTGGCACTTCTTCGGCCCAGTATTTTTGATAAATCAGGAAAAAAATCCTCATTGATTTTTACGGCGTTTGGAGTTGCGCATAATAGGTGTCTCAACTTTTCTCCACTTTCACGCCAGAATTCCAGTTGCCGGCATTCTCCCTCTTCATGTAAACCTTGCAAAATAAGAGACAAAAGGCATAAGAATTCTACCGTGAAGTGAAATAACAGCCAAAGAAGCGATAAGTATCAACATGAAAACATGATGCAAAATGGACGTATCAACTCCCCCAAGCTTAGACCTCGCTTGTCCTCAAGCGAAAGCCTAGCTCAATAAATATGTCCACATGTTTAGGGAGAGAGGTGTCGACAAAACAAGATACGAACATGCATGCATCATGATCAAGATCAGAACAGCAATACCAACATATAATCTCTCATGCTAAAGTGATAATTTCTTCACAAAGTAAAGCATGGATCAAGGACCTTACCGAGAAGTAACAACCGATAGCCTTTAGTCATTGAAGCAATTGCAATTTATCACAACATCAGAAAGAGTCAAGTAAGAGCTTGTAAAGCAAATCCACATACTCAATCATTCTTCCGTTCTCTACAATTGCTACAACTCACGTGGTACTCAAGAGATCAAAGTTTCAGCTCGACACAGATAAAGATAGGGGCTTACAGTTTTGCCTCCCAACTGCTTACCTCAAGGGTGATGTCAACAATAGTAATTCATGAATGCCTACCTCCAAGTTGACATATGAATATACTCCCTCCGTTCCATAATATAAGTCTTTTTAGAGAGTTCACTAGAAGACTACATACGGATGTATGTAGACATGCTTTAGAGTGTAGGTTCACTCATTTTGTTCCGTATGTAGTCTTCTAGTGAAATCGCTTAAAAGACTTATATTTAGGAACGGAGGGAGTAGATCTTTCCCAAGCATATGATGTTAGCCAAGACAAAGGCAAAATAGGGAATTGGTGAAGATCACCATGACTCTTTCAAGGGAAAAAGTAAAGGTACAAGATAGGCCCTTCGCAGAGGGAAGCAGAGGTTGTCATGCGCTTTTGAGGTTTGGATGCGTGTCCTCTTAGTGCAGAGGAACGTCACTTTATATTGCCCCCTGTGATAAAGAACTTTATTATGCAGTCTGTCGCTTTTATGTCTTCCTCATCACAGGTTCGTACAAAGCTTATTTTCCACACACTAATAGATCATACATATTGGAGAGCAATTTTTATTGCTTGCACCAATGACAACTTACTTGAGGGATCTTATTCAATCCATAGGTAGGTATGGTGGACACTCATGGCAAAACTGGTTTGAAGATTTATGGATGCACAAGTAGTATCTCTACTTGGTGCGGGAGTTTTGGCTAATATGAGGTGGAATCAATCGTAACATGCTAATGGATCTCTAATCATATAACATTGTTCAGAGCCATGCAAACACAATTCATTACGTTGTCTTCCTTGCCCAACATCTACTTCTAGGCATGCAATAGTTTGGTGAGTGTTCACAATCATAGATGGTGTCAGAGATGATATATTTATATGTGAACCTCTCCTTTATCACTTCCTATTAATTGCAACAATGACCAAGGTCTACGTTTGCCTACCCTCAACAAGTTTCAATCCTCGTTCTTTTTATATGTGAAGCCATCACTTCCCATAAGATCATTACATGATCTTTCATGCTTTTGTTCTGTTCTCACTCCTTTGATCATGGCAAGAGGCAAAGCCCTTCAACTAAGATACTCTTTATTATATGGCTCACGAGCTCAAATACATCGGGGGTGACACAAAGCAAAACTCAAGACTAAAACACTAAGACTTTTAATCTACTAGAGAAAGAGAAAACTGAAAAGGAAAACTAAAACAAAGGTAAAGGCAAAAGATGTGATGGTGATACGATACCGGGGCAACTCCCCCAAGCTTGGCACAAGCCAAGGGGATTGCCCATACCAATGCTCAGTTGTCTTCCTTTGGTAGTGATGGTGGAGTTGTTGCAATCTTTGACTCCAAGAGGGCCATTAATATTTGATTTATACCTTGGAGATCTGCGATATGTTTTTCCAGCAAAACAACTTCATGAGTGAGACAAGTATTGCGACCATTAGTTGTTTCACAAAACCTCAAGAGTTCAATCAAAGATGAAGACAGTAGGTGGAGGTAGGGTTGGAGGAAATCCACTTCTTCAACTTCTTCCTTGTTGAGCACAGATTGCACTTTGTCCCATGCCTGATTCTTCTCCTTAGCTTTGCCCTTGGTTTCTTTAGGTAGCCTTTCCTTAGCCTCCATGACCTCCATCCTTTTCAGATCAGCATGAACTTCTCCACAGATTTGACGGAGATTGTTCTCCCCACAGATTCCTGGGACGACATCTTGCTCTAAATCCGCGGCAGAAAACAGGCTCGAAACAAAAAACAGAAGAGATCTGCCTGATGAGGTGTCAGACCAAATGGGAGTATATATAATGATTTTTTTCAGACCAGAAGGAGTACCCTCACGAAAACGGAGTCCGGGAGGCGCACGAGGTGGCCACAAGCCCTCACGGCGCGGCCAGGGGTGGGCCCGCGCCGTGCACGCTTGTCGCCTCCTCGCGCACTTTCCGGACTACTTCCAATTTCTGTATTTCTTCAAATATTCCAAAACGGAGAAAATTTCCTACTGGAAAAGTTTTGGACTCTGTTTTCTTACCGAATCACATACCTCTTCATTTTCGGAGTCTGAAATAGGCTGATAAATGTCCCTTAGGTATTCTTCCGGAGTTATGGTATTGATAATATTGCTTTCAACATTTATGGGAGTACGTGAGATATAGTGCTTGATTCTGTGCCCATTTACCACTCTCGGACAATTACCTTCCGTGTTGTTGATCTTGATAGCACCGAACGATATACTTCGTCAACAACATAGGGACCTTTCCATTTAGAGAGACGCTTGCCTGCAAAGAATCTTAAACGAGAGTTATATAGCAAGACATAATCACCTACATTGAACTCACGCTTTTGTATCCTCTTATCATGCCACCTCTTAACCTTCTCTTTGAACAACTTGGTATTCTCATATGCCTGAGTTCTCCACTCATCAAGCGAGCTAATATCAAATAACCTCTTCTCACCGGCAAGTTTGAAATCAAAGTTGAGCTCTTTTATTGCCCAATAAGCTTTATGCTCTAGCTCTAGAGGTAAGTGACATGCTTCCCCATACACCATTTTGTACGGAGACATGCCCATGGGATTCTTATAGGCAGTTCTATAAGACCATAGTGCATCATCGAGCTTCATAGACCAATTCTTTCTAGACCTGTTGACAGTCTTTTACATAATCAGTTTAATCTCTCTATTACTTAGCTCTACTTGACCACTGGACTGAGGGTGGTAGGGAGACGCAATTCTATGGTTGACATCGTACTTAGCAAGCGTTTTACGGAAAGCACCATGAATGAAGTGTGAACCACCGTCGGTCATTAGATATCTAGGGACTCCAAATCTAGGGAAGATAACTTCTTTCAGCATCCTGATAGAGGTGTTGTGATCAATACTACTAGTGGGGATAGCTTCTACCCACTTAGTGACATAATCAATAGCAACTAGGATATGAGTATACCCGTTGGATTTTGGAAAAGGTCCCATATAATCAAAGCCCCAAACATCAAATGGTTCAATGACAAGTGAATAGTTCATAGGAATTTCCTGACGTTTGCTAATATTACCTATTCTTTGACATTCGTCACAAGACAAGACAAACTTACGGGCATCCTTGAAGAGAGTGGGCCAATACAAACCTGATTGCAATACCTTGTGCGCAGTTCTATCTCCCGCATGGTGTCCTCCGTAGGCCTCGGAGTGACACTTCTGTAGGATCTGTCCTTGTTCATGTTCAGGTACACAACGTCTAATAACACCATCTACTCCTTCCTTATAAAGGTGAGGATCATCCCAAAAGTAATGTCTCAAGTCAAAGTAGAATTTCTTCTTTTGCTGGTACGTGAAACTAGGTGGTATATATTTGGCAACGATATAGTTTGCATAATCAGCATACCACGGTGCACTACGCGAAGCATTGATGACATTCAATTGCTCACCGAGAAAGCTATCATCAATAGGTTGTGGGTCATCAAGAACGTTCTCCAACCTAGACAAGTTATCTGCTACTGGGTTATCAGCACCCTTTCTGTCGACAACGTGCAAATCAAATTCTTGTAGCAAGAGAACCCATCTGAAATGTCTAGGTTTAGCGTCCTTCTTCTCCATGAGGTACTTAATAGCGGCATGATCAGTGTGAATAGTGACTTTGGAATCAACTATGTAAGACCTGAACTTTTCACATGCAAACATGACTGCTAAAAACTCCTTCTCCGTAGTAGCATAGTTTCTCTGGGCACTGTCTAGAGTTTTACTAGCGTAGTGAATAACTTTCAACTTCTTATCGACTCTTTGCCCTAGAACAACACCAACAGCATAATCACTAGCGTCACACATGATCTCAAAAGGTAAGTTCCAATCAGGTGGTTCAACAATAGGTGCAGTTATCAAAGCCCTCTTAAGTATTTTGAAGGTTTCCTCACAATCATCGTCAAAAACAAAAGGAATATCCTTTTGTAATAGATTGGTAAGAGGCCTAGAAATCTTAGAGAAGTCTTTAATGAACCTTCTATAGAAACCAGCATGACCAAGAAAACTTCTTATACCGTTGATATCTATGGGGTATGGCATTTTCTCGATTGCATCAACCTTAGCCTTATCGACTTCAATACCTCTTTTGGAAATTTTATGTCCTAAGACGATGCCTTCATTAACCATAAAGTGACACTTCTCCCAATTCAATACAAGATTGGTGTCTTTACATCTCTGCAAGACTCGATCAAGGTTGTTGAGGCAATCATCAAAGGAAGACCCATAAACGGAGAAGTCATCCATGAAAACCTCAACAATCTTTTCACAAAAGTCAGAGAATATAGCCATCATACATCTTTGAAAGGTGGCAGGTGCATTACATAAGCCAAAAGACATACGTCTATAAGCAAAGGTACCAAAAGGGCAGGTGAAAGTGGTTTTCTCCTGATCAGATTGTGCAACTGATATTTGGGAGAAACCAGAATAACAGTCTAGAAAGCAGAAGTGTGTGTGTTTGGACAACCTTTCTAGCATTTGGTCGATAAAAGGCAAAGGGTAATGATCTTTCCTAGTGGCTGATGTCCCACAAGCGTATGGGATCGCAGCAATTTTCGAGGGTAGAGTATTCAACCAAAATTTATTGATTCGCTCACAAGGGGAAGCTAAAGAATATTCTCAAGTATTAGCAGCTGAGTTGTCAATTCAACCACACGTGAAAGATTAGTGTCTGCAAGCAAAGTATTAGTAGCAAGGTAGTACGATAGCAACGGTGCCAGAAAAAGCTTTGACAATCCTCAGCAATGGCGCTAGAAAAAGCCTTGTTGACGGGATGTTAGCGCCAACAAAGTCTTGCAACAAGTAACAGCTGAGAAACAAGTAACAGCAGTAGTGACAGCAGCAGCAAAGTAACAAGTAACAACAGTAGTGACAGCAGCAGCAAAGTGGCCCAATCCCTTTTGTAGCAAGGGACAAGCCTAGGCAAAGTAACGTAGCGAGAACCAGTAGTAAAAGACTCGTAGGCAGTGGATCGGTGATGGATGAGTGTGACGGCTGTGATTCATCATGTAACACCTATAACACGGAGAGATATGTAACTAGCTCTCGTTCGTCAATCTAATGTAGGCATGTATTTCGTATGTAGTCATACGTGCTTAGGGAAAAGAACTTGCATGGCATCTATTGTCCATCCCTCCCGTGGCAGCGGGGTCCTAATGGAAACTACGGGATATTAAGGTTCTCCTTTTAATAAAGAACCGGACCAACGGATTAACACACGGTGAATACATGAACTCCTCATACTATGGTCATCTCTGGGAGTGGTTCTGGCTATTGTCACTCCGGGGTTGCCTGGTCATAACACATAGTAGGTGACTACAACTTGCAATATAGGATCTAAAACACACATATATTGGCGACAACATAATAGGTTCAGATCTGAAATCATGGCACTCGGGCCCTAGTGACAAGCATTAAGCATAGCCAAGTAGTAGCAACATCAATCTAGAACATAGCGGATACTAGGGATCAATCCCCGTCAAGAACTAACTCGATTACATGATAGATCTCATCCAACTCATCACCATCCAGCAAGCCTACGATCAGATTACTCACGAACGATGAAGAGCATCATGGAATTGTCAATGGAGAAAGGTTGATGATGACGATGGCGACGATTTCCCCTCTCCGAAGCCCGAAACGGACTCCAGATCTGCCCTCCAGATGAAGAACATGATGTGGCAGCGCCTCTGTATCGCAAAACGCGATGAAACCTTCTCTCTGATTTTTTTCCAGGCGAAACGGAAGATATAGAGCTGAGATTGGGGGCGGTGGTGACACGTGGGCCTCACAAGCCTGCATGGCGCGGCCATAGGGGGTGGCTGCGGCCTGTGGGCTTGTGGCCCACTGGCACGCCCTCTCTGGTGGATCTTTGCGCATGTATTTTTCTTTTATTTCAGAAAAAATCTTCGTAAATTTTCAGGACATTCCGAGAACTTTTATTTCTGCACAAAAACAAACACCATGGCAATTATGCTGAAAACAACGTGAGTCCGGGTTAGTTCCATTCAAATCATGCAAATTAGAGTCGAAAACAAGGGCAAAAGAGTTTGGAAAAGTAGATACGACGGAGACGTATCAACTCCCCCAAGCTTAAAGCCTTGCTTGTCCTCAAGCAACTCAGTTGACAAACGGAGAGAGACAAAAGAAAAACTTTGACGAACTCTTTTTGATCTTGTTGTTGCAACTATGTCTAACTCACAACCAGAATTTCAGCAAGATCACAATCAAACGACAAAAGCAAATGACATCTAGGTCTCACGGTAAACTCATATCAATGGCATAATCAACTAGCGAGCAAATAATAATAAGTCTCAAACGTCAAGACTTCAATCAAAACAACATGAAGCAGTACAAATAGATGGTATCTCGCTAGCTCTTTCTAAGACCGGAAAACATAAATGCAGAGCACCTTCAAAGACCAAGGGCTGACTAAACATTGTAATTCAAGGAAATGAAGATCCAGTCATAGTCATACTCAACACAGTTAAAAGCAAAGCATAAAAATGACAGAGGTGCTCTCTAATTGGTGCTTTTGTAAGAGGAGGATGACTCAATAAGAACATAACTAGACATGCCCTTCGCAGAGGAAAGCATTGATTTGCACAGGTGCCACAACTCAAGCTTTGAAAACAGAGATAATAATTTTGGGTGGCATGCTTTCATTGTCAACGCAATGACTAAGAGTTCTCAACATCTTCCACGCTACACATGCTATAGGCGGTTCCCAAACAGAAAAGTAAAGTTCTGACTCCCCCACCACCAATCAATCACACTCCACGGCTAGCCGAATCCTCGGGTACCGTCCATACCAACATCAATCCTGGGGGAGTTTTGTTTGCAATTATCTTTTCGATTTGAGCATGGAACTAGGAATTCCAATTACCGTCCCCTTTCTCGTGAATGATAGTGAATAAACACATATCGAGGATAACACGCCTAGCATGGAAGATACCAATAGCCCCCTGTCACCACATGAGCGGTTCGGGCATGCAAAACAGATTATTTCTTGAAGATTTAGAGAGTGCCACATGCAAATTTACTTGGAACGGCAGGTAGATACCGCATATAGGTAGGTATGGTGGACTCATATGGCACAACTTTGGGTTTATGGAGGTGGATGCACAAGCAGTATTCCCACTTAGTACAAGTGGAGGCTAGCAAAAGACTGGGAAGCGACCAACTAGAGAGCGACAACAGTCATCAAAATGCATTGAGACTAACTAACATTGAGTGCAAGCATGAGTAGGACATAAATCACCATGAACATGAACATCATAGAGGCTTTGTTGATTTTGTTTCAACTACATGCGTGAACATGCGCCAAGTCAAGCCACTTGAACACATTCAAAGGAGGATACCATCCTATCATACTACATCATAGTCATCTCAACATTCATGTTGGCAACCAAGGCAAACCATTATAAGCTCCTAGCTAAGTAAGCATGGCATAAGCAACTATGATCTCTAAGTTGTCATTGCAAACATGTATCTCTCACAACAAAGCTGAATCAGGCATGATGAGCTAGTCATATTTACAAAAACAAAATATATAGAGTTCATACCAGCTTTTCCAGGCTCAGTCACTTCATCATATATCGTCATTATTGCCTTTCACTTGCACGACGAACGATGGGAACAATAATAAGAGTGCTCGTGCATTGGACTACACTGGAATCTGCAGGCAAACACAAAGGAGAAGACAAAGTAATATGTCTCTTTGAAAGCTAAACACGTATGCATGCAAGAGCCACTAAACATTGTAACCATGGTCTTCTACTTTGACCCAAAGAAAAAGAAAACGATTTACACGGGAAAGCTACCAACAAGCAAAAGAAGAAAAGAAAATATTTTTGGTTTTCTCAAACTAGGTAGACACACGAAAATAAAATGAGAGAAAAAGAAAATAAACTAGCATGGATGATACAGTGGCAAAGTGTGAACACCGGCTAACAAAGTGAAAGCATAAGCAAGAATGTAAAGTCGGTGAGAACACGTACTCCCCCAAGCTTAGGCTTTTGGCCTAAGTTGGTCTATTCCCAAGGATGGTCCTGGCGAAACCCAAAATCATAATGGGGGTTATACGGGAGCGCTGTAGCCACTGCCTGAATAGCTGCCTCATGGAGACGAGGATCCTTTGACTCCCTCTAATACTCCTCTGCCTCTCCTCTGGTTATGTAATATCTCCATTTTACCAAGGAGTAATTTCCCCAAAACAGTTCGGGAACGGTGATTTGAGCAAAGAGATCGAAAATCCCAGCAAGAGGAGCAAGAACACGGGTTTGAGCTGCGAAACGATTTTTTCTGGAGGTAGGAGAACTGGATGGGAGCAAGAATGAGTGGAGCGGGTGCTTATGGTCCCCACAAACCTGGGTGGTGCGGCCAGGGGGGTGCCCGTGCCCCTAGGGCTTGTGGCCCACTGGTGTGGCCCCCAGACAGACTCTTTGTCCCAATATTTTTCAAATATTCCAGAAAAAATCATACTAGATTTTCACAGCGTTCGGAGAACTTTTATTTTCGGGGTATTTTTCTACCGGACGCTAAGACAGAAAACAGGGAAAATTAAACTAAATCTATCATTTTTCTTCTAATAAACCTTAAGTGAAAGATTGGAACAAAGGTTTGTGACTCCTTGATTCATCCATCTCATGGTCATCGAAAGAAATCCGTCAATGGGGTTGATCAAATCTCCTTGACAAAACTTTCTCGAATCGCAAAAAGGAACGGAGAATTTTTCGAACAGTCACTAGGTCACCTCAATGGGGATGTGTATCTCCCCAACAAGCAAATCATACTTCATCTTGACATGATGAATAGGGCATTCAAATCTCCCGATAAGAATCGATGAAGTTTTTTCGATAGCATTGATGCAATGTACTCGATATTGTTTCTTCGGAAAGTGCACCGTATGCTCATTACCGTTGACATGGAAAGTGGCATTGCCTTTGTTTCAATCTATAATAGCCCCTGCGGTGTTTAAAAAGGGTCTTCCGAGGATGACAGCCATGGCATCGTCCTCGGGAATATCCAAGATAACAAAGTGTGTTAAGATAGTGGTGTTAGCAACCACAACAGGCACATCCTCGCAAATGCCGATAGGGAAAGCAGTTGATTTGTCGGCCATTTGCAGAGAGATTTCAGTGGGTGTCAACTTATCCAGTTCAAGTCTACGATAAAGAGAGAGAGGCATAACACTAACACCGGCTCCAAGATCGCATAACACAGTTCTAACGTAGTTGCCTTTAATGGAGCAAGGTATAGTGGGACACCGGGTTCACCTAGTTTCTTCGGAGTTCCACCCTTGAAGGTGTAATTGGCAAGCATGGCGGAGATCTCAAGATCAGGTATCCTCCTCTTATTAGTCACAATATCCTTCATGTACTTAGCATACGGAGACATCTTGAGCATATCTGTCAAACGCATTTGCACAAAGACAGGTCTGATCATTTCAACATCCTTTTTCTTGGATGGTTTGGGAGGAAAGGGCATAGGTTTCTGAACCCATGGTTCCCTTTCTTTACCATGCTTCCTAGCAGCAAAGTCATTCTTATCGTATCTCTTAGTCTTAGGTTGTGGGTTATCAAGATCAACACTAGGTTCAATCTCCACATCCTTTTCATTGATAGGTTGAGCATCATCATGAACATCACTATTGATATTATCATTAGGCTCATGTTCATCACCAGACCGTGTTTCAGCATCAGAGACAGAGACATCATTTGGACTCTCAGGTGTAGCAGCAACAGGGTTGCTAGCGTGCAGGTTCCTATCATCTATCTTCTTCTTTCTAGGATGACTAGGTGCATCAGTGCTAACTCCTTGAGAATCTTGTTAAATTCTCTTCGGATGACCCTCATGATGCAGAGGTTCCTGGGTCATTCTACCGCCTCTAGTGACGACTCTGACGGAATTGTCATTCAACTCATTGAGCAAGTCATTCTGAGCTTTAAGTACTTGCTCTACCTGAGTAGTAACCATAGAGGCATGTTTACTCAGAAGTTTAAGATCATTGACGTTTCTGTCCACACAAGCACTTAAATGACTAAGCATACGAGCATTCTTTTCCAATTGTCTGCTAACATAATCATTGAAACTTTGTTGTTTGACAACGAAGTTATCAAATTCATCCATGCATAGGCTAGCAGGTTTATCAAAAGGAATATCACTCTCACCAAACCTATGTAGAGAATTTACTTCTACTACCTGTATCGGGTTATCGAGACCATGGATCTCTTCGATAGGTGGTAGATTTTTGACATCTTCAGATTTAATGCCTTTCTCTCTCATAGATTTCTTGGCTTCTTGCATATCTTCAGGACTGAGGAATAGAATACCTCTTTTCTTCGGAGTTGGCTTAGGAGGTGGTTCGGGAATAGTCCAAGCATTCTCATTGCACAAGATGTTATTCAACAGAATCTCAGCTTGTTCTACGGTTCGTTCCCTAAAAACACAACCAGCACAACTATCTAGGCGGTCTCTAGAAGCATCGGTAAGTCCATTATAGAAGATATCAAGTATTTCGTTCTTCTCAAGAGGGTGATCAGGCAAAGCATTCAGCAGCTGGATGAGCCTCCCCCAAGCTTGTGGGAGACTCTCTTCTTGAGCTTGAGCAAAGTTGTATATTTCCTGCAAGGCAGCTTGCTTCTTATGGGCAGGGAAATACTTTTCAGAGAAGTAGTAGACCATATCGTGGGGGCTACGCACACATCCAAGAGCAAGAGAAGTGAACCAGGTCTTAGCATCATCCTTTAGCGAGAAAGGAAACAACTTGAGGATATAGTAGTGACGGATCTTTTCCTCACTACTGAATAGGGTGGCTATATCATGCAGTTTGGTAAGATGCGCTACAACCGTTTCAGACTCATAACTGTGAAAAGGATAAGATTCGACCAGAGTGATTAACTCAGGGTCGACAGATAATTCATAATCCTTATCGGTCACAAAGATAGGCGAAGTAGCAAACTTCGGGTCGTATTTCATCCTAGCGTTCAGAGATTTTTCTTTCCACTTGCGCAGTAATTTCTCAATATCATAGCTATCCTTACACGCAAGAAAGTCCTCAGCTATCTCTCCCTCCATAACATAGCGTTCAGGCATAACAGGCATTTCAGGCATAGTAGCAGGTTCTACTTCAATAGTATCAGCAGTTTCAGAAGTATCATCACATCTAGCAGCAACTCTAGCAATTTGTGCATCTAGGAATGCACCTAGTGGCAAAGCAGTATCAGACATAGTATCAAGCATAGCATCATCAGGCATAGTATCAAGCATAGCATCATCATAAGCATCATGGGCAGCAGAAGTAGCATCATCAAGCACAGGCGACATATCAAGATTTCTAGCAGGAGGCGATGTCGCAAACTTACTCAGAACTGAAGGTGAATCAAGTGCAGTGCTAGATGGCAGTTCCTTACCTCTCCTCGTAGTGGAAGGTAGGATTTTAGTTCTTGGATCTTTCAGATTCCTCATAGTGACCAGCAGACGTCAATCCCAAGTGACTCAGAGAATATAGTTGTGTCTCCCCGGCAACGGCGCCAGAAAAAGCCTTGATGTCCCACAAGCGTATGGGATCGTAACAGTTTTCGAGGGTAGAGTATTCAACCCAAATTTATTGATTTTCTCACAAGGGGAAGCTAAAGAATATTCTCAAGTATCAGCAGCTGAGTTGTCAATTCAACCACACCAGAAAGATTAGTGTGTGCAAGCAAAGTATCAGTAGCAAGGTAGTACGATAGCAACGGTGCCAGAAAAAGTTTTGACAATCCTCGGCAACGGCGCCAGAAAAAGCCTTATTGACGGGATGTTAGCGCCAACAAAGTCTTGCAACAAGTAACAGCGGAGTAACAAGTAACAACAGTAGTGACAACAGCAGCAAAGTAACAAGTAACATCAGTAGTGACAATAGCAGCAAAGTGGCCCAATCCCTTTTGTAGCAAGGGACAAGCCTAGGCAAAGTAACGTAGCGAGAACCAGTAGTAGTAAAAGACTCGTAGGCAGTGGATCGATGGATGAGTGTGACGGATGTGATTCATCATGTAACAACTATAACACGGGGAGATATGTAACTAGCTCCCGTTCGTCAATCTAATGTAGGCATGTATTCCGTATGTAGTCATACGTGCTTAGGGAAAATAACTTGCATGACATCTATTGTCTATCCCTCCCATGGCAGCAGGGTCCTAATGGAAACTACGGGATATTAAGGTTCTCCTTTTAATAAAGAACAGGACCAACGCATTAACACGCGGTGAATACATGAACTCCTCATACTATGGTCATCTCCGGGAGTGGTTCCGGCTATTGTCACTCCGGGGTTGCCGGGTCATAACACATAGTAGGTGACTACAACTTGCAAGATAGGATCTAAAACACACATATATTGGCGACAACATAATAAGTTCAGATCTTAAATCATGGCACTCGGACCCTAGTTACAAGCATTAAGCATAGCCAAGTAGTAGCAACATCAATCTAGAACATAGCGGATAATAGGGATCAATCCCCGTCAAGAACTAACTCGATTACATGATAGATCTCATCCAACTCATCACCGTCGAGCAAGCCTACGCTGAGATTACTCACGAACGATGAAGAGCATCATGGAATTGTCGATGGAGAAAGGTTGATGATGACGATGACGATGATTTCCCCTCTCCAGAGCCTGAAACGGACTCGAGATCTGCCCTCCAGATGAAGAACAGGATGTGGCGGCGCCTCCGTATCGCAAAACGCGATGAAACCTTCTCTTTGATTTTTTTCCAGGCGAAACGGAAGATATAGAGCTGAGATTGGGGGTGGTGGTGCCACGTGGGCCCCACAAGCCTGCATGGCGCGGCCATAGGGGGTGGCCGCGGCCTGTGGGCTTGTGGCCCACTGACACGCCCCCTTCGGTGGATCTTTGCGCAGGTATTTTTCTTTTATTCCAGAAAAAATCTCCGTAAATTTTCAGGACATTCCGAGAACTTCTATTTCTGCACAAAAACAACACCATGGCAATTCTGCTGAAAACAACGTCAGTCCGAGTTAGTTCCATTCAAATCATGCAAATTATAGTCCAAAACAAGGGCAAAAGAGTTCGGAAAAGTAGATACGACGGAGACGTATCAATGGCTTTATTCAATTTCCTAAAATCGATCACCATCCTATAGCCAGTAATAACCCTGTGTGGGATCAATTCATCCTTATCATTAGGGACAACGGTAATGCATCCCTTCTTAGGGACGCAATGCACCGGACTCACCCAATCGCTATGAACAACATGATAGATAATACCCGCTTCCATGAGCTTTAGTATTTCTTTTCTCACTACTTCTTTCATCTTAGGATTTAATCTCCTTTGACGATCACCAACTGGTTTGAAATCATGATCAGTTTTAATCTTGTGCTGGCATAGAGTGGGACTAATGCCCTTAAGATCATCAAGAGTATATCCAATAGCAGCACGGTGCTTCCTCAAAGTTTTTAGTAACTTCTTTTCTTCATGCTCTGAGAGGCTAGCACTAATAATAACAGGATATATCTCTTTTTCATCAAGATAGGCATACTTAAGAGTATCAGGCAACTGTTTAAGCTCGAACACAGGATCACCCTTTGGTGGGGGTGGATCCCCAAGCAGTTCAACATGCAAGTTATTCTTAAGGATAGGATATTGTTCTAAGACAACTCTGTCTATCTCATCCCTTTCATCCATATGCATATCATTTTCATGC
Organism: Hordeum vulgare subsp. vulgare; assembly: GCF_904849725.1. Classification (NCBI taxonomy): domain Eukaryota; kingdom Viridiplantae; phylum Streptophyta; class Magnoliopsida; order Poales; family Poaceae; genus Hordeum; species Hordeum vulgare. Next base: position 239,944,736 of record NC_058520.1, on the reverse strand, counting down.
TCAAGCAAGTATTGCTCTAAGGGATCAGTAGGAGGCACGGCAATAGAGGCTAAGGCAATAGTTTCATCCCTACTAGGCAGCTCCTTTTCATGAGGTTGTCTACCAAATTTAGAGAAATTGAACTCATGTGACACACCTTCAAAGCCAACAGCGACAATTTGCTTCTCACAATCAATATGAGCATTGACAGTATTGAGGAAGGGTCTGCCAAATATGATGGGACAAAAGCTATCTTGTGCAGTAGCAAGAACGAGGAAATCAGCAGGATACTTCGTTTTACCACACAAGACTTCAACATCCCTAACAATTCCCACGGGGCAGATAGTATCTCTATTGGCAAGCTGAATAGTGACATCAATAGGCTCTATCTCAACAAGTGCAATCTCATCTTTGATTTCATCGTATAAGGATTGAGGTATTGCACTAACACTAGCACCCACGTCACATAAACCATGATAACAATGATCTCCTATCTTAACAGAAACCACAGGCATGCCAACAACAGGCCTATGTTTGTCTATAGCGTGAGGTTTAGCAATTCTAGCAGCATCTTCACAGAAGTGAATATTATGTCCCTCAATATCGTCGGACAAAAGATCTTTGATAATAGCAATGCTAGGTTCAACTCTAATTTGCTCAGCGGGTGTAGGTGCTCTAATATAGCCTCTACGTATCACATTTGAAGCTTTAGAATGATCCTTTATCCTAACAGGGAAAGGTGGTTTCTCAATGTAAGCACTGGGAACAACAGGATCATTATAGGCAATGACTTTCTCTTCAAGTGGAGTGGGTTTAACTACATTGACTTCTAAAGGAGGATGATATTTAAACCACTTCTCTTTGGGGAGATCAATATGAGCAGCAAAGGATTCACGCAATGAAACTACTATCTCAAAGTCAAGTCCATACTTAGCGCTAAAATCACTGAAGGTATTTGTCTCAACAAAGGATTTAACGCAATCAAACGTGAAATTCATACCTGACTCCTTACCTTCTTCAAGCTCCCAATCTTCAGAGTTGCGTTTAATTCTCTCCAATAAATTCCATTTGAAGTCAATATCTCTCTTCATAAAAGAACCCGTACAAGAAGTGTCAAGCATGGTGCGATCATCATGAGAAAGCCGAGCATAGAAGTTTTGAATGATAATTTCTCTCGAGAGCTCATGGTTGGGGCATGAATATAGCATTAATTTAAGCCTCCCCCAAGCTTGAGTGATGCTTTCTCTGTCACGAGGCCAAAAATTGTAAAATATAATTCCGATCACGATGTACTAAATGCATAGGATAAAACTTTTGATGAAATTCCAATTTCAACCGATTGTAGTCCCATGATCCAGTATCATCACATAGCCTATACCATGTCAACGCCTTATCCTTCAAAGATAAAGGAAAGACCTTCTTCCTGACCTCATCCTCGGGCACACCTGCAAGCTTAAATAAACCACAAACTTCATCCACATAGATGAGATGCAAGTCTGGATGTGATGTTCCATCTCCTGTAAAAGGATTAGCCAACAGTTTCTCAAGCATACCGGAAGGAACTTCAAAGCAAATATTTTTAGTAGGTGCAGCAGGTTGAGGAGAAACTACTTGTGCTTCCGTTTGATGTGAAGATACCCCAAACAAGCCCCTTAAAGGATTAGTATCCATAGTGACAAGTGACAATAAATTTCAGCACACTATATGAATGTTTCCTTACCAAGTTCCACTTACCAAAGGCGCTTCACTCCCCGGCAACGGCGCCATAAAAGAGTCTTGATGACCCAAAAGTATAGGGGATCAATCGTAGTCCTTTCGATAAGTAAGAGTGTCGAACCCAACGAGGAGCAGAAGGATCTGACAAGTGGTTTTCAGCAAGGAAATATCTGCAAGCACTAAAATTGTCGGTAACAAGTGATTGTGTGTGAGATGATTCGTAGCAAGCAACAAGTAACAAAAGTAGCAATGGTGCAACAAAGTGTCCCGATCCCTTTTGTAGCAAGGGACAAGCCTGGACAAAGTCTTATAGGAGGAAAAACGCTCCCGAGGACACATGGGAATTTCTGTCATGCTAGTTTCATCATGTTCATATGATTCGCGTTCGTTACTTTGATAGTTTGATATGTGGGTGGACCAACGCTTGGGTACTGCCCTTACTTGGACAAGCATCCCACTTATGATTAAGCCCTCTCGCAAGCATCCGCAACTACGAAAGAAGAATTAAGACAAAGTATAACCATAATATTAAACTAGTGGATCCAAATCAACCCCTTACGAAGCAACGCATAAACTAGGGTTTAAGCTTCTGTCACTCTAGCAACCCATCATCTACTTACTACTTCCCAATGCCTTCCTCTAGGCCCAAATAATGGTGAAGTGTTATGTAGTCGACGTTCACATAATACCACTAGAGGAAAAACAACATACAACACATCAAATTACCGAACGAATACCAAATTCACATGACTACTATTAGCATGACTTATCTCATGTCCTTAGGAACAAAAGTAACTACTCACAAAGCATAATTATATTGATGACCAGAGAGGTGATGAGTAGCATCAAGGATCTGAACATAAACTCTTCCACCAAATAATCCAACTAGCATCAACTACAAAGAGTAATCAACACTACTAGCAACCTTACAAGTACCAATCGGAGTCGCGAGACGGAGATTGGTTACAAGTGATGAACTAGGGTTTGGAGATGAGATGGTGCTGATGAAGATGTTGATGGTGACGAGTCCCCTCCGATGAGAGGAGTGTTGGTGATGACGATGGCGATGATTTCCCCCTTCCGGAGGGAAGTTTCCCCGGCAGGATCGTCCTGCCGGAGCTCTAGATTGGTTCTGCTCAAGTTCTGCCTCGTGGTAGCGGCGAAACCACGAAAAATCTCCTCCTTGATTCTTTCCTGGACAAAACCCTTCATATAGCAAAAGAGGGGGGCAAGTGGGCCAGCAGGTTGCCCACAAGCCCTCATGGCGCGACCTGGGGGGTGGCCGCGCCGTGCAGGCTTGTGGCCAACCCCTGGCGCCCCTTTGGCACTTCTTCGGCCCAGTATTTTTGATAAATCAGGAAAAAAATCCTCGTTGATTTTTACGGCGTTTGGAGTTGCGCAGAATAGGTATCTCAACTTTGGTCCACTTTCAGGCCAGAATTCGAGTTGCCGGCATTCTCCCTCTTCATGTAAACCTTGCAAAATAAGAGAGAAAAGGCATAAGAATTGTACCGTGAAGTGAAATAACATCCAAAGAAGCGATAAATACCAACATGAAAACATGATGCAAAATGGACATATCAGACCGCGACTTCAAGTCCCTTAGCTACATTTGGAAGACTCTATACACCAAGCTCGGAATCAAGGTCCTACTCTATTCGGCCTATCATTCACAAACCGATGGCCAAACGGAGGTGACAAATCGAACGCTTTCAACACTCCTACAGGTGTTGATCAAGAATAATCTAAAAGAATGGGAAGATTGCATCCCCATCGCTGAGTACGCCTACAACCATGCAAGCCACTTCACCACCGGCAAGTCTCCTTTTGAAGTGGTCTACGGCTTCACCCCCTTATCACCTTTGGACATACTATCACTACCACTTCAAGAGAGAGTGAACATGGACGCAAGTGCAAGGGAAAGCCACATAAAGACGTTGCATGGAGATACAAGGAGCATGATCGAACGTCAAGTGGAACACTTCACCAACAAGCGCAACATCCACAAGCACCCCATGGTGTTTAAGACCATTTTATCTTGTGTGGCTACACTTCCATAAGGAGCGCTTCCCCACCGAACGCAAGTACAAGTTACTCCCTTGAGTGGATGGACCTTTCAAGGTGTTGGAACGCTACAACAACAATGCCTACAAGATCGACATTCAACGAGACAAATACAACGTGAGTGACACGTTCAATGTCAATGACCTATCTCCTTTCCATGGCGATGAAGAACTTGATCCGAGGACGAATCTTTCCCAAGGGGGGAGAGATGGTACGGAGCATCCCATGATCATCCCCATGGACACATCGCCAACAACTCAATTTCCAAGTGGCCCCATGATGAGAGCCCGTACACGTGCCATTAAAACCAAGGTGACATCTCTCCTTGCTCACCCATCATTTGATCCACTCGAGACATGGTCGCTACCTCAAATGGAAACTCCCTGCATACTCAAGTACTCGTAAGGAGGCCATTGATCCACCGCGAAGGAACACGAAGATGACGAGCTGAATGCTCTAGCGACAGACGATCAAGCCTGTCCGGACGTCCGACACATCCCAACGCCCGGATGTCTAGCTCGTCCGAACGACGGATGCCTGGAGCTTCACCAGGCCACACACTACAACCCCCGGCGAGCCGCCCCCTCCCGGACGTCCGACCACGCCAAGACAGAACCGAACTCTCAAAAATCTGGACCTCGCCGGACGACCGAGCCTCGGACATCCCACAATTTCCAAAAGTCCGACAACAATCCACCCGATTCAAAGCCCTCGGAGAACCGGAACGCGCCATACGTCCAAGAGCTTCTGAGCCTTCAGACGACACTTCTCGGACGTCCGAGCCCTGTCTGCGCACAGGCCGATGGACCACAACCCATGTACCCCTCTATTTTGCCTAGTACTATAAATACTCCTCCCCCATCTCCATCTAGGGTTAACTAATATATTGACAAACACTTGTTGAGCTTAGCTCCATCTACTATCCTCCTCCCATGGAGATGTCCTCCATGTGAGAAGATCCATAGTGATGCCAAGTCCCCTCTTGTAGGGAAGATCCCCTCATGTATACAAGGCCCCTCTCATAAGGAAGACTAACTGTTACGTGTATCCTTTTGTTGACTTTTGGATCTATGTATCTCTTGTTTATGAGTGGATCTGGTGGATGTGTGATTGGAGATTGTTCTAGAGTTCACACGTTTCTCTTGATTTTCTCCCTTTTACCCCTCCAAGTGTGAAAAGATCGACCACCGCAGGTGTGCCCCGTATCATATGCTATGCATGAGATTGCGTAACAATTGGTATGAGAGCCCACGTGCCCGGAATAAATTTGGGTGAACTCACGAGTGGTCGGCATGGTTGGTGGGCTGGAAACGATGATGTTAGCGGGCCCATGGTGACCGATGTGTGAGGGGGAGATTATTGGGTTTAGTCCCACATCGATTGTGGAAGGGGACATAACACGACTTATAAGGGTGGGGTGTCCCCTCCTAACAGGCTAGTCTTTTGAGGGTAAAGGGCCCAAGGCCTCTCAAATCAGTGTATTCTCCAATTAGGCTTCGTGTAAGCATGTGGGTCGGAAACGCTGGTGTTAGCGGATGTGGGATTGTGTAACATTCACGATGAGGGTGGACAAAGTAGGGAGGCAAGAGGAGAGGTGACAACGACTTCTGAACTGAATTACCATGTCAAAATTCAATTAACTGACTTTTAGACTAAATTTTTGAACTTGCGATACAATACTAAGTTTTTACAGTCATTTACACTTGTTCTACTAGTTTACACATCTTACAATAAGAAGTACACTTGCTCTACTAGTTTGAGACATCTTACTTGCAATTTGTAAATCACCAAGAGCTCTACTAGTTTCAGACTAGACGTGCTTATAATGCATTTCCTTACTCAAAACAATAACAATCATATCCATCACAATACTAACAACTATTCTCTCCATTGCATCTACATGCCGCTCTTCTAAGAATCAACGAGCATGGTCCAGACATGAACAAGATTACCCGACAACCCTTTCGCCTCCACTTTGAAGAATCCCCTTCTTGTGCTCATCTAGTGACCAAGAACAACCTCCTTCCTTGCTCTTCGAATGGTGGAGATGGAAGAGGACGAGACCCGCAACTACAAGCCACATGTCGGATCTATTAGAACGACTTGCCACGCCCATCAATCCATCCATATATTGGGCATCATATATGCAGAGGATACGCGCGCGCGAGGAAGACGACAGGGAGGCACCGCCGTCGGACGGACAGAGCCAAATTGAAAAAAGGCAACCCGTGCTGCTCCAGGATATCGCCGTCGTCGTACTCTTCATTTAAGCTCATAAGGGGGAGCGTTTAGTAGCAAGGTGGTCGGGATCCACATGTAAGGCCTCGCCGACGCCGTATCCGGGACTCGTCGGCTTCTTTGGATCGAAAGCACATCATTTTTAGTGACGAGATGAAGCACAACACGCGGCGATGAATATCCGAAGAAGAGCGCGACAGTGAAGAGCGAAAGAATAGCGCGACGGCGGCGACTCGAAGCAAAACGGCAGGGGCGAGAGCCAGCGAGTGACAATAGTATTATTATGCCCTGTTTGGTTGCATAGAATTGAGCATGAAATTAAGGAATCTAGAATTGGGCCCTAATTCTTTTGTTTGGTTGTACTAGAAATTTGCATGTGGAAACCGAGGCCCAATTCCGAGCAGACCCGCCCCGCGTGCGAACCGAGCAGAAACGTTTCCGAGCTCTGGGAAATCTCGCGGAATCTGCATGCGAAGGGGTATCGTCTCGCGTTTCCTCCCCCGACCTGCTGCCTCGAGCGAGCGACCACAGACGAGGCGGGAGTCCTCGCCGGCGGCCCGAGCAGGTGAGCCTCCATCTCCAGCCCTTCCTCCTCTTCCCCGCCCACCTTCTCCTCGCCGCCTCCCTCTCCCATCTCGCCCCTACCTCTGGCTGGCCCCTCCCCGCATAGGCCGAACCCTAGATCCGGGATTGACGGCGGGATGGTGACCGACGGCAACCATGGATGCTGCGCCGTGGCGGGTCCACATCCCTTCCCCGCTCGCTGACCCCGCCGCCGCACCGCATCCTCCTCCGCCCTGGCTGACCCGCGGCCACCCCGCGCTCTGATCCCGCCGCCGCCGCACGGCCGCACCGCACCCCTGCTCTGCTTCCTCCTCCCTCGCCTCGCGCCGTCGCTCCCTCCACCGTGCTCTGCTTCCTCCTCCCTCGCCTCGCGCCAGCAGGATTTGAACGAGTGGCCTGGTTATTGTTCAAAGTCCAAAAAAATTCAATTCCACATGATGTACATTCAAACAGGATTTGGAATTCCATTTCAGCCTTGATTCTACGGACGAATACCATGCACATCCAAACAGCAAAACTGGAATTCCATTGAAATCGTTGATTTGGAATTCCATTGCCAATTCAATTCCGCGACGAATTCTGCGCAACCAAACAGGGCATTAGACAAATAGAGAAGTTGGAATCCGGGTTGTAAAAAAAGATTAAGCTTTTTTTTTAATAAAAATGCCAGCGCTTCAAGAATTTCCGAAGAAGGGAGTATCAATAGGAGTGAAATCAGAAAAATAAAAATCAAGGCAACGGAAATCCCACTTGCGACCAATCCTTCTTTGCCCCTGTCTCTCCCCGCCTCGCCGTCGAGATCTGGCCGCATCCTCGCGCAGGTGAGGTCCACGTTCTGGCGCCGACTTTCTCTGATTTGGTTTGTGATTTGTTGTTCTGTGTGCTAGGGTATTGTTCCCTGATGGCATCCTCGGGGAAGATGGAGGGGCCATCGGCGCCAGCGCTCCGACGGGACCCGTACGAGGTGCTCTCCGTATCAAGAGACTCCTCCGACCAGGAGATAAAGTCCGCCTACCGCAAGCTCGCTCTCAAGTTCGTGCTCCGCCCTCTCGTTCCCAGTCCATGTTTGGTCGTGATGTTTAGATTGTGCTATGCAGAAGACACGGCTTTATTTGTGATTACGAAATTGCCTGGTTCTTGTGTGATTATGTTATCACGATGGTATAGACATGACGGTGGTTCAGTTCATACTAACAAAAAATCCGTGCCTGGAAAGAGAGGCTCTCTTCTCTTTGGTCAAGGGATACTCTCCCACAAGTTACTTGTTCATAATGTTGCTTCATACACCAGGCAGAAAGAAGCATTTTCTTAGAATCACTAAACTTATGTCATCCAATGCTTACCATTGTTGATTGGTGAAGTTTATGTGAATGTGGAAATGCACTGCAATAATGACATTGCAGTTTCCGTTTGCTTTTATTTACAAGGAAACATAAGGACACATAACGACCACAATGTTATCGATGCACTGCAAAGGATTTTATGTAAAACCATATGCTTCGTAGATTCATATATGGCCTTATGGGTTCTCTCTGCTACATCTCATTTAACCCTTTTTTTATGTAGCAGTTCTGTATATAGTTGTGTAATCTCAAGTTTCATGGTAAATTTGAGAGACATAGAAATCCTGGGTTGCTAACGAAAATTTCCTCATGCTTGTCATTTATTTGGCATCGTCACTTTTTTTTGCGTACTCTTTAGTTTTTCTCACTGTTACCACAAAATTAAGGCTTGATTGCCATAGATGCTTGATTTTGGAAAAATGCAGAGTTGAATAATATTTTATGTCTTTTTCTCAATATTTACGTCCTTGGTCCTATCTAGGATTATTCTCATAGTTCCTATTATATTTGACAGGTATCACCCGGACAAAAATGCTAGCAACCCAGAAGCGTCAGAGCTCTTCAAAGAAGTTGCATATTCATACAGTATCTTGTCAGACCCTGAGAAACGGAGGCAATATGATACTGCTGGTTTTGAGGTGCTGTTCTCACGCATAATGCGCCAAACTACTTTCGAATAGCATTTTTTCCGTCTATGCATATTTTATTTTAACTGTAATGGTTCTGCATTCTATCACCTTTTCTCATAATACGGAGTTTGGCAAAAATCTAGATACTGAAATACCTGTTTGATTACTGTGGTTTATTGTTATGACCGGTTTACATTACAACCGGAGAAGGCCCAGTTAAATAAAGCTGACCCAGTTATCTTATAGTATTAGGGGCTTAGCCCAGTTTATTATATTTGCTAACCTAGAGAAATTATATATTTTCATGTAAAAGACACCTTTTGGGATTAGGCAAGATCAATCTATTTTGATCGGCTCCTTCTAGAAGGAGCCGGTGCCCTAAACCCTCTCCCTCTCTCGACCACGGCGCCCCAGCGCCGTCGCCCGTGGTGCAGTCGGCCGGGCCACTCGCTGGCTCCTCGGGGACAACGGGCCTCTACGCCAGCGTGGATGGACCCTTGTTCCACGGCGGGACGTTGCAGCCCGCCCTCCCGGTCCCGTCATCAACGATGCTCCGCACCGCGGAGCCACCGATGGCCGCGGGCTACGGCCATCACCCGCCGCGTTTCTCCAAGTTGGAGTTCGCCACCTACTACGGATCCGGGGACCCCTTGAATTGGCTCAACCAGTGCGACCAGTTCTTCAAGGGGCAACGCACGCTCGCATCCGACTGCACCTGGATCGCCTCGTACCACCTTCGCGGCGTCGCCCAGACGTGGTACTACGCCCTCGAACAGGACGAGGGCGGGATGCCGCCGTGGGAACTCTTCCGCGACCTCTGCCTCCTCTGGTTCGGTCCACCCGTCCGCTGTAGCCGGCTGGCGGAACTCGGACGCCTTCCGTTCATCTCCTCGGTGCAGGATTTTGCCGAGCGCTTTCAGGCGCTGGCCTGCCACACTCCTGGCATCTCGGCCCTCCAACGGGCCGAGCTCTTTCTCGGCGGCCTTCCCGACCATATCCGCGTGGACGTCGAGATGCGGGGACCGCAAGACCTCCACACGGCCATGTACTATGCCCGCGTGTTCGAGCAACGGGCGGTGGCCATGCAGCAGGCGTTCCCGGCCCGGGCACCTCGTCCACCCCCTCGGCTGGCCATGTCTGCACCCACCCGGCCGGGACAGGGACTCCCGGCACGGCAGCGACTCGACCGTTCCGCCGACTCGCCCCGGCCGAACAACTCGAGTCGCCGGCAGGGGTTATGCTTCAACTGCGATGAGCCCTACGTGCCAGGTCACGTCTGCCCGCGCCTCTTCTACCTGGAGACGGACTACTACGTCGAGGAGGATACAATTGTTAGGAAATATGCAACTTGTATTCCCATGAGGCCATAGGCCGATATATATACATGTACAGGTGTGGAATATATGCAGGAAACCCCTTATACGATGGGATAAGTACAAAAGGGTACATGGCTATATTATATATACTCTAACACCCCCCTCAAACTCATGGTGGATGAACAACACTGAGTTTGGAGAGATAGAAGCCATGTTGCGCTCTAGTCTGGGCCTCCATCAGGAAATCCGCCAACTGTAACTCGGAAGGCACATACCAAAGAGCAATAACCTGATCTTGCACACCAGCGTGCACATAGAAAGCATGAACACCAATATGCTTGGTGAGCTCATGCTTCACAGGATCACGCGTAATGCTGATAACACGTGTACTGTCTGATAAGACAGAGTAGGTGTAGTGACAGAAACACCAAAATCCTGAAGTAAGCACCGTAACCAAGTCACCTCTGTCGTCAAAAGAACCATCGCTCGCAACTCAGCCTCTGCACTCGAACGGGAAACTGCGGTCTGTTTCTTAGTCTTCCAGGCAATGAGAGAACCACCAAGAAAAAACACAGTAAGCAGAAAGTGAACGACGATCTGAAGGATCACTAGCCCACGTAGCATCCGAATAGTCCCGAAGCTGTAAAGAACTGAAGCGAGGAAAGAATAGACGGTGAGAGATCATGCCCCGAAGATATCGGAGAACACGAAGGAGGTGTCTATAGTGAACGGAGGTGGGAGCGGAGACAAACTGACTTAGAATATGAACCGGATAAGAGATATCCGGACGAGTGGCAGCTGGATTGACAAGACTGCCAACAAGATGACGATAACTGCGAACAAGATGCACGGCGGAGTACTGCTACAACACTTCGTACCACTCCGCCCTGCATGCCACCCCCTTTGAGGTTGTCTACGGTCGGCCTCCTCCGGCCATCCTGCCTCTCCAGCCAGGGACGACGCAAACAGAGGCGGCAGAAGTACTTCTTCGCGACCGCGAAGTCATCCTTGCTGAGGTGCGGCAGCGTCTTCTTCAGGCCCATCAGCTGTCCAAGAAGTACTATGATGCTCACCTCCGCGAGGCCAAGTTTGCAGTGGGTGATTGGGTGTGGCTGCATCTTCTCCACCGTTCTACGCAGTCACTTGACCCTCGCGCCAAGCGCAAGCTAGGCTGTCCCTATGCGGGACCCTTTCACGTGTTGGAATGCATAGGCAGCGTCGCCTACCGCCTTCAGCTGCCCCCTGGTGCTCGTCTCCACGATGTCTTTCATGTGGGCTTATTGAAGCCTTTCCATGGGGAGCCGCCGGCAGCTGGACCAGATCTTCCATCGACCTCAGACGGGCGCTTACTTCCTGATCCAGCTAAGGTGTTGAAGGTTCAACAAAGTCGTGATGTGTGGCGCCTTTTGATCGAGTGGCACGGTCTTCCAGAAGAGGATGCTACTTGGGAGACCCTTGATGAGCTCTGCAAACATTTTGCAGACTTCCAGCTCGAGGACGAGCTGTTTGCGCAGGCGGGGAGAGATGTTATGACCGGTTTACATTACAACCGGAGAAGGCCTAGTTAAATAAAGCTGGCCCAGTTATCTTATAGTATTAGGGGCTTAGCCCAATTTATTATATTTGCTAGCCTAGAGAAGTTATATATATTCATGTAAAAGACACCTTTGGGATTAAGCAAGATCAATCTATTTTGATCGGCTCCTAGAAGGAGCCGGTGCCCTAAACCCTCTCCCTCTCTCGACCACGGCGCCCCAGCGCCGTCGCCCGCGTCTTCCACCTCGCCAACCCTCCCTACACCCATATCACCTGAGAGATCGACCTGGTAGGCATCGAGTTCCTACCATTTATCCTCAATACTTCAAAGTGGTGTATATTTGCTTTATTGAGATCAAGATTGTTGTTGAGTTGTCCTCCAGCATTTCATGGTAATTGAACTGCTTTGTCTAATATATCGAGTTTTAGCAATCTTCTCTTTTCTTTAACTCTACAATTACTCCACTCTTTTCTAGAGCTACACTAGAAATATTAGAGATGGAAAATTGGCCCTTTGGTAACTTTGTACTTCGTTGGCTGTAGGAAGAAACCCCTGGCCTGCCATTCACCTTCTAACTATGTAGGGCTAGCTCTTCAGTGATACTGCAATTCCCAAACTAGAGATCCATCATTTGAACGTGATCTTTGACTGGGCTATGTCTACAAGCAGCATGGTGTTGACTGTCTATTTTTTATCATGTGACCAGACATTTAAACCCTTTATGCTGTAACAAGATGAATCTAGCTGTGGTTACTCAAATACTGGGTGTCGGGTCGTAGAGAAACATTTGGTGATCCATCAAAATTGCTGAAGATGCAGTGAGAGCTTCTACCAACCAGAAAGGAAGCATTTTCACCATTGAACTATAACTATCTGACGAAATCTTTATTTCTGGATAATTATGCAAGATTAGAGCCTCTGATTTTCCTTGACAAGTTGAGACTCAGGGTGACATCATTAAAATGAATTAATGCAGGATTACACAAATGGAATTTGACGCTGATGCTTATTTACTTATTATTTTGTGAAGGTGTGTTTGCTAAATCTCAGATATTTAGCATCTGAATATATCTCTTGTTTGATGGAGAAAATAGGATTTACTTGTTCTGCCCCAAAATATAGGGCATATTATTATGTGTGCGATCGAACATTTTAAACTTTGACCACTATATGTGAGGAACTATATGGATTGGGCATATAAGAATAATACTGCTGTATTTCTCTTGCAAAATACTTCTTTTTGTCGCATGTCCTGTCGGGCTCCTCCCCTGTTCCTGCGTGCCGGTTACGTCTGGAGGGGTAGATGGATCAACGGACGGCTGAGATGAGAAGGTAACGGTTCGATAAGTGAAGCTGGCGGCTACCACTGATCAAGCATCCAACGGCTCGGAGCCTTCCCCGCGTCGCTGTTCAAGATCAGACAAGCTCCACTACGTCTCCTCTCCTTTACTCTGCTTTTTAGCTTGTGAGCTGGCTATATAGTGCCCCTCACCCCCAGCCCATCGAGGCATGTAAAGATTATATGGGTACAAACCCTAGCCGCCAGTGGCGTGCTTTCTCCATTTTCTGCGAGATCCCATCAATAGAAACCCCAATTCGCCCTATTTCCTTCTCTGAAGTTGATCACTAGCGCGTGTCTGGCTCAAGTCTGAAGCTTGATCCTGACATGTCCATTTAGGCTTTTGCTTATATACGGAGACGGAGGGAGTATAGGTTACATCTGTTAGACCTTTCAGCCTGAGCATTGATAGTTGTAGGTGACACTAGGAGAGTTGGGAGAATTTTCGTTGGTTTATTTTTCACACAATGCCATACCAACCTGAGGGGTTGGGGATACATATTTATAGCCTGCTAGCCAGCCAAGCATATGCTAAGATGCTAGTCTAAGATGCTATCTTAACTGTCAGTCCTTGGTGGTCAAGGATTCTATCCTAACAGCCACAAGGACCATGTGCAGCCTCACGAAGACCCTAGTAAAGAGACTTATCCATCATTCTCCCCCTAAAGTCTTGTACGTCGTCTTGTGGGAGAGTCGAATCATCCCGATCCTGTAGCAGAGTTCGAGGAACTTGATCCTCCCAAGAGGCTTGGTAAGCAGGTCTGCGAGCTGGTCCATGGTGTTGATGTAGCTCGCCTCGATGCTCCCTTCATCCAAACAGCTTCGGATGAAGTGATACCTCAGTTGGATGTGCTTGCTCCGTTCGTGGAAAACAGGGTTCTTTGCTAGGGCCAAGGCGGACTTGCTGTCCACTAGGAGCTGCATCATTCTGGTGTCTCGTACGAGGAGATCACCAAGTAGTCGAGCGAGCCAGAGCGCCTGAGTGCAGGCGGTGGAGGCCGCTATGTCTCGGCCTCGCAGCTGGACAGGGCCACCACCTGCTGCTTGACCGACTGCCAGCTCACGAGACACTTGCCGAGGAAGAAGAGGATCCCGCTCGTGCTCTTGCTGGTGTCGATATCGCCGGTGTGGTCGCTGTCGCTGTACCCGACGAAGTGTGCCGCCCCCGGACACCTAGGGTAGTGGAGGCCGTGGTCGAGGGTCCCCGCCACGTAGCGGATGATCCTCTTCACTGCCTGCTGGTGCTCCGTCGTTGATCGCTCCATGAACCGACTAACGTAGCTGACGGAGAATGCTAAGTCCGGCCGTGTGTGGGCGAGGTAGCGAAGGCTCCCCACAAGGCGCCGGTACTGCATAGCGTCCACTTCCTCCGTTGTGCTGTCGCGGCTTAGTTTCAGCCTCTCCATTGGAGTGAGGGCTGGGTGGCAGTCGGTGAGCCCAACTAGCTCAACGATGCGCTTGGCGTAGGCGGACTGTCGAAGCACGATCCCGGAGTGATCCTGGTGCACCTCGATCCCTAGATAGGAGAGGAGCCCTAGATCACTCATCTGGAAGGTGCCCTTCATTTCTTCCTTGAACGCCGCGACCTTTGCATCCTTGATGCCGGTGATCACCAAGTCGTCAACATAGACGGCCACCAGCAGGGCATTTCCTCCACTGCCCCGTCGGTAGACGGCCGCCTTATGCGGGCTTTGCTCAAAGCCCATCTTCTTTAGCGTGGAGTCCAGCTTGGCGTTCCACGCCCTAGGTGCCTGCCATAGGCCATAGAGAGCCTTACACAGGCGGAGTACCTTGCCCTCCTAGCCAGGGATCGCAAATCTCGGCGGCCGATGCACGTAGACTTCCTCCAAGTCGACGTTGAGGAATGCCGACTTGACATCCATGTGATGGACACGCCAGCCCTCCTGGGCAGCTAGCGCAAGGAGAAGTCGCACGGACTCCATCCGTGCAGCGGGAGCGAAAGCCTCGTCGAAGTCGACTCCATCCTGCTGCAGGAAGCCTTGGGCCACCAAGCGAGTCTTGTGCTTGATGATGGCGCTGGCTTCATCCCTCTTCATCTTGAACACCCACTTAAGGGTGATTGCGCGGTGACAACGAGGGAGGTCAGCGAGCTCCCAGGTGCGGTTCTGCTCGACCGCATCCATCTCCAACTTCATTGCGGCGCGCCATGCCGCGTCTCTCTCGGCCTCTGCAAAGGACCGAGGTTCGCCGTTGGAAAGGGAGAATTGCATCTCGGGCGGGACTAAGGCGATGAGGGCGTCCAACACCCGTCGATCCTCTTGGCGGTTGACGTTGCTGTCCTGGACCGCCTCCCACAGGTGCCGCACCTGGAGCCTAATCTTCATGATCGCGGCCCACTCGACATAGTTGGTTTTGGTGAGGGTAGGCCACCCAACACCGGGACCAACATCCCTGACCACAGTCCGGACCTCGTAGAGGCCGCGGTCCTAGTCGTCGCAGCCGCCGTCGCTGTGCGCACCTCCACCTGGAGCGCCATCGCGATGTGCGCGGGCGTGCTTGGCTGCCCACCCCGACGTCCGCTCTCGCGCCACGTTGGCGCGGTCCGCGTCGGCGCCGTCGTCCGCAGGCGCGGAGCCGTTGGAGCTGCCGGAGCCGCCGCGGAGTGCCTTGGCATCCGCCGTAGCCTCATGTGCTGCCTCCGCTGCTGCTGCTTCTACCTCCGCCCTGGCTGCTTCTACCTCCGCTCTGGCTGCTGCCAGCTCCGCCGCAGCCAGCCTCGACGCCCTTGCTGCTGCAGCAGCGGCTGCCGTAGCCGCTCACTCACGCTCCTTTGCCACGGCGCGCTTGGCCTCCTGCCGGCGCCGCGTGCTCGAGGTAGCCGTGTGCTGAGAGCGACCTGCAGACATGGCTTGTTGCAGGGGGGCTGTTGCGTGAAGAAGAGGCTGCTTCTGACGAGCTGTTGCTCGACAGTCTGGAGGGAGGGAGGTAACCAGGGGCAGTCGGAGCAACTGCTGCTACCGGCTTGGGCTGCTCAGCTCCCGGTGAGAGAGGTGAGCAGGAAATGCTCAGGGTACAAGACAACGAGGCTCTGATACCACTTGTTAGACCTTTTAGCCTGAGCATTGATAGTTGTAGATGACACTAGGAGAGTTGGGACAATTTTCGTTGGTTTATTTCTCACACAATGCCATACCAACCTGAGGGGTTGGGGATACATATTTATAGGCTGCCAGCCAGCCAAGCATATGCTAAGATGCTAGTCTAAGATGCTATCCTAACTGCCAGTCCTTGGTGGTCAAGGATTCTATCCTAACAGCCACAAGGACCATGTGCTGCAGCCCCACAAAGACCCTAGTAGCCACAAGGACCATGTGCTGCAGCCCCACAAAGACCCTAGTACAGAGACTTATCCATCAACATTTCTTGTTTTATTTCTCAGGCGTTGGAAAATGAAGGAATGGATATGGAGATTGATTTGTCCAATCTTGGAACTGTGAACACAATGTTTGCTGCACTTTTCAGGTGATTGCAGAATACAGTGAGAATTATTTTTCAGTGACAATTCAAGATTCCTAATTACCTGCTCTCTTATACTACTTTTAGCAAGCTTGGGGTTCCTATCAAGACGACGGTATCTCCTACTGTTCTTGAAGAAGCTATGAATGGAACAGTGACAGTGAGGCCACTCCCAGTTGGGACATCAGCTATGGGAAAGGTTCTGCTACGGCCATTCTTGTGGTATTATTTATACATGAGGGCTGTAAAATGTCATTTTTGTGTGTGTAGGTTGAAAAGCAATCTGCTCATTTCTTTGGTGTGACAATAAGTGAAGAACAAACTCATTCAGGAATAGTAGTTAGAGTCACTTCAGTTGCACAAAGTAAATTTAAGGTACAAGTTTGATTCTTTCTTCGTTTTCACTTGAATTGAAGCTTTGCTTGTTGTTTTCCGTGCGATTACTGAGATATCCAATATTGTGTACAGCTTCTTTTCTTCGAACAAGAAGTCAACGGAGGCTATGGACTAGCTCTACAGGCATGTCCTGCTTTACTCCATTTCCTGGTTGTCATTATTTGGCAATGGCATGCGATGGATTATATTCCAATGGCTTAATGGTGTACCCTTATTATTACACCTGCTGTGCATGGTGTATTAACCTTGAGTAAGAGTTTAGAGCACTCAAATTTCCACCATATTCACCAGTCCAACTTTTAAGATGTAGATGTGCTAAAAAAGCATGTGTCACCATCCAAACCAATTTATCATGTTATTAATTTGCAAACCAAACCCAGACACTTTGTTTACTTTCCGTAGATATGCATTACTCCCTTATCTATGAATATACAATATTCCTCATCTTGTTTAAAACGTTAGAATTTGTACGTTTCCGAGGGGAGTGCTTCATACCGTTTCCTGTTACATCTCTGTCTCCCATTTATCAGTCAAGCTTCTTAGCCACTTTTACGATATCTGCTTGCACAAATTACACTCATATCATTAAGGTGGCTGGGACACTCTGGCTAGGGTTGTGTCATTGTGTTTAACATGTCATTTATTCTCTCCAGGAAGATAGTCAGAAGACTGGCAAGGTGACCTCTGCAGGCATGTATTTCCTGCATTTTCAAGTCTACCGTATGGACTCGACAGTGAATGCGGTATGTATGCTGCATCTAGTGGCGTTAGTCTTTATGCTCCTTGGAACTAATCTGCAGAGTCGCTTTCGTAATACAGTTGGCAATGGCTAAAGACCCTGAGGCTGCATTCTTTAAAAGATTGGAAGGTCTCCAACCTTGCGAAGTCTCGACACTTAAACCTGGAACTCATATATTTGCCGTATATGGTACACATTCTTGATTTCAATGTTTATATCTATGCCATTCCTCTGTTCTGAGCTATCCTAATTGATATGTTCAGGTGACAATTTTTTCAAGCCAGCCAGCTATACAATTGAAGCAATGTGCGCAAAGAGTTACGAAGACACAACAGAAAGGCTAAAAGAAATAGAGGCTAAAATTCTGGAGAAAAGAAATGATCTGCGTCAATTCGAAACTGAGTACAGAAAAGTCCGTCAGAATATTTTGGTTCCCTCTTTGTTATGTGATAATAAATATAGCATAATATTAGTTTTTTTTTGCATTTCCAGAAAGCATTGACAAAATGAAATGGCTATGCAGGCTTTGGCACGGTTTCAGGAAGCGACCACCAGATATACACAAGAAAAAGAAGCGGTATTGCCCCCCCTCTGAATTTGTACTCTTTAACGTGGTGTTAAGAACGAGACATTGTATTGTCACCCTCTAATTGTACAATTAGAAAGTAGGTGTGGTGCGGCACTTGTTTTGAATTTGCGGTAAATAGGCAAAATTTAGTTAGTCAGACACTTTTTTCTTTTCATTTCAAAAAAGGCGGTTAGTCAAACAGTTGAATAGGAAAAATCTAGTGAGGCGAACAACATAATCCACCGCCATGCCAAACAGAGCCATACAGATATAATCATGGGACACTCTTCTAGATAGAGAGATATTAAGCTCACTTTCAGAAAATGTCTGCTGAAATATCTACGTTGTTTCTTGCATGTCACCATTTTCCTTGGTCCTGCTGTACCATGTTTGCTTTGACCTAGGAAACAAGTTAAATTAGGATTGGAACAGGTGGCGTTCGGAAGCTTCTCCCGAAAGAAATCCACATTGTTCTACTATAAAAAAGTTATATCTTTGCTAGGGGAAAAAGTTTGTATAACTATGTTGTGTTGGTGTTTTTAACATTAACGTGAGATGCCTTATTGTTTTGCACATATTTCTTGTTATGCTCATAGCAATTTAAACGTTCACACTATGAGGAAATATGCAACTTGTGTTCTTGGAGTCTATATATACATAATATCCATGAGGCCATAGGGCGATACATATCGCCATGAGCCCATAGGCGCATGTACATGCGTGGTACTATGAAAAAAGTTCTTATGGAACGGGGATAATACACGGCCAATACACGAATGTATATATAACTCAATACCCTTGCAACTCATGGTTGTTCAACAAAACTGAGTTTGGACACTAACATGCTTCGTGACGAAATCCGTTGACCATGACTTCAAAGGCACATACTGCAGAGCAATTACCCAATAAGCATTGACACTAACTTGCTAGGTGAGCTCATGGTTCATAGGGTCACGTGGAATACTGATATCACCTGTATTGTATGACAAAAGAGGAGCAGTAGTAGTGATGGAAATACGAAAATCATTAAGCAACCACTCTAGCCAAGTCACGATTGCTGACGAAAGAGCTATACCTCACAACTCAACCTTTGCCTTTGAATAGGAAATTGTAATTTATTTCTTTCTCTTTCAGGGATTGAGAGATCTACCGGGAAAAACAAAGTAAGCATAACATGACCGACGATCTGAGCGATAGTAGCTCTTGAAGTGTATACGTGGATTGCCTAACCCTTTCCATCAGTTCGGACTTTTGGTTGTGTTGGCTAGTGCATGAAACTTAACATGGTATCAGAGCCCAAAGCCTTGAGTTCAAGTCCTGGCTTTTGCAATTTATCCAAAAGAAGTTGTTCCCCTATTTGTGTCCACGTATAGGCCTCTTGAGACATACCTCTGAGTCTATCCACGTGTTGACTTTCGGTGTCACACGTGAGAGGGGTTGTTAAAGTGTATATGTGGATTGTCTAGCACTTTCCATTAGTAAGGACTTTTGGTTGCGTTGGCTAGTGCATGAAGTTTAACAGTAGCATCCGAGTAGGCCTGAAGTTGTAATGAACAGAGCGTTGAAAGAAAAGACGGTGAGACATAGTCCCACGAAGATATCGTTAAACTTGAAGGTGACTGTAGAGAACATGTAAGCAGAGGAGACAAACCGACTCGGATAGTGAACCGGATAGGAAACTAGACTACCAACAAGAAGTTGATATTCTGTCAGATTAGACAAAAGGCGCACCATCAGAAGCTCTGAGATGGACATTAAGCTCCATCGAATTCTCTAAGGTACACTCACCATAGGAGCAGCACGATAACATCCTGAATGTACCTCTCTTGGTATATTAAGAAGCCATATGAGATAGAAACCTCAATCCCGAGGAAGTAGCGAATATGATAAAGTCCAGACACGAGAAACTAGACTTGCCTTCACAAAGGCAGTGTACTTATCGCCATTCAAGTTTTACAAAGGTGCAAGTTTTAGGCTTTCCTAGTTGGCTCTTGGGAAATCTTGCACATGCAGGCAATCAAAGAGTGCAAAAGCGGAAATAAATCTTGCAAGACAATTATGAAGTTGATTTAGAAGGATGCAAACACGGGTTGACTCAATGTTGTATCCCAAGTTAATGTTGGTGCTATCCTACTCGTGAGTGGAGGTTCAAACAACAAAGGTTTTAAGACCACACATGTCTCAGCAACATCGCCCACAAAGTGCATGCCCACCTATTCTACCATGGCTTTCATGAAGCCTTACTCAGGGTTGGTCTTCCACGAAGGTGATCTTTGTACATTGTACCAACTCTTGATTCATTCACACAAAGCTTGGAAGCTCACAATTGAATTCTCATCGCATAGGAGGTGCACACTCTCCCAAGAGTAATAAGCAAAATAGTCATGCGGGCGAACACCTGAAAAGATCTTCAATCAAAAGCACTTAAGAACCCATGGATCTCTCTCTTTGTGTGTGTGTGTGTGTGATGTCTGTGATGTAGGACCAAGCCCTAGTTTGCCCGATCTTCATGAATTGGATGGGGATTTGGGGTGGGTTTAGGAAGAACACGAGGGAAATCCACAAGAAAACACAAGAGAGAACATAAATTGGACAAGATCCACACCAAGGCCCCCTTTGGAAGTCCTCTGGCTTCTCAAACCGGCCAGCTTCTCAGCCAGCCAGCCCAAGCCAGCTTCGCACAGGAGCAGCGAAGCGTTCAGCAGCAACGACAGAGAGGAGATGCATGTACTAGTCTGACTGTGGGGTCGCTGGTTCGCTCGGGGGTGTTTTTTTCTGATCGAAACGGTACACAAGTCACTTCGGAGTGGCATTTTGCGCTGCTCCTGCAAATTGCACTGCGGGAGGGTGGGCTTCTTGAAGCTGGCTTCATTGAGCTCGGTCGTTCGGCACCGCTCCACGCGTGGATCTGGTGAAGCACGGAGCCGGAGAGGATCCGAAAGGACCCGGAGTATCCCTCAGATCACAAGCCAAGTGATGGATCTCAAGCATTCAACAACAAAGGAAAGTAAGATAAAGGCAGTTCTTTCCCAAGTCCTAGGATAAGGAGGGCCTGAATTCCTTTGAAGGAATCTTCCCCATCAATGGAGGTCCATGTACTCCTATGAAGTCATCCCCTCAAGGGGAGGTCTTCATCTCCATGAGAGGAGCCATCTCCATGGAGGAGTAATCCCACATGGGAAGGTACATGAGCAAAGCTTATGGTTGGAGTTTTTATCTTAGCTAACCCTAAAATGGATGAGGGGCAGGGATATATATAGGTCCAAGGCATGAAGGGGTAAGTGAAATGGTAAAGATACATGGACTTCTCTCAAATGCTGCATGCAGCCGCACTACTAGACTGTCCGGTCATCTGGTCGAATTGTTTGCAGCTTTTGCACCACTTCTTCTGTTGCTTTGTCTTACTCCATCGCCGCTTCCGTGCTCCCTCTTGGATGGTGTTGTTGTCCTCTTGTGCTTTCACCCCTCCTTAATACACGTGAAGCTCCGCTCAAACCTATACATTTACGGAGTGGGGAGGGTCAAGTAGTATACCATCAAAGAGAGAACTAAGTAGACACGCATAAAGGATAGAACCCACCTTACTATATGTGATGCGCGTGTCCCTTGGCGATGGAGCAAAGTCCATGGTTATGACACTAGGGCGTCCGACAACACACTATCTCTCTCTCTCACACACAAAGATAGGCTTGAAGTAGAGAGAGATGAACACAAGAGAAGGGCTTTAAGAAAGGGAGGAGCTTGGTCTTTAAAGATTCAACAAAGTAGCTTGGAATCACCCAACAAGTTCCTTTCAACTCTGCCTTGGATGCACAAAAGGCTTGGATAGGATTTGGCTTGGAATGGCTTGTAACTTTGTCTCACAACCAAGGGGTGTGGGGGATTACTTAGACTACCCACAGTGGGAGTAACATAGGTAGTAACGTAGATGCCACCTAAACGAAAAATATGATGTGGCAGCTAATTAATGAGAAGAGAGAAAAATTGAGTAACGTAACACATATCAAGACAAGATGAGTCTATAATCTACTAAATGAAAAAATGGTTTGAAAAGCTGTTCGAAGAACAACGAAAGCGGATCAGCAAAGGCCCCCCTCTGATGAGATGCAAACCAACGAAGTACGAAAAATGTATCCGTTGGAGAGCTCCGCTCCGCCGCCCCCAGCGCGCTGCCCGACCTGCCCGCCCCGACCCCGCCGCCGCCCCCCAGGTTGCTGCCTCTGCGCCCCCTTCCATGACGGTGCGCCTGGCCCCTGGCGCCCCGTGGTTTTTCTTCGAGGAGCAACGCCTGAGGTTGCGCTCTTTCCCATTGGTGTCCTTGCCGGATCTGGCCGCGACGCCGCGCCTCCGGTCCCCTGCTGTTGCAGTGGCCACCGGGGGCTCGCCTGCGTCTGTCACCTCACACGCGCGCCGCTCCTCGGGGGGATCTGCCGACATCGTCCTGGATTCCGCCCCTCTGTCCCCGAGCATTGAAGTTGAGTCTGAGGTTGCTGCGCGCATTCAAGTCTCCTCGCCGGTCGGGGCCACGACGGGAGCCTTCAATGCGGCCAACCGGCTCCACTCTGTCATCATTGTCCCTGCTCGCTCCTCTCATCTCGTCAATGCCCCGCCTGCTCCGCGTCGCGCGTCACGTCCCGTCGAGCCCGTGCCTCGGGAGGAGGGATGGACCTCCGCGCTGCGCCGGCGCCGCCCGCGACGGGACACGTCTTCAAGCCGGGCGCCAGACGCCCCGTCCCATCCCGCGCCGCGCGGCCTTGAAGAGCTCTGCTTGGCCAGCTTCCTCCGCTTCAAAAAGCGCACGGATGGCCTCTGTTCCCGCTGCCTCGCCCCAAAGCACCATCACTTTGCTGCTTGCCGCGACCCTGTGCGCTGCCTCTCCTGCAACCTATCTGGCCACATTGAGCGTAGTGCCCGCTGCGCCGTCGATCCAAGTCGCGCCGGCCTCCCTCGCCCGCCCCGCCACAACGCCCTTCTACTGTCGTGTCGGGTGCACACTCCTGGGCTGCCGTCGTCTCCACCCCACGGCTGCCACCCCCTTACTCAACCTCGCCTACCCTGACGGCTGCGATCGGCGCCCCGGATGCGCGTCCGGAGGACTGCTGCATCATCCCTTCGTCCTTCGACCTTGATCGCGACATGCTGGACTGGGAGCAGACGACTGCCATCGCCTGGGCCATCAACGCGCCGCGGCGCCCCGATGCGCTGGACGTCGATCGCGCCATTCAGAAGCAGTTCAGGCTCAGCCACGGGGACGTGGCTGTCACCCCGTACCACCCAGTGGAGTTCCTCGTCAAGTTTGAGCACAAGGCTCACTGCGACGCCGTGCTCGCTGCGGGGCGGGTGCGCGCCGACGGTGCGGTCGTCCATGTCAGGCCTTGGCGCCCGCTCGAGCGCGCTTTCGGCGCAGCCCTCAACTTCCGGGTTCGCCTCTGCCTGGAGAACGTCCCTGACCACGCCTGGACTCCATTCGTCGCCGAGCACAACATCTGACGTCGATGCGCCCTTAACCGCTTTGAAGACCACTCGGCGCTTCAGACCAACTCGGAGACGCTGGACCTTTGGGCTTGGACGGCCGACCCCAACCTCATCCCCAAGGTGATTTGGTTGACGTTCACCACACGACCGTCCAGCGGGTTGCAGGTCTTTGCGAACGTGGCCATGCCCTTTGGCTGCAAGCGCGGCGCCACGTTCAGAGTCTTTGTCCATCTGGACATGGTGGAGGACCACTCCAACGTTCCTCTCGACTACTACATCAACGACGTCCGGGACGCCACTTTCTCCCCTTCGTGTCGCCCACTTGATTGGCACATGGGCTCGGTAGACGGGGTTCCGCCGCCGCTCGGTGCCTCGCTTGCAGCTCGCAGCCGTGACGACCACCCACGCAACCTCCCTCGCAGGCGGGACGATGACGATGACTTCGACGACGGGCGCCACGGTGGTCAGGACAGGGATGTCCGTGGCCACGCGCCTCGCTCTATGGACGTGGCTTCGGAAGTGCGGCGGGAGCGGACTCGCTCTCCCCGTCGCCGTGATGGCGGCTCTGATCGTCACGGAAGGCGTCGCTCTGACTCTCCGCCGCCCGCTTCGCCGCCTTGCGGGGCCTGGGAGCTGGGCTCGGCTTCCTTTCGCCAACTCCTCACGTCGAGCGACGACGGCCACGCTGTTTTGTCTCGCTCGCTGCGTGCCGAGCTGGCCGCGGCCATCGACGACCCGATCGCCCTGTTGCGTCATGACTTCTCCTCCTTGCGCCGGCGCCTCGTCGGCCTTGCGGAGCGTGAGGAGGCCATTTTAGCCGGCTTGGGTTGGCTGCTGTCTGCTCGGAGCGCCCTCCTCCGCTGGCTGTTGGTGCGCTGCTGGGGGACGCGCTTCTCGACCCTCTCCTTCCCCTGGCCGCTGGCATGGCGAAGCTGGCACTGAACCCCGTCGGGCGCCCCTCTCCCACGACGGCGTCTGAAGCCTGGTCCTTCTCTCCTCCATCGGCCCTCCTCGCCTCCCGTCCTGCCGGCTGTGCTGGCCGATGTTGCTCCAGCTCTCTCCCTCGGCACAATGGCCCTGCAGGCCTCTGCTCCGGCAACTGCTCTCGCCTCCCGTCCTGTCGGCTGTGCTGGCCGATGCTGCTCCAGCTCTCTCCCCGGGCAGCGTGGCCCTGTTGGCCTCTTCTCCGGCAACTGCTCACTCCCCGGGGTAGGCCTCCCGGCTGGACGCTGCCCCCTCGATGTCGGGCGTCAGACTCGAGCGCCTCCTCGACGCGGCTGCGGTGGGCGACCAGGACGACGGCTCTGCGCTGCCCTTTCGGCCTGCGTCTTCCACGCTGGAGGCGGCCATCGTCGCCAACAGGCCGTTCGCTGCTCTGCCTCTTGGTGTGGGCAGCTCCGACGTCTCTGCCCTGGCGGCTGCGTCCGCCCTGGACCTGCTCTTGGCCAACGTGGTAGGGGAGCCGTCCCCGCGCTGCTGCCTACCCCGCCCCCCCGCAAAGGCAGGGGTGGCGTGCCAATCGCAGCAACTCGCTGCAGCGCCCGGCTCGACCGGAAGAAGGCAAAGGCCACGCCCGACGCTGGTTTGGACGTGGTCTAGGAGCTCATCGCCAAGGTCTGTGGCGTGCTTGACCCAGCCGTGGTATACGACGACAAGGCCAGGCAGGCGTACCTGGATATGTTCAGCAAGCCACCGGCGGCTCCGGTAGTCCAGGCCATTGCTGCCCTGGTTGCCCATGCAAAGGAGATCACCCAGAACAATGGAAAGAAGAACAAGAAGGCCACCCAGGCTGTGGTATCCGTGGAAGACCGAGTTGCTGATGTTTAGTGTTCCTAGCTGTTGCTGTCTCTGCTGCATCTTCCATGCATGCTCTCCATCATGCTGTTTTCTCCTCTTTGCACTACGTTTCCGTCTTCTGGAGCTGCGTTTCGTCGTGGCTGTGTATCGTCGACCCTCTAGCTACTTTTCCTTTGCGCCGAACTGTTCTGCCAGCGCCATCCGTCCCGTGTCTTTTTCGCACCAGCTATCAACTGGAGCTTCATGTTGGAGCTGCGTTATGAAGTTGCTGCGTCCCGTGTTATGAAGTTGCTGCGTCCCGCGCCTTTATTTGTTATGAAGTTGCTGCGTCCCGTGTCTTCCCCACGTCTCCCTGATGGCACAACCGGATGTTAAAATCGTCTGTTGGAACGTCCGCGGACTGAATTCGCCCGCATGCCGTGACGTTGTCCGTTACATCATCCGTGATTCGCCACCATCGTTTGTCTCCAAGAGACCAAGCTCCAAGTCGTGGACGCCTCCATCATCTGGGAGATGCTCGGCCCCTGCTTCGCCTCGAATTTTTTTGTCGTGCCGGCGGACGGCACTAAGGAGGCATGATTCTCGATGCGTCAGACCGCTTCTTTGCCTTGACAGATTGCCATGTCATCTTGGGCACCATCTCCGCTACTGTCTTCATGCTCAACGACCATATAAGCTGGACTCTTTCCTGTGTCTATGGTCCGCAGGGTGAGCAGGAGAAGTTGGCCTTCATCGAGGAGCTGAAAACTCTCTCCTCCATGGCCAGGGGCGCCTGGCTTCTCCTGGGTGATTTCAACCTGATCACGAAAGCGGCAGACAAGAGCAACGCCAATATCAACCGTTGCCTTATTGGGAAGTTTCGAGGGCCCCTCGATTTCTTGCAACTAAAAGAGCTACGCCTCTGTGGGAGGCGTTTCACCTGGTCCAACGAGCAAGCCAACCGAGTCATGACTAAGATAGATCACGTCTTCCACTCCGACGATTGGGATATGTTGTTCCCAAATGCCCACCTTCAGGCTCTCTCCACGGCATGCTCTGACCATGCCCCGCTCTACCTTCAGGGTTGCGTCGATACTGCGCGGAAGCCGTTATTCAAGTTTGAGGAGTTCTGGTTGCGCTTACCTGGTTTCCATGAGGTGGTCTCTCTGGCTTGGAATAAGCCTGTCCAGGCCACGGATGCAACCGGTAGAATCCACATCAAGCTTTGCAGGACCACCGAAGGCTTTGCGTCGGTGGCAGAAGGAGAAGGTGGGTGTGCTCAACACCCATATCGCGGTTGCGAAGTAGATCATTGGGCGTCTCGATGTCGCCCAGGAGGTGGCAGGAGTGCGAAGGCTTTGTGAAGTAGATCATTGGGGGAAGGCTTTGCTTCGGTGGCAGAAGGAGAAGGTGGGTGTGCTCAACTCCCAGATCGCGGTTGCGAAGTAGATCATTGGGCGTCTCGATGTCGTCGAGGAGGGCCGTTCCCTTCCGGAGCCGGAGCGTGAGTTGCGTAAGCAGCTCAAGGCTTCTTACCTCGGTCTCCTCGCCATCCAGAAGATCAAGATGCGGCAGCGCTCGCGGCTGAACTGAGTTCGCCTTGGGGATGCCACAACCAAGCCCTTCCATGCTAGGGCCAACTGCAGAAGGCGGAAGAACTTCATCCAGACCATCAGGACCGTGACGGGCATGGCTATTACTAAGGAAGATAAGGAGCAGGCTCTCCTTGATCATTTCCAGGCGCACCTAGGGATGTCGACGCCGCGGTCGAAGCAGTTGGCTTGGGTGAACATTGGAATTCAACATCACGACCTCCCTGAGTTAGATGCCCCTTTTCAGGTGGATGAAATAAAAGCGGCGGTCTTCTCCTTGTCTTCTATCAAGGCGCCCGGCCCGGACGGGTTCATTGGTGCTTTCTTCAAATCCTGCTGGGAGATTATCAGGGAGGATGTCATGGCCGCAATCTCTCAGTTGGCAAATCTACGTGGGGATTGTGCGGGGCTCATTAATTTGGCAAACATCATTCTGCTGCCCAAGAAGGAAAGCGCGTCCTGGATTGGGGATTATCGTCCTATCAGCCTGATTCACAACATTTCAAAGATCTTCTCGAAGCTGTTGGCAAATCGCTTGGCCCCCCGCCTCCCTTCGTTGGTCTCCAAGTGTCGGAGTGCCTTTGTGCAGAAGAGATGCATCCACGACAACTTCCTTCACGTCCAGAACCTGGTCAAGGAATTGCACCGTTCTTCCACACCTGGCTTCTTCCTCAAGCTAGACATCTCAAAAGTTTTTGACTCCGTGGGCTGGGCGTACCTTCTAGAGGTCCTGCAGCAGCTCGGGTTCGGCCAGCGTTGGCGTGACTGGATCTGCATGATCCTCGCCTCTTCTTCCTCCAGGGTCCTATTGAATGGGGATTCGGGCCCCCCATTTGCACATGCATGCAGCCTGCGTCAGGGTGACCCTTTGTCCCCATGCTGTTCATTCTCGCCATCGACCCTCTTCAGCTGATGCTTCGGGCGGCTTCCCAGGAGGGGATTCTGAAGCCCATAAGGGCTAGGTCGACCTCGTGCAGAATCTCCTTATACGCCGACGACGCGGGCATCTTTGCCAATTCGGTTAAGGAGGAGCTCGACGCCATTGCTGGGATTTTGGCTTGCTTTGGGGAGGCTTCCGGTCTCGTCACAAATGTCACGAAAACTGAGGTGTTCCCAATCCGCTGTAATGGCATCAATCTGGAAGACATCTTATCGGGCTTCCCGGTGAAGATCGTGGCCTTTCCCACCAAATACCTGGGCCTGCCCCTTTACACCAAACGCCTCAAGCGGGTTGACCTCCAGCCCCTCATCGACAAGGCAATGGGCAGGTTGCCTGGGTGGAAGGGGAAGAACTTGGCGCGGCGAGGCAGGGTTTCGCTGGCTAAATCGGTCTTGTGCGCCATTGCCACGCATCACCTAACCGCGCTCCTGCTCCCGGCTTGGGCAAATCAGAAGCTCAGCAAGAACTCCCGTAGCTTCATCTGGTGCGGTGACAACTTTGAGAACGCGAAAGGGGGTCATTCATTGGTGAACTGGAAGACAGTGTGCAGACCTAAGAAGTTGGGCGGGCTGGGCATAACAGACTTGGAGCGGTTCGGGAGAGCTCTCAGACTCCGCTGGCCATGGCTTGCTTGGACCGACGACCTAGATCGGCAGTGGGTGGGCTCCGATATCCCGTGTGACGACGCGGACATGGTGCTGTTCCGGGCTTCCACCACCATCGGGCTGGGCAATGGCCGAAAATCCCTGTTTTGGCATGACGACTGGACCGGAATGGGCCCTCTGCGGCATATTGCGCATGGACTATACAAGATTGCCACAAGAAAGCAGCGATCCGTGATGAAGGAGTTCTAGGACGGGAACTGGATCAGATCCATCGCCCGTCTGGAGACTCCCGCTCACCTGCAGGAATTCATCATAATCGCATCCTTGACCTCTCTGACTTTGCTGATCCCGGACCAGGAGGAGTCCATCTCTTGGCGCTGGACCGCAAACGGCACCTACTCTTCGGTTTCGGCGTACATGGCCCAGTTCCACGGATCCTTTCCCAGATTCGAGCCCTCACTGATCTGGGAATCTCATGCGGAGCCTAAGTGCAAGTTCTTCTCCTGGATGGTGCTACATGGGAAGATCCTTACGGTAGGCATGTTGGTCATAAGGGGATGGCCACACGACCCTATCTGCCCGCTATGCCTGAGTGCTCCGGAGACTGCATTGCACCTATGCAAGGACTGCCAGTTTGCGACAGCGGTTTGGTCTCACGTCCAGGTTTGGATCTGTGAGACTCAGATGGCCACGATGGCCATGCCGCCAGATATGGGGATCTCGGAGTGGTGGGACTCTTTCATCTCTCCCCTCTCCAATGTGGACCGTCGGCGTCGGAGTGGCCGTTTCCTCTACACCATCTGGAACATCTGGAAAGAGCGCAACCGCCGCATTTTCAACGGCATCCGCCTAACCCACCTGGAGGTGGATGCACTGGCTTTCGACGACATTAGACAAAGGGCCCTGGCTTATGGTACGGCCCAGCTGGCGACTGGCATCGGGTGACGGCCTAGTTTTAGTTGAAATTTTTGGTTACGCATAGGTTTAGTCAGGTTCCCTCACAAAATCTTTCATCTATTATAAACCTCTTCTCGTCTATTGAAAAGGCAGTGCTCCTGCTGGTTCCTCGAAAAAAAACCCTAATAAATGAAAGGCTCAATGTTACCACCCCTATGTTACTACCCACTGTGGAGGTAGTAACTTATACTAGTAACATATGCATGTTACTACTCTACGTTACTTCCCATTGTGGATAGTCTTACAACGCAGACATAAATCTCATCGACCTAGAAGGCACCAGAGGGAAAAAAATCAGAACTACTGGACTTGTTCAAAATTCGAATGGCCAGAAGGGAAAAACATGTTCCCGGAAGTGCACAATAACTCTGAGGTACTGACTTTCAACTAAGACTCTCAAAAGTCCAATTGCTCAGAAATACGAGAACAGAAAACACCATCATCCACGACTAGCCCTTCCATAATCTAGGCCGTGATGACTTGGTATTGGATGTACAGATCCTCAACCACCTCCCCTCCATGGTCACCATTGCAGAGATACCAAGTTTTTGTGTGAGAACCTCCCCGCTCACCAGAAGGAACTACTAAATGTCGCTAGATGTGATTCTCTCTTCTTAAAGAGGGTGTTAGCTGCATTCATATCGTAGGCTAGAGCAAAGCTTAAGACATCTTCTCCTTCTTGATTCGTGATGCCATAGCCCAAGCCCCATGCACCCCTTCAAAACCTGTGTTAGATGTGCCCACATGGCCATTGAGATCTCCTCCTATGAAGAGCCTCTTGCCAATCGGTAGACTCCTAACCATGTCCTCCAGGCCTTCCCAGAACTCCCTCTTGGTGTTCGCATCACTCCCTCTTGGTGTTCTCATTGTGGCCTACTTGCGGGGCATACGCGCTGATAACGTTAAGAACTAAGTCCCCAACTACCAGGTTGACCAAGATAATCCGGTCCCCACGTCTCTTGACATCTACCACTCCATACTCGAGGCTCTTGTTGATCAAGATTCCTAGTCCATTTCTGTTTGCAGCTGTCCCTATGTATCATAGCTTGAAGCCGGTACCCTCCACCTCCTTTGCCTTCAGTCCCCTCCATTTGGTCTCTTGGACGCAAATAATATCAACACCTCTCCTCACCGCCGTATCAACTAGCTCCCGAAGCTTACCTGTTAGGGACCCTACCTTCCAGCTACCTAAGCGGATCCTCCTGTGTTCGGCTAGCTTCCTTACCCTTTGCACTCGTTGAGTCAAATGCAAAGACCCTTGCTTGTTTTCTACTACACCAGGGCGTCGACGCAGCGGGCCATTAAGGATGCGATGACCCGATTCTTGCTCACTTGCCACTGTATTTAGATCAAGATACGGTGCGCCACCAGGGGGTGATGCCCCGTCCTTTGCCCATTTGATACCACACCTGGGTTCCGATGTGGTGCGTCGGTGAGAGGGTTACACCTAACGAAAATCTTTTGCATTTCTTCTCTATAAGAGTGGCTGAGTTTTGACGTTGGCTCGCCAAGCCTATCACAACCCTCCTTTACCCGGGCTTAGGGCCGGCTGTGTTGAGATAACATAGGCCGAGATAGAAGGGCGACTAGTTAACACACACATGAAAAGAATGGCCGCAACAGTAGTCACTCGCGTGCTCAGGACATCAACAAGTGGAGAACCCCAATTCCACAAGGAGGAATTCCCCACCTTTGATGGCTCAGAAGATAAACTCCCCTGGCTCATTCATGTTGAGCAATTTTTTGATTAGCAGGGCACACCAGAAAGCGATAAGGTGTGGCTCGCATCATATCATTTGTTAAGGCGGGTACCACTATAGTCAAATATCTCAAGGGTTCGCATGGCACACATTCTTATGGAGCTGTGCTCATTGCTCAACTAGCGTTTTGGGCCTAAAGTCCGGAACACTGAGCTCTAGACAATTAAGAACCTATGGCAAATTAGTTCATGACTATGAGTAGTAGTTTTTTACTCCCATGCAGGTGCGATAGACTTAGAGCATCTCCAGCCGTGCCCCCAACAGCCCCCTAGGCCATTTTTTTCGCCGGCGGAGAAAAAACGGCCCAGTCGCGCCCCCAGGAGCCCGTTTTTCACTGGTTAGGGCCGAAATTGGCCCCCGCGGTCCCAGGCCGAACCCAGTGCGCTGGGGGCGCCCAGGGTTGCCGATGGAAACGTTTTTGGCGTGAAAAAGCTATGGACCTGTCGAGTCAGCGACTGGCGCGCGCTCGTCATCCTCATCGCCGAGGAGATCGCCGCTCGGCGCCACGACCGCGAGGAGGAGGCGCCCGGGCCTTCCAACTCCGTTCGCCATGGTGACCCAGGGCAGGGGTGCAGCAAGGACGGCAGCGGAGCGCAGGACGACGATGGCTACGACGACGGCGGTGACTACACCAACTTCTACAAGCTTCTCGACATGTAGAAGGCGGCGTCGGGCGGCGGCGACGTAGTTTCCATTTAGGGTTTAATTATGTTTTAATTCCGCTTTTGTACAAATTTCAATGAAAACTATGTATTTCCTTCAAATTTGAGTTGTTTTTGACTGAATCTGGGCTGAGTTTGTTTTTTTTAAAAACTAGTTGGGGCGACCTTTTGGGGGGCGACTGGGAACCCGAGCCCCTCCACGCCGATGTTTTCGCCGGCGCGCCCCCAGGCGGCGCTATTTCACGCACTAGGGGGCCGAACGGCTGGAGATGCTCTTACAAAGGTGTAGTAGGTGGAACTATTCGCGATTGGTCTTCAGGTCAATCCGGACAGACGTCTAGCTCATGTACCGGTGACACTAGAGGATATCATTGATCATGCACGGGCGTACAAGGAGCGTGAACAAGAGAAGACAACGACAAAGGTCTCGTGCCCTTGGAAACACTGAGGAGGCATCATGTCATCTACTCTAGAACTTGTGGCTCCTCCCAAGGCTAGATGTTGCTCAGCAAGTGGCACCTTCTCAGCTCACTGGCCGAGATGGATGAACGGCATGCCAAGGGTCTTTCGACAAGTATGATGACAAGTACACCCCTGACCATCGCTGCAAGCATCTTTATGATTGTTGGGGCGAGTGATCTACTGAACACAAATATCGGTTCCTGAAGCTTCTTGGGTGTGAAGTCCTTTCAAGCTCGAGGTCGAGCTGAATGGGGGAGTGGTGTCACGCCAACCATGGCCTACTTTAGCAAAATAGGTCTTCAGTGCTTTACAATTCGAGTTAGTTTGGTTAGTTCAGATTCTGTTTAAATCTAGATAAGCCTTCCTATCTTAGAATTTGTTAGCTTTCTTTATTTGCAAGCATTGACCATTGTTTAGAAGCAGGAGTCCTAGTTGATTCAATTTCTATCTCTAGTTGCCTGGCTGCTATATATGCTATATAAGCCACGGAGTACTCATGTAATGGGTATTGAAGAATAGATACAGAAAAGGGGGTGTTTACGTCCAGAATAGATCTGCCCCCCAAAGCATATGGATGCCCAAGCCTAAACTCCCTTGTCCCCGCCCTGCTATCGCCAATGACTATCCCTTTCATAAGCTAGGTTGTGACAACTGCACCAAAAAGGTCTCTTTTTTGGGAAGATAGAACTGGCTCAGAAGTACAAAAGAAACAAAGTCTAGAAGATATTGGGGTCGACATAGCTGTTCTCAAAGGGAAATGTAGCAGAAAACACTTAAATCCGAACTCAGAGGTGCCAGATGGATTTAGCTTGGAATTACTGGGCCTATGCTGAGACTTTGATGCTAAGCAAACCGTAAAGTCTTGGAAGCGACGGGGAAAGGCTGTGATGCTCAAAGGTACTGAAGCTAACTGATAGAAATGGCCTCAAAGAAAACATAAGATTTCAGTACTAGAAAAGTTTGTTGGCAGCTCCAACGCTGCTAGGAAACAAGGTTTGCTCAACATACTTACTAAGACCTCACAAGCACTAAGACATCACAAGCTCTGTAGCATCGAGTAGAAAAACATGGAAGTTCCTGGGCTATTCAAATCAGAGATAGCGAGTGGAGTGGGAAACTTGGGGGGGGGGGGGGGGGGTTGAGGATCTTGGAGTTCAACCCTAGATACCATGCCCCTCTTGATAGTACGGTTGTCCTTAATTCAGTGTGAATCTTGGATTCACCAAAATCCTATAAGTAACACTCAATATTTTAGAACCTCAATAGTAACCAAAATCCTATTTTAAATCCTATAAGTAACACTAAATAGTATGGTAGCTCCCAAGCCACTCATGGTAGCTCCCATGCCTCCCATGGTATAGCTCCCATGCCTCCGAAGCATCTCGTGCCCATCATTTTTTTGGACCAAGACTTGATCACGACAAAGGTTGATGTACTCCTTTTGCCTATCATCGAAGTTAGATGTGTCCATGAAGAAGAGGTGCCTTCTCATATTCCAACAATCTAGCCAATTTCTTCTCCTCCAATGCCACCTTCCTCTCCTCGGTCACCACCCTCCTCTCCACGGCCGCCAACCTCCTCTCCTTGGTCGTCGACTCTTGGCGCCTTGCCACCGTCCTCTCCTCGTCTGCTTCCTTTCTTGCCTTCACAATAGCCTCCATAGCATTCTTTATGTCATCCTCTCCTCCCTTCTTCTTCTTTTCTTTTGCTTGTCTACTTGGTATTTTTGGCTTGGAGTAGGCAAACGAGTTGGGTGTAGGGCTCCTCTTGGTGCCATCACTTGATGCCTCATCATCATCATCATCATCTAAGACCACCGCATCAATAGTTGCATTGCCATTCTTTGGCACTACTCCTTCATCATGTTTCTTCCATTTCTCGTCATCCTTCAATACTTCGTAGCTTGGGGCAACACAAATGCTCTCCCTTTCTTAACCTTGCTTTTCTTTTCTTTTCTTCTCTTTGAAACGAGTTTTGTGCAATATTGTGCTGCAAACAAACGAACAAGTTACCACTTGAAACACAAAAGAGTCTTAAATCAACCGGTGAATCCAGAATCAAAGTGAGGAGAACAGGAATATGTTATGAGAAGAGTGACGTGGGAATAGATTGCATTTCAAAAAGAATCTATACACTCAATAAGCCAGAACGAGAAGATTCAACTGCAAAAAGAACTGGTACGGTGTGAGAAGAGGCCTATTCTCAATAATGAACAAGATGATGCAGCTCTAGTTGCTAGTGGCAGAGGACGTGGACGCGGCAGGAATAGATCCAGGGGGAGGACGCGAATAAAAAAGGCTATGAGGATCATAAAAATTGAGGTAAGCCTGAACATGGAACATAAAGAAATGGCACTTACCCTATCTCTGTCATTAGTGCCACTTGGATTTATCTTGTTAACCGACGTCATTGCCGCCGCCCACCTTTGACAATCTTTGTTGATCGTCGACCACCGGGAACGAAGAGATCTATCTGTGCACTCAATTCCACTCTCGTTTTGTGCATCAAAGTACTCCATCCTAAGCCAATATATATCTCTAGTTTGGTCACCCACAACGGTGGCATCCTTAAACACATTCAGCCATGTCTTACATAGCAAAATGTCTTCGTCCAAGGTGTAGTTGCACACCCTTCCTTTCGGGGCATCAATCATACCCTCACCCTCCTCATCCACTTCATATTCATGATCATCGTGATGCACTTCATTGGTTTGAGACCAATGGGAATTGTTGGAACCAACACCCATAGTTGTCAAATATGTGTAATCATTGATCATACAAAGTATGATAAAGAAAACTAATCAAGCTATCCATATGTACACATTTATCTAGCAACAATAAAAAGAAAGAAAAACAATCATACCTTGTGGGCATTTCATCAAACACCATGTGTGCATCGGCCGCCGACGCATCAAATTGCGAGCCCTTAGGCGCTTCGGGCGGCGGCGACGCCACCGGAGGCGCTGCTGGATTCTTCTTCACGCGCGCATAAGCGTCGTCCACTTTCTTCTTCTTTTGGTCTGCCGTCGCTATCGGTCACTTGGAGACGGAGTTCTTCTTTGCGGCTGGTGGCGGCGCGACACGACCATGCTCGTTCGTTCGGGGCGCCATGAAAAGGCAGCACAAGACCGTGCTTGGAGCCGGTGCGGCGCCGGTGGCAAAACCGGAGGTCAACCCCGTGCAAGGGTTTGCGGCGGTGGCGGAGGGGTCGCGGGTGTAGAGAGGGGTTGATGGGATGTCGGAGCGTCCATCATAGAAATTTCGTCGGCGTAGCATAGCCGGTCCCAAGCCCGGGTAAAGGAGGAGGGTTGTGATAGGCGTGGCGAGCCAACGTGAAAAATCCAGCCACTCTTATGGAGATGAAACCCAAAGGAAACTCGTTGGGGCGTAACCCTCTTAGCGACGCGCCACATCGGAACCCGGGTGTGGTGTCAAATGGGCAAGGGCCGGGCCGTCACCCCCTTGGTGGCGCGCCGTATCTTGATCTGGATACGGTGATAAGTGAGCAAGGGTCGGGTCGCCGCATCCTTGGTGGCGCGCTGCACCGACGCCCCGGTGTAGTGAAAAATGAGCAAGGGTCTTCGCATTTGACTCGACGAGTGCGGAGGGTAAGGAAGTTTGCCGAGCCTAGGAGGATACACTTAGGTAGCTGGAACGTAGGGTCCCTGACAGGTAAGTTACGGGAGCTAGTTGATACGGCGGTGAGGAGGCGTGTTGATGTCCTATGTGTCCAAGAGACCAAATGGAAGGGACAAAAGGCGAAGGAGGTGGAGGATACCGGCTTCAAGTTGTGGTACACGGGGACAACTTCAAACAAGAATGGAGTAGGCATCCTGGTCAACAAGAGCCTTAGGGATGGAGTTGTGGACGTTAAGAGGCAAGGGGACCGGATGATCCTTGTCAAACTGGTAGTTGGGGACTTAGTCCTCAATGTTATCAGCGCGTATGCCCCTCAAGTAGGCCACAATGAGAGCACCAAGAGGGAGTTCTGGGAAGGCCTGGAGGACTTGGTTAGGAGGGTACCTATTGGTGAGAAGCTCTTCATAGGAGGAGACCTCAATGGCCATGTGGGTACATCTAACACATGTTTTGAAAGGGTGCATGGGGCTTTGGCTATGGCATCAGGAACCAAGAAGGAGAAGATGTCCTGAGCTTCGCTCTAGCCTACGACATGGTTGTAGCTAACACCCTCTTTAGGAAGAGAGAATCCCATCTAGTGACGTTCAGTAGTGGTCTACACTCTGGCCAGATTGATTTTGTCCTCTCTAGAAGAGAAGGCAGACGCACTTGCATTGATTGTAAAGCGATACCTGGAGAGTGTTGTCCCTCAACATAAGCTTGTGGTTGCTGACTTCTGCTTTAGGATTCGTGTCCAACGGGATAAGCGCGCCAAAGTCGCTAGAACGAAGTGGTGGAAGCTCAAGGGGGAGGCACCCAGGCTTTCAGGGAGAGGGTCATTAAGGAGGGCCCTTGGGAGGAAGGAGGCGATGCAAACTTGATGTGGACGAGTATGGCGACCTTCTTGCGGAAGGTCGCTGTAGAGGAGTTTGGGGTGACCAAGGGAAGCTAAGGACACCTGGTGGTGGAACGATGAGGTCCAGAAGGTTATTAGGGAGAAGAAGGACTGTTTCAGATGCCTATATCTGGACAGGAGTGCAGCTAACATGGAGAAGTATAAGGTGGCGAAGAAGGCTGCAAAGCGGGCGGTGAGTGAAGCGAGAGGTCGGGCGTATGAGGACCTCTACCAACGTTTAAACACTAAGGAAGGCGAAAGGGACATCTATAAGATGGCCAAGATTAGGGAGAGGAAGACGAGGGATGTCGGCGAAGTCAAATGCAACAAGGACGGAGATGATCAGCTTCTTGTGAAGGATGAGGCGATCAAGCGTAGATGGCGGGAGTACTTTGACAACCTTTACAATGGAGAGGTTGACAGCTCTACCATTGAGCTAGACGACTCCTTTGATGATACCAGCATGCGCTTTGTGCGACGTTTCCAGGAGTGTGAGGTTAAGGAGGCGTTAAAAAGGATGAAAGTAGGCAAGGCGATGGGTCCTGATGGTATCCCCATCGAGGTGTGGAGAGGCCTTGGAGACATAGCGATAGTATGGCTAACTAAGCTTTTCAACCTCATTTTTCGGTCAAACAAGATTCCCGAAGAATGGAGGCGGAGTATTTTAGTACCAATCTTTAAGAACAAGGGGGATGTTCAAAGTTGTACTAATTACCGCGGAATCAAGCTGATGAGCCATACTATGAAGCTATGGGAGAGAGTCATTGAACACCGCTTAAGAAGGTTGACAAGCGTGACCAAAAACCAATTTGGTTTCATGCCTGGGAGGTCTACCATGGAAGCCATCTTTTTGGTACGACAGCTGATGGAGAGATACAGGGAGCAAAAGAAGGACCTTCATATGGTTTTCATTGATTTGGAGAAGGCCTATGATAAGATACCTTGGAATGTCATGTGGCGGGCCTTGGAGAAACACAAAGTCCCAATAAAGTACATTACCCTCATCAAGGATATGTATGATAATGTTGTGACAAGTGTTCGAACAAGTGATGGCGACACAGATGACTTTCCGATTAGAATAGGGCTACACCAAGGGTCAGCTTTGAGCCCTTATCTTTTTGATTTGGTGATGGATGAGGTCACAAGGGATATACAAGGAGATATCCCATGGTGTATGCTCTTTGCGGATGATGTGGTGCTAGTCGATGATAGCCGAACGGGGGTTAATAGAAAGTTAGAGTTATGGAGGCGGACTCTAGAATCGAAAGGTTTTAGGCTTAGTAGAACTAAAACTGAATACATGAGGTGCAGTTTTAGTGCTACTAGGCACGAGGATGGAGAGGTTAGCCTTGGTGGGCAGGTGGTACCGGAGAGAGACACGTTTCGATATTTGGGGTCCATGTTGCAGAAGGATGGCGATATCGATGAAGACGTGGGCCACTGAATCAAGGCTGGGTGGATGAAGTGGCGCCAAGCTTCTGGCGTACTCTGTGACAAGAGAGTGCCACAAAAGCTAAAAGGTAGGTTTTATAGGACAGCTATCCGACCTGCGATGTTGGATGGCGCGGAGTGTTGGCCAACAAAGAGACGACATATCCAATAGTTAGGTGTAGCAGAGATGCGCATGTTGAGATGGACATGTGGCCACACAAGGAAGGATCGGGTACGGAATGACGATATACGAGAGAGACTTGGGTAGCACCGATTAAAGAGAAGCTGGTCCAGCATTGTCTCAGATGGTTTGGACATATTCAACGGAGGCCACCGGAAGCGCCGGTGCATAGCGGACGGATAAAGCGTGCTGAGAATGTTAAGGGGGGTAGTGGTAGACTAAACTTGACATGGGAGGAGTCCGTTAAGGGAGACCTAAAGGTTTGGAATATCGACAAAGACTTAGCCATGGACAGGGGTGCGTGGAAGTTAGCTATCCACGTTCCAGAGCCATGACTTGGCTTCGAGATCTTATGGGTTTCAACTCTAGCCTACCCCAACTTGTTTGTGACTGAAAGGCTTGGTTGTTGTTGGAGGCGCGGGGCGAAGGCCGGCTTGACCAGAGGTTTCAGGCGACGGTTGGTCGCTCGCGCGCAAATGTTCGCTTGTCCCGCGCGCTGGAGCGGGCGCACCAAATAAGCCGCACAAGATGCAGTTTTTCCCAGTGCGTTGGCGCCTGTTTACCGCGCGGCTGCTGGAGCGCTACTTTCGGCAGCATGCTATATGACCGTTGTTTTCAGTGAGTGGCTTATTTAGCGCATCTGTTGGAGATGCTCTGATGCCTCTGCTAAGAGCCACTTAGTGCGGTAAGAGAGGTGGAAAGTTTGGTGGCGATTTTTTTTGGGGGTGGGGGGTAGGTGAAGCTGATCAAGGACCAAGAGGCGTGCGCGGGGAGGGGGGCAGAACCACGCAGAGCTTCTGTGCAACAATCCATAGTGGAACAGTGTCAAAAGCCGAGACTTACCCGACAACCAGAGTCGATAATCTGGCAGAGTCGATAATGTGACACCAGGAAGGAGCTGCCTAGAAAGTTGAGGAACATGAACAATGGAAGGAACATGAAAAGACAAAATGCTAAGAGTGCCTCCACTATCGATTGGAAGGGGAGTACCAACATTAATAGGAGAAACGAGAGGTCGAATGAAGGACAAAGTGGATGAATCACAAGTCATATGAAAGGATGGTCTCGTGTCCAGAATGCACGGAGATGTTGGGATGTACCTGGCTGTGTAGAATGTGGTCTCTCGGTGCCGGAAGATTCAGTAACAGAACCTATCGATGGAGAACGGGAAGCAACAAGTAGGCACGTAAGTCGCTCAATCTCTAGCTTAGTGAGGGGCTCAATTGAACAGGTGAAGGTAGAAGCACCTAGCGATATAGAACCTAAGTAGTAAGCAGGTGTAAGTCGTGCAATCTCCTGCTCATTGAAGGACACAACGGAAGTGGTCAACGTAGCATCACTGGGAGAAGAGCGGCCAGCACCACCCGTGGAAGTCGCTAAATTAGGCTCTGTAGATGCGATCTAGAGTTGCCATCACCATGTGTAGATTTTGGTGGATGCGATGTTGCAGGCGGGCAAGCACGAAGCACCAAGGGAAGACATGTATGAGATAGGGCATGACCGTAATTGCATGAGCACAGCGGACATGAACACTGCCCGCCCCAAGAGAAGATCGATCAACACTTTGCACAACATCAGGCAAGCCAATCAGAGCACCCTGTAAGCGCAGCCACAGGCGGATCCTCCGATGACCAACAGCCACACAAGGTGGCAGAGCAAACGACCTTTGACCAAGTCACGCGGCGCCACAAACGACCTTTGACCAAGCTGCATGCCCACCACTACAAGGAGACGACCGGCATGACAACAGCAACCCATGCTGGCATGGAGAGTAACCTGATCTAGACCTGGAGATGCCAGATCTGAGCCGGCCTGGACCACAGCCAGTGCGCCCCACCCGTTAGAAAATCAGATGACCATAGACCACGCAGCCCCAAGGCCAAAGAGGCACCCAGCAAACACGCATCTCTCGATGCAGAGGCCGGGGCTCAGCCTCCTTTTCTAAAAAAAAGCAAACACGGCTACACGATGGGTTTATGGCGCAGAGGAACCCGGAGAGCTGCAGGGGCCGGCAGGGCCGGGCAAGAAACAACATATGTGAACTGGGGATAAGCGCTGGAGAGACCCCACGGCCACCATTGGCTGGCCGACGACTCCCTCAAGGGGGGAGTAACAAGATAATGAGGTTTTGTTGGCGAGGAGAGCGACATGGGAGGCGTATGATCGGAATCAAAACAAATAGTCACATGTGTGCTGTTATAATTACGAGAGTTGATCCTGAATACAGAAAATAATTTATTGTGACATTCAGTACGAACATTTGATATACATTGTTGCTAAAGATCTGTGATCTCTGCAGGTTGATGATATGTTGAGAGAAAGGGATGACATCCATTCTTCATTCACGACCGAACGAACTATCACGAGCTCACTTGGAGCTGGTAGCAGCAGCAGTAGATATCCAGTTGAGCAGAACAAAACTGAGAGTCCCGAGAACGGTAACATAGATGGCAGGGAAAAATCGACTAAAAAGAAGTGGTTTAATCTAAATCTTAATAGATCTGACAGGAGAGCCTGAGCAGTTTATTTTCATCAATGTCAGCATCGGCACATCCACCGTTGTACATTACGGAAGCTCAATTGTATTTGTGTACACTTGGCGTTGTTTTTCATTTCTAGCATAGCAGTTTTGAGTACAATCGTGTACTATTCATTAACAATTCTTCTTCCTCCACTTGAGGTACGATTGCCTGGTGTCACAGTTTCCTTTCTCTATTCCCATTGTTAATCATCCTGGGAGAGCATATTATGTTAAGGCGCTTGCTACAAATCAACTTGATTCCTCTTTCAATCACCGCATCAATCTCCCCCCAACATCTTCTACCTCCACTGCCCGTGGCATCTATGGACAGCACCACACCGTTGCAGTTGTATCGTCGGGGAGCAACACCATGGATGCTGAGTTCCAGCTCTGTCAGCGGCGAGCAGCAGCATGGGTGATGCGTTGAAGCTTCGTCAGTCAGTGAGCAGCGTCATGGATGCTGTGTTGTAGCACCATCGTCGCTGCCGCGTTGCAGTTGCAGCTCTATCGCTGGCGAGCAGTTGCTGTGTTGCAGCTTTGTCGGTGGCGAGCAGCGCCATGGATACTGCGTTGAAGCTTCTTCGCTGGCGAGCGGCCCCATGGATGCTATGTTGAAGCACCATCAATGCCGCGTTGCAGCTCTGTCGCAGGCGAGCGCCCCATGGATGATGCGTTGCAGCTCTGTCATTGACGTGCATCGTTGTCACAACATGATGCGGTTACATTAACGTCTCCTCTCCTCTCAACCGCGGCTCCATGCTTCACCACAACCACGGAAGGCAACAGTCGGTGCTTAGAAGTAGCGTTGACAATTGCGGGTTGAAGCTTGATCGCAGTGTGGCCAGCCGTGTGTGGGATGTATGGTGGTTCGTGTTGAGCTCGGCCCCAT
This sequence comes from Hordeum vulgare subsp. vulgare, assembly GCF_904849725.1. Taxonomy (NCBI): domain Eukaryota; kingdom Viridiplantae; phylum Streptophyta; class Magnoliopsida; order Poales; family Poaceae; genus Hordeum; species Hordeum vulgare. Next base: position 239,903,068 of record NC_058520.1, on the reverse strand, counting down.
GGCTAGCCGACATGAGGAAAGGGGAGAAAAAAGAATAAAACAAGAGCATGTGGCTCAAAGGAAGATAAGGTTGGGGAGAATGTGGACAGGCCCCCCAGAGGACACTCGTCTAGTGAAGGAGGTTTACTTAAGGAAAAGATCAGCCGGTTTAAAGTAAATGTTTTCGTTATGTTAAACTGTGTTGGAACGTTGCACAGTTTCTGTAGTTGTGTGGTACTCCCTTCGTCCCAAACTTGTCTAGATATGAATGTATGTCTAAGACAAGAATTTTAGAACGAAGGGAGTAGTCTTTAGGATCTTCGTGATCACGACTTGGGTGCCTATTCTCCAGGGCGCTCGGTTATATAGGGAATCCGCTAGAGATGCCCTTAGGAACCTCTCAGTACGATCAAGGGAAGAATTATTCTCCTCAACTCTAGCTGTCCGTACTCCCCGCCTATGATTCCGCCATCGGTTCAGCTCACCCAACAATCTTCTGTGCCATTGCTTCCACGGGCGGAGCTACAGGGTGGACGGCCCACCCTGGAAATTCGGAGCAGCCTATATACCTATGGATCATTAACTGGGCCAGAGAAAAAAAAAGTCCCAATAATAGTTACCTGTTGACCCAGGGGCCAGGACCAACGCAGACACAACCCACAATCACGTCCTTGTTCCACATCAAGCCAGGGGACAACCGCCTCGTCCTGACGCTCTCGTGCCTCGCAAACCCCGGTCGCTGCCCTTGCCGGTCGTTGACTCGCCGGCCGAAGCCCAGCCCTGGATGGGGATCCCGCCTCTCCTTCCCTGTGAGCTGCGTGTGTCCCTGTCCCGTGCGGCTGCGCCCTGCCCCGGCTTGTCTCCTACAAGTGTAAGTGCAGATCTTGCTCCCCTTGTAGCTATTTTTTTTTAATAATATATTTTTTAAATTAAATTTGATAAATAATATGCAGTTTGAATTTTTTACGAAAATAGTACACCTTCGGTCGCAGGTTAGCCGATAGGTCCCTATCGGCCGCGGTGTAGCCGACTGGGCCTATTCGGCCGCAGCTTAGCCGATAGATTCCTGTTGGCAGCAACGTAGCCGACTGGACATCACGCTACAAATCCCGGCTTGAACTCATCGCACGCCGCACCACATCCAGCCACCACGTCCCGGCCATTACGCAGACACATCCAACTAACGCAACCGGCGGACAAAGCCCACGCACACAACTCACGCACGAAGGACGAGGAGAGAAAAAGAGATCAGGAGGCGGGCGGGCTGTTCAGCAAGACGACATGGATTGATTGATTGCATGGCTGTATGCACGTGAGTTCATGCATGTACTACCTAGCCTATACTTGCACTACATACTACTAGTATAAGGTATAGTCTTACAAACACATGCAGGTTTACAATTTGGAAGGCCAAATCCACATCTATGATATGCATGCAAGGTAGCATACCGTATACGTATCTCTTAGAGTACCCGTATACCGGCAACCTGGCCGACGGCGTATTTAGCCAAAAATAAGACACAAATTGATACGTCCAAGACAGCCAGAAGTCTCTTGTTCGATGAATGCTTTGACCTCACGCACAAGTTGTTTTCTTTTGCAGGAGTGTGCGTCAAAAAGATCGATCAAATGCATCAAGAGGCGAACAGGCAGCGGGAGAGGCACGTCCAGAGAGAAGAAGTCACGCGCACATATCTCCATCAGCCACGCCGCGCACATCCATTAGAACATCTCCAACAGTCGCGCCGCGCGTAAAAAACCTGTTTGCCGCGCGCGCTTCGGCTGGTTTAGCGCGGCCGCCAGCGCTGGCTCCAACGACCGCGCTATAATGCAGCGCGCGCTGCTCTAGCAGCGTACAAAAATACAGCGCGCGCAGCACGCACAAACCACACATACATTTCAAAAAATAGGAGCAAAAATGATCAAACACACAAAATAAATGAACAATAAATAGTCATTACAACTCAAACAAATAGTTTATCGTTCGGTACAACAAATAATGCGAGGGCCGGCGGGACTAGGAGGGAGTGGGGCGGAAGCGCGGCGGCGCAGGGATAGGCCGGGGAAGCGCCTGAACGGCCGCCGGGGGGCGCAGGCGGCGGCGGCGGGGATAGGCCGGGGAAGCGCCTGAATGGTCGCCGGGGGGCGCGGGCGACGGCGGCGGCGCGGGGATAGGCCGGAGAAGCGCCTGAACGGTCGCCAAGGGGCGCGGGCGGCGGCGGCGGCGTGGCCGCATGGGGGGTGGGAGTGGGAGAGCGAGCGCGCGAGAGTCCAGCGCGCGGGAGCTGGCGCAGCAAATAAGCGGCGCACGATTGCGTTTCGGCCAGCGCGCTGAACTGCATATGCCGCGCACGCCGTTTTTACGCGCCCGCTGGAGCCACCCGCCGCGTTGCGCGCGTGCTAAAACGGTCTAATTTGCGGCGCGTCGCTAGTTTAGCGCGGTTGTTGGAGATGCTCTTAGCCCCATGCGTTCCAGTTAACCTTGCTGCGGGCGAGTTAGTTCCACTTACACTTCCAGTCGGCCTTGCCGAGGCCGAGTAGGACCAGTCGGCCTCACCAAGGCAGAGTAGTTCCATTCGGCTATGCCTCGACCGACAGGAGCCCATCGGCCATGCCGCGGCCGATGATGTATTATTTCTGTAAATAATTCGAACTGTGTATTATTTATCAAATTTAACTAAAAGAATATAGTATTTTTCAAAAATTCGATGTTGAGATGAATTAGAATTCCCCCTGTCATCAGGAGTGTGAGGAACTTGGTAGTCTTCTTCGCTCAGCAGCCAATGCAGTCGAAGCACCTCGAGTGGCCGAGCTTCCAGAACACGAACGCTTGCACATAAAGATTTTTTCCTTAGGTAAGTGTTATTCAAATTCTGTTTTCATATATTTTTAACAGTGCAATGCATTCCCTTGTGGGCTTATCATCTTACCACGTTTTGATTCCCCAATTTCTGGATTACGATTATCATGTACTCCCTCCGTCCTAAAATAGTACTCCCTTTGATTTTGGGACCGAAGGAGTAGATGAACCGGACACATGCATAATTTTACACATTTCTGCCATAAATAACTTTTGAAGGTAGTACTATGTAGGTTACTTTATACAAAACTTAGACTTAATTTAGAATTTGAGTGTGATTGTAAGATCATATTGATGTATTTCTATGTGATATTGGAAAGTAGTTAGAGCCTTTACATGGTATATTATCTTTTCCTGCTTCTGTCGTCCGTCATGCCACTTTTACAAAAAAGCCTGTGACGTTTCCTGAAATCAACCCGCAGTCCGGATTTAAGTAAGAAAACGAATTGTTTTTTTGCATTTTTCAGAAAATCCCCTGATGTTTCAGGTAATTAACCCGTCGTCCGTATTTAAGTCAGTCGAAACGTTTTTTTTGTTTTAACAAAAGAAAACCTGACTTTTCAGTTAATCAATTCATATTTTATCTAAAACAAAAGTATCCATATCTTTTAAACCGTAACTTCGACTTTAACATGTTATATATGAAATTTGATTAAAAAAAATGTGTAGAATCTAAATAGGATGTTATTTCCAACTGTTGAATACTTTTTAAATATTATTTTTGGTGCAAACTTAATCTGTAGTGCATGGTTCTTTTTTTTTCTCTCTTTCCAGCGACGATATGAATTGTAATAAACATCCATTAAATTAAAACCAAATTGAGAGGAAAGAAAACATCGTTAACCATACATGCACACCTTTGGAAAACCTCGTGGGGAGAAACAACATATTTCTCATCTTATTCCGAGTGACTGTACACTCAAACGCGTTTTCGTTGTGTGAGCACTAAGGCCATCGTCGGCAACACAAATGTGATGTCATGTGAAAATATATTTGCGTTCAGAGCGTGTGTTATTTTCTCTTCCGTTGCAACGCACGGGCTCTTTTGCTAGTTTCTTATAAAAAATGAAGGGACGGACCACCCTGGTCTCCAATGCTAGCTCCGCCGTTCATTGCTTCTGTCGTTGAAGCTGCCACAATACTTGCTGTCCATGTTGGTACTACCCCCTCTATTTCCTTGTCACTACTGCCCGTGCTAATACGCCACGGTACACTTCTCCACTGCTCCACCACCAATCTCTTCATCTTGCCACCCAATCCTTAGTGATCACATCATAAATTACAACCAATTAGGTCATCTTTAACACACATCCTTAACATGTTTGGACCGACGTGTGTCTGGACGATGCGAGCTATCCAATGAGGTGCCCCATCGGTATGTGGACGTGCCCGCGTGTTTGGAATCATGCAAACCACGTCTGCCATTTTCGCGCATGAGCGCCACGTCGCACCCAAAACTATCTTCGCTCGAAACCCCTCTCCGTGTAAAGTGGTTGCTGCACATTCATGCCGGCCAGGACGCTGTAGAGCAGATGGGACTCCACGACATTAATGCTGGTCAGAGCAACGCGATCTAAAGAGCGGGCGGCGCCGCTTCAATGTCAGCGCAACGACTGAGAAGCTTACTCCGTTCGTTGAGCCGCATCGAAGCCGGTTGCCAACCCGTTCCCATGGCCACGGCTATATAGCACGACTTAGGCGCCGTCCACACCACACCTTCTCCTCTCCCCTCACTGATGATCTGCTTCTCTTCGTCTTGCTCATTGCCATTGATAATATCGAAGTCTTGATTCTCCACGCTAGCATGTGGTGGCTCTGGATCTCTTTGCGATCTGGATCATGGGGCCGCTGTCGTCGCTCTCCAGAGCCATCGTCCTCCACAACACTCAACTCCTCTAGGAAGGAGGAGATCATCCTCTCCTTCGACGATGAGCAAAAGGAGCCGCAACAACACCAATGCCTCCTCACGGAGGCCGCTATGATAGACGTGAAGTACCAGGCGTACTTGGAGCTCCTCCTCGAGCGATTGCTCAAGGACCACGGTTCGGCACCGCCCTCGCCGTCAATCCATCGCGCCAAGCCAATGTTAGGACATGCAGTAGAAAACAAAAAAATTCCGTCCTATGATCAAGACCTTGGATCACTATGAAGATGCATAGAAGGTAGATAGGATCATTACCAACTACCAGTTTCGACGGAAAAAGAGTTGGCGTCGATCGTTCATCAAGTCCCACGAAGCGTCCACGATGATCCCTCAAACCGAAGACCGAAAACATGGCTTCCCTACGGATTGCACACGTTTGGGCTTTACAATCTGATAGTGCTTCACGGTCCAAATATTTACGTCATCGGAGAATTAGAGGTGGGAGGAAAAGAACCATGCATGGCTTGTCTATTATGAGGACAAGAGAAAACTCGATCAAGATCTAAATGTTTCACCAACTAGAGAGAAGCGCGACGTCCGAGACTTGGGACTTGTGTGTCTGAGTAGGGCGCCTCCTTGGATGTATATAGGTGGAGAGGGGTGACACCGACTTGGGGAGAGGGATCCCCTCCATTGGCGCGCCGGCCAAGGAGGAGTCCTCCTTTGACTCTTCTCCCCCCTTAGCTTGTCCAACAAGTCATGGAAGGCGCCTCCACTATATGGGTGTTAGGCCCATTAGCTCTCCACTACTAGGTCTATTTCATATTTTTATTTATTCCATTGAATCTAAGTAAATCCCAGGGACTTCCCAATAAATACCAGAGCCCTTTGTTATTTATATTAGGTATCCTCCGCCAATATATCATTTCACGACATTACCCGGTATTCTCGGAAACACTTTCAGTAATCCCGAAATGCTTCTAGTTTCTCTCAAAATTATTCTTTCATTACCGAAACTTTTTCGGCAATATATTCTCATATTACTCACTCCAAGAGAACTCAACAAACCATAATTCCCTTAAGCGTGGGAAAATCGTAATGTCCTTAAGCGTGTGATCCTGTAGGTTCGGTGAAGCATAGAAATAAAAAAAACTTTCTTTCTTTCAATGATTAACAACAGAACCGTGGACATCCATGTTGACCCCTATACCCACATGAATTATATTCGGGAGAACCTTTGGTACTTAGTACCCTAGATATTGTTCTTCTTGGATGCTTTGACGTCCTAGAAGATTGATGGTGTCTTGGAGCTCAATCATTGTGGTGTAAAGCTCCGGGCAAGCGTCGGGGTCTCCAATTAGGTTGTGGAGATTGCCCCGAGCAATTTGTACGGGTACCGGTAACCGCCCCCAATGGTTGCCATTTGTACGGGTTCGGTGACCGCCCTCAAGGGTCCCTTAGTGGAATCACGACATCTTGTATTATGCGAGGGCGTGAGGAGATTACGGTGGCCTTAGTGGTATCTTGGGGAGCATTGTGCCTCCACACTGCTCTAATGGAGATTAGCATCCGCAAGGGTGTGAACTTCGGGATACATCATCGTATCCGCGTGCCTTGATTATCTCTTACCCAAACCCTTTACTTATGCACTTTACTTTGTGATAGCCATATTGTTTATTGTCATATATCTTGCTATCACTTAGTTGTTTATCTTGCTTAGCATAAGTTGTTGGTGCACATAGCTGAGCCTAGTTGTTGTAGGTTTTGTGCTTGACAAATTAAACGTTAGTTTTATTCCGCATTTGTTCAAGCCTAAACTGTAATTATTTTAAAGCGCCTATTCACCCCCCTCTAGGCGATATCCACGTCCTTTCAGCAAGTCTATTCTTTCGCGATCCCATCCGGAGGCCTTTTCCGATACTCTGCGGAAGGGGGAATCCATCACGGAGCCCATCTTCACCAACCTTGCTGCCTCCCACATGATGTGTGAGTAGTCCCTAGAGGACCTACATGTCCATAACTGAACCTAGATCTCTCTCTCTCTCTCTCATTTGATCTTCAATACAATGATCTCTTCGGAGACCTATTTGATGTAATCTTGACATTGTGTTTTTTGGGATTTGATGAATTACGAGTTTATGTTTATACTATTCATTGAAAGTAATTGATCCAATCTAAGATTTATTATATGTTACTTCATATAGCTAGGTATGCTTTCCGATCTATAAGTTTGCTTTGGCCAAGTAGACGAGTAGATCTTCATAGGGAGTGCTGCATAGTAGTAGGTTCAATCTTGCGGTGCCTTAATTCTATGACAAGAGGAGTAGCGAGGCACACCTTTTTCTTGTTGCTACTATGGATAAAAAGATGGGTTCTGAACATTTTATTTGGTCTTACTTTCTCTATATTATGTCATCTTTCTTAAAGTGTTACCGTGTTTGTCATGAACTTAATACCACACATGCATGCTGGATAGCGATCGATTAGTGAAGTAATAGTAGTAGATGCACGCAGGAGTCAGTCTACTTGTTACGAACGTAATGCCTATATATTGATCATGCCATGAATAACGACATACTTATTGTCTTTTCTCTCAATTGCCTGTAATTTGTGCACCCATCGCTACTATGCTCATGAGAGAGATGCCTCTAGTGAACGCTATGGCCCACGGGTCCATCTTTATATTTTATATATCAAAACGTATAAAATTATTTGATGTTATTTATTTAGTTTTATTTGCATTTATCTATCCTCTACTATAAGATTTAATCCTTGCAATTAACAAGTACAAGGGGCGTGACAAGCTCACTTTGGGTGTAAGTATTTGCTCCTCTGTGTGTAGGAACTGTTGATTGTCTGTTTGAATAACTTCCTATTGGTTCTATAACCTTGGTTCATAACTAAGGTAAATACTTGTTGCTAGTTTGATACATCACCCCTTCCTCTTCAGGGAAAACGCAACGCATCTACAAATTAGTAAAATGATTTCTGGCGTCATTGCCGGGGAAACTATCAAACATAGTGAAGGTTCCTTCACACATATTATCATTTACTTGTTCTACTTTTTACTGGGTTTTGTTTCCAGTTATATAAAAAACAAAATACCAAAAATATATTGTGTGCTTTATTTGCTTGTTACTATGGCTTGTTCTCATGATACGCCTTTTCCTCCGTACTTTGGGGATGGTGTCGAAATACTAAGTTTCAAACAATCAAGTGATAAATCTTTAAAAGAAGCTTGGGATAGATTACTAGAAATGCAAGCCAGGGCTACCCCTAAATGCCATATTAAAACATTGCTTGAAATATTTTATGTTGGTTTGTCTCTTTGGCATAGGCACGATCTAATATTTGAGGGAGATTTCGCTGAAAACAATGCTTTTGATTCCTATGAAAGAATGAAAAAACTATTTTGCCAACCAAAGGTATAAGTCATCGAACCCAACATTCTAGTTAGATATCGACAAGCGGAATTTATAAAAGACACTAAAGCTAGCATGGATGCACATTTAAAAGGATAATACAATATTTTTACCAAAGTAAATGGAAATATAATGAGTGAAAATAGGAAGTATGATGCCTTAGAACAAATATTTGAGAATTTTCACTTGCTTAAAATTGAAGTGGAAAATGTTAAAGGAAAAATAGACCACCTAATATAGTCGATCAATGAGTGCAAGGAAATAAATTGGTCATGACTAAAACTGGAAATACCCTTGACCCAAGCCGATTATTTAAAAGGTTGAAAGGATGACAAAACATGAACTATGCATTGTGCCTAGCTAAGGGCATTGAACAATAGCGCTTGTTGGGAGGCAACCCAATAGTTATCCTTTTGCTTTCATTTTATTTTCTTGAGTCAACATAGTTATTACTATTGTAGTAATTATGTTTGTATCTTTTATTTTGAGTTTTCTGCAAAGTAAGCCCTTTGGGAGGATTTGAATGTAGTTGAATTGATACGATCCAGAAACAAAAACTTTTACACCCAGTATTTTTATTGGCATTGTTTTACTAGAACTTGATAAATTTATGAATTTTTTACACAATATTGAGATATAAAATTCCCATGTGTCCTAATGTTTCAGAATTTTCAGAGTTACAAAAGTATGGTTTCATACAGATCTTTAAGCACCGTTCCGTTTTAGACATATTATGTTTTTGTTGGATAATGTGCTTGATTTAATGATTCTATCGATTTTATCGGGGGTGTAAGTCATGGAAGAGTTAGAGTACAATAGGTATTATGCAATAAAAAATATAAATCTATTAGTGAAACTACCTAAGGTGGTTGATCAAGTTTTGTGTGCTGATGTTTTCAAGTTTTGGGTGAGGTCACGATGGGCGAAGGAATATGGAGTGTAAAGACCCTATGCTTAGGGATGTGCAAGGCAACCCAAAGTAATATTCAAGGAATACCTAAGCTTCAAAGCTTGGGGATACCCCAGATGGCATCCCGTCATTCATCTACCATCTATCGGTAATTTTACTTAGAGCTATATTTTTATTCATCACATGCTATGTGTTTTACTTGGAGCGTCGTGTACTATATTTCTTGCTTGCTTTCTTTTTAGTTTGTCGCAATCATTGTTTGCTACACACACCTACTATGAGATACACACATTCATTTTAATTTATTAGAATGCTCATTATGCTTCGCTTATATCTTTTGAGTTAAGGCAATTATGCTCATTTGCTTCACATATTATTTAGAGAACAACGAAAATCATATTTTATTGAAATCATATGCATTCTCTTCACTTATATACTTTTTAGAGTCTAAATAGTAAGTGGTAATTTGCACGTGTTATATGTTTAATCAAAAAATGATAGGTATACAAGATGGATATAATGAAAAGTTTCATGTAGATCACTAAATATGAAACATATGATCAATGGTATTGAGGTTATAATATGGGGGCTTACTAGTTTGTGAAAATTGATTATTAAGAGTAATGATATTATGGTTTATGATTCACTATTAAGTAAAATGTCGGTGGTGGCATGACAAGGAGGTTGAAGTGTTTTGTATCCTTAAGTGAAACCTTGTGTGTTGTTTGGTCGGGGGCACGTAGTGGTTAACTCCTCCCAACCTGCTATCTAGGGGCATGCGATAAGTGCTTTGCTTCGAGAGAGCCAATAGAGGACACGATAAGTATTCGAGTTCCTTGTGACTAATGTGAGTTTGTGGACCATAAGCACTTCCCATCCTTTCCATATTTTACTAGACTCTTTGAGACCGTGCATTGCCTGTTCTCACCTCAAGATTTGGTGCATAATTCGCTGGTGCATCCAAACCCCATCATATGACACGCTCTATCCCACATAAGCCTTATTATATATTCCTCAAAAAATTCACCAAACCTACCTATCATGGCATTTCCATAGCCATCCCGAGATATATTTCCATGCAGCTTCCACCGTTACCGTTCATATGACTTGAGCATTCATTGCCATTTTGCAGTATCATATAGCTGACATGATATTTGTGGTAAAGTCACCGTGCATCATTATATACATGTTACGGTAGTATCATTTCACATCCTCGTACACTGCGAGAGGCATTCATATGTAGTCATATAGTCTTTCAGTTTTATTGAGTTCTAAGTAAATAAAACTATGATTATCATCATTGTCATTATTAGAGTGTTGCCCCTACATGTGAGGATATAAAGAAAGAAAAAAGAGAGGCCTCAAAGAGCCAATTAAAATGGGAGAAAATAGAGAGGGGGCTGTTACTATCCTTTTCCACACTTGTGCTTCAAAGTAGTACCATGATATTCATATAGAGAGTCCTCATGTTTAGTCACTTTCATATATTTGCGGGAATCAATATAGAACTTAGGTTGCATACTTCATTTACGGGTTCCTCAATTGCCAGAGTTCTTCATGATGTAGTTAGGTTAGATGCACACCCACATAGTTTCAGTAGAGAACTTTCATATACGTATAACACTAGTGCATCAAAAGTTGCATGGCAACCCCTATTCCTCGCACCGATATAGATTGGAAGGCATCTCCATAGACTAACAATCCCACGAACCGTCCCACGATTCGTCTCGTGATCCGTCCCGATCAAGTGCCGAACGAACGACACCTCCGCGTTCCGCACACGTACAACTCGATGACGATCTCCGCCTTCTTGATCCAGCAAGAGAGACGGGGATGTAGATGAGTTCCCCGACAGCGCGACGACGCTCCGGTGGTGGTGGTGATCTATTCCCGCAGGGCTCCTCCCGAGCTTCGCAGAAAATCGATCTAGAGGAAGAACTACGAAGTAGAGGTTTAGGGTTGCACGTGGCAAAGTTGTGTCTCAAACAACCCTAAACCTCTAGTATATATAGGAGGAGGGAGGGGGCAGGCCTTGTGCCACAAGGGAAGAGCCCTAGGGTCGGCCTAAGTGGAGGAGGGAGGAGTCCTCCTCCAATCCCACTTGGATTAGGATTCCTTCCTTCATTTCCCACCTCTTTTGGATTTTCCACTTTTTCCTCATGGGCTTTCCTTGGATGACTTTGTAAGCCCATTATGCCTTATTGCGCATCCAATAAACCCACGTGGACCCCTTAGGGCATGGTGGGCCCACCCAGTGGGCCCTCGGAACCCATTCGTCACTCCTGGTACACTGCCGGCAATGCCCGAAAACCTTCCGGAATCCAAACACCAACTTCCTATATATCAATCTTCGTTTCCGGACCATTTCGGAACTCCTCGTGACGTCCGGGATCTCACCCGGGACTCCAAACAAAACTTCAGTCACCAACACATATAACTCAACTATACCGAAACGTCACCGAACCTTAAGTGTGCAGACCCTGCGGGTTCGAGAACTATGCACACATGACCTGAGACACTCTCTGGTCAATAACCAATAGCGGGACCTGGATGTCCATATTGGTTCCCACATATTCTACGAAGATCTCTATCGGTTGAACCTCTATGTCAAGGATTCACTTAATCCCGTATGCTGTTCCCTTTGTCCTTCAGTATGTTATTTATCCGAGATTTGATTGTCGGTATCTCCATACCTAGTTTAATCTCGTTATCGGCAAGTCTATTTACTCGTTCCGTAATTCAAGATCACGTAACTAACTCCTTAGTCACATTGCTTGCAAGGCTTGTTGTGATGTTGTATTACCGAGTGGGCCCCGAGATACCTCTCCGTTACACGGAGTGACAAATCCCACTCTTGATCTATGCCAACCCAACAGACACCTTTGGAGATACCTATAGAGCACCTTTATAGTCACCCAGTTACGTTGCGACGTTTGATAACCCACAAGGTATTCCTCCGGTGTCCGGGATTTGCATGATCTCATGGTCATAGGAACAAATACATTGACATGCAGAAAACAGTAGCAATAAACTGACACGGTCATACACTACGTTTATAGTTTGGGTCTTGTCCATCACATCATTCTCCTAATGATGTGATCCCGTTATCAAGTGACAACACATGTCTATGGTTAGGAAACCTTAACCATCTTTGATCAACGAGCTAGTCAACTAGAGGCTTACTAGGGACAATGTTTTGTCTATGTATCCATACATGCATTTGTGTTTCCAATCAATACAATTATAGCATGGATAATAAACGATTATCATGAACAAATAAATATAATAATAACTAATTTATTATTGCCTCTAGGGCATATTTCAAATAGTCTCCCACTTGCACTAGAGTCAATAGTGTACTTCACATCACTATGTGATTTTAAAGAATCCAACACCCATACAGTTCTGGGGTTTGATCACGTCTTGCTTGTGAGAGAGGTTTTAGTCAACGAGTTTGAACCTTTCAGATCTGTGTGTGCTTTACAAATCTCTATGTTATCCTATAGATGCTGCTACTACGTGCCATTTGGAACTGTTCCAAATGATTGCTCCACTATACGAATTCGCTTTACTCCTTCGAGTTATTCGGATTAGTGTCAAAGTTTGCATCGACGTAACCCTTTACGAAGAACTCTTTAATCATCTCCATAATCGAGAAAAATTTCTTAGTCCATTAGTTACTAAGGATAACTTTGACCGTTGTTGAGTGATTCAATCCTAGATCACTCTTTGTACCCCTTGACAGACTTATGGCAAGGCACACATCAGGTGCGGTACACAACATGGCATACTTTAGAGCCTACGGCTAAGGCATAGGGGACGAACTTTGTCCTTTCTCTTTTTTTTGCCGTGGTCGGGCTTTGAGTCTTACTCAAATTCACACCTTACAACACAGCCAAGAACTCCTTCTTTGCTAATTATTTTGAACTCCTTCAATAACTTGTCAAGGCATGCATTTCATTGAAAGTTCTATTTAGCGTTTTGATCTATCTCTATAGATCTTGATGCTCAATGTTCAAGTAGCTCTATCCAGGTTTTCCTTTGAAAAAAACCCCTTTCAAACAACCCTTTATGCTTTCCAGAAATTCTACATTACTTCCGATCAACAATATGTCAACCACATATACTCATCAGAAATTCTATAGTGCTCCCACTCACTTCTTTGGAAATACAAGTTTCTCATAAACCTTGTATAAACCCAAAAGCTTTAATCATCTCATCAAAGCGTATATTCCAACTCCGAGATGCTTGCACCAGTCCATATAAGGATCGCTAGAGCTTGCATACTTGTTAGCATCCTTAGGATCGACAAAACCTTCTGGTTGTATCACATACAACCTTTCCTCAAGGAAACCGTCGAGGAAACAATGTTTTGACATCCTATGTGCAATATTTCATAAATAATGCAACAAGTGCTAACATAATTCCAACAAACTTTTAACATCGCTATGGGTGAGAAAGTCTCATCATAGTCAAGTCTTTGAACTTGTCGGAAACATCTTTGCGACAAGTTGAGCTTTTCTTAATGGTGACAATTCACCATCATCGTCTGTCTTCCTTTTAAAGATCCATTTGTACTTAATAGTCCTACGACCATCAAGTAGTTCTTCCAAAGTCTACACTTTGTTTTATACACGGATCCTCTCTCGGATTTCATGGCCTCCAACCATTTGCCAGAATCCGGGCCCACCATCGTTTCTCCATAGCTTGTAGGTTCATTGTTGTTCAACAACATGACCTCCAAGATAGGGTTACCACACCACTCTATAGCAGTACGCGACCTTGTCGACCTACGAGGTTTCTAATAACTTGATCCGAAGCTTAATGATCACTATCATCAGTTTCCACTTCAATTGACGTAGGTTCCACACGAACAACTTCGTGCGGCCTACTACACACTGGTTGAAGTGACGGTTCAATAACCTCATCAAGTTCCACCATCCTCCCACTCAGTTCTTTCAAGAGAAACTTTTCCTCGAGAAAGGACCCATTTCTAGAAACAAACATTTTGCTTCCGGATCTGAGATAGGAGGTATACCCAACTGTTTTGGGTGTCCTATGAAGATGCGTTTATCCGCTTTGGGTTCAAGCTTATCATGCTGAAAGTTTTCCACATATGCATCGCAGCCCCAAACTTTTAAGAAAACGACAACTTAGGTTTCTCCAAACCATAGTTCGTACGGTGTCATCTCAACAGAAATATGTGGTGCCCTATTTAAAGTGAATGCTGTTGTCTCTAATGCCTAACCCAAAACGATAGTGGTATTTCGATAAGAGACATCATAGTATGCGCTATATCCAATAGGGCGCGACTATGACGTTCGGACACACCATCACACTATGGTGTTCTAGGTGGCATGAGTTGTGAAACAATTTCCACATTGTCTTAACTGTGTACCAAAACTCGTAACTCAGATATTCATTTCTATGATCATATCGTAGACAATTTATCCTCTTGTCACGATGATCTTCACTCTGAAATAGCTTTGAACTTTTCAATATTTCAGACTTGTGATTCATCTCTGTCTTGGTGCCTCCTGTCTGACTTGATTTCTTCCGGGGAGTTGAGCTCCAGGGGATTCTCGAGCACATCGTTATCACTCAAATTTCTTAGTATCTCAGAATGAAGGATGTTCGTAATTGCTTCAGTACTAGTAGTGGCGAGATAACCCCGATGTCCCCAGTACTGGTGCAGATTGTTCGGGGGTACTGCCATACTTTGTATCGTTGTGATCACGAGGGTCTGTTGTAGATGAAGGTCCGATATTCTGGTTGTGTGTTGATGGATGTGATACAGGTGACGGGTTAGTATAGGAGTTGTGTGAATATTACTCCTTGTATCCGTGTACCAGATTGCATGACCAGGTATTTCGGGAATTCTTAGGTGGGAATTCAAGTAGTTGCTTATATGACAATCTTCCAACAAATGCATGATGTTAGGTTGGGGTTCGACATCTAGTGGATTCGTTTGTTGACGATCGACTTACAGTGGTTCTCGTTGTGTCTTAAAGAGTCCTTGTAGCTTGTGACGACTCGGGGGCACTTCGTATGTCGGGTGCACTACCTTGCACTTGATGGCTACTGTAAGGTTCGAGTCCGTGCGATCATGTCCACGAAAATATCGGACGAATTCTTTCTCATGAGTTTGTTCTGGCTAATTGTAAGCCTCACCCTTTGTTTTGTTGGATTATGGTAATTCGTGTTGCTTCGATGTCAAATGGTGATTTCATATCCTTCCAAGAGCGGTTCTCATATTTCCATGGGAACGCTAATTAATTCTTTGCTCAATCAGCTTGTCTTTTCATTTCTTGTCAACTGGAGTTGTCATATCAATTTTTATTCAACCGGTGTGCTTCTCTCCAAGCGAATTCCATCTTTTCCTATTTTGCAAGATCAATCTCTCGTTTCTTCCGTAGTTCATCTCATCTGTCCCAAGTTGTCTTTGTTTTTCCCGCCCCCACCCTTTCCTTCGGTGATTTGATTTCATCCAAGTGCCTTTATAGTCAGTGATGCTTCCGCTATCTCTTCTTCCTTTTGTAGCCGGTGATTCATTGTGAAGATTCTCAGGAGATTCGTGTCACATTTGTTCATTCTTGTCATCTTTTCCGGTGAATTTAATTCAGTTGTCCGTGTTCATCATATCCTTTTCATCCTTGTTAATTCTTTCCTATGTTGGGAATTGTTATCAGCCTATGTTGTTTATTATTCCTCTCTTTTCGATCCGGAGCGTTGAAGTTATCTCAGTAGTTCTTGTTTCCAATCTTTTCAATTATTTCGAGGTGCTAACCTCATCTAGTTCTCTTCATACCGGTGCAATATCAATCTTTCTAGCAATCTTTTCTAACGGTGGTTTCTTTGAGTGGGCCCATAACCCACATGTTTTTTCCCAGGATCTTATCTAGCTCTTTTAATCTTTTCCCGGAGATCTCTAATTATTTCAACTATTACGTAAGTTTGAATTTCATCAATCTTATTACTTCTTCAAGATCTATTTGTATTAATTCTCATATTGGCTCAACCTTTCATTCTTCATTATTCCGGAGTGTCTCATTAATTCTTGGTGGTGTTCTCCTCTTCATTCTCAGCTTGGAAGTTTGAAAGAGTGTTTCTCTCAAATCTTGTTCCATTCTTGTGAAGATTGTCATCTCAGCTTTGTGTTTTCCTCTCATTTGTTGTCTTTCATGAGCAATCCCTTTCTTGCTATCCGGTGCTTCTCTGAGTTGTTTTCATTCTCGATCCTCCGAAGGCCATCATTTTAGAAGATTCTTCATTCTCAGCTTTCAACTTTCATCCTCAATTCTTCTCAATTGTTGTCTCTTCGTTCGTCTCTCGTTTATCCGGTGCCTTGTTCTAGTTTTCTCTCAGGTGGCTCATGATCTCTTCGTTCTCATGTATCTCCATTAATTCGTGGTGTTCCCATTCAATTGTGAATTCTTACCGGTGCTTTCTTCAATTATGCCTCAAGTGGTGTTTTTCTCTCTGTCTCTCCAAGATTCATTTCTAGAAGATTAAGTCGTATGCTAAATCCGTTGATTGTCGTCAATTTAATTTGGTGAAGGATTAGCATAACATAATTCTTATTCTTGTTCTTCCTTCTTCCTAGAGATTTCAATCTTTCTTCGAGAGTGCCTCATGATATCAATTCCTTTCTCAAAGTGTTCTTCAAGATTCCTGTTGGAGTACCTCAAGCATTCTTTCCCTTTGCATTTCCAGTGCAATTCTTCCTCCGTTATCCTTTGAGGTGGTATTATAGCGTTCTTGTTAGTGTAGGAGCCTAGAAGAGTTTTCCTTTCAAGAGTGAGATAATTAAATCCACCAATTCTATGATCATGAGATATTTCAACCCATGATTTCTTCATTGAGCTATCTTGGTTTAGACTTCACCTAAAGCTTGTCTAAGGATGTTGCTATTATGGTGTTTATCATTGATCCTAGTTCTCAATGTACCCTCTTGGTGTAAGAAGTTTTGATATCTTTGCTTTCAACTATCTTTGTTTCTTTTAGTGGTTGGTTGTCACCTCATATTTGTTGAGATGATTTTCATAAGCCCACTACTATCTTGTTTGTCGTTGTTGGCTTTCCAACTACTACGTCAATTATCTGTCTGGAGGCTCTTCAATTCTATTGTGATGATAGTTGTCATTCTTTTCTTCATTCTCTTCTTCCGCTTGAGCTAGTTCCTATTCTATTGTTTCGGAGGCATTGTGATGTTGCTCTTTTGGGTCTATTATGTTGTTCTATCAAGATCATGGTGTTCCCTTGCTCTACTTACTTGTTTGTTGTGAATATTGTCTAATTCGACCATCTTATCGAATTTTTTGTCCCATTTTCCTACCGAAGTGCTGCCGAAGTTTTTCGTGAATTCTTGCTTCTTTCTTATATCATTCCTCATCTTTTTGCAACCTTCAAAGATCGTTGATTTCATTTGTTTGTCAAAGAAGTGACTAAGTTTTTACCCCTTGTTCTTTCTCATCCTCTCCCCCCTTTCATTCTTGGATCTCGAGGCGAGATCCTCTTGTAGTGTAGGAGAGTTGTGACAGCCCGAGACCGACGTTCCAGAAGATTCCCCTTTATTTCCGTTTCCGTCGTGTGGTTATTTTATTTGTTGCATCATCATGTAGTTTGCATCATGGCATCTTGGATCATCTGTTGCGTGTGGTGTTTTGAGTGTGTGTTCTTCAAGTGCTCTCCGAGTCTTGGTGCAATAGGAACTCCCCTCTCTCCCCTCTTGTTTTATTTCGTGGCTGTTTTAAAGATTTCAGTTTTAACCCCCTTTTAAAAGTTCGTCTTCTTTTAAAATCCTTTGTTAAATGTGGGGGCAATCCCTTGGGTTTTTCTTTTATTTCTCCTTTTGTTTTATTTTAAAACTAGAGACTCATTTTATTTCTAAAAGGGTTTTATTTTTATTCTTTAAAAAAAAGGTTTCATTTCTATTCTTAAAAAATGCCCAAAACTATTTCTTATAGTTGGGGTATGTTTTAAAGGAGTTAAAAGTTATTTTCTTTATTTTTATTTTTTGTTAAATCCTTTCTTTGTAAGTTTCTGTTTTTAAAAATAAAAAAAAACCAAAAAACAGAGAGTAGCGGGAGAGGAGCCGTCCAAGGCCTTCCCGGGCCACAGCCCAGCTGCCAGGCCCCAACCCTAGCGCGTGCAGCCCCCTCGTCCCTCGTCCTCCCCCGTGCGCCGTCATCCTCCTCGCGCCTTCTCCCTCTCCTCCCCCGATTCCCCTCTCCTCCCGATTCCTGGCCTGCCTCTCCTGCCCCTGCCGGCTTGCCCCCGTGCCGCCTCCGCGCTGCGCCGAGCATGCTCGCCCTCTTCCCCGCCTCGAGTTCCCCGGTCGCCGCCCTGTGCCTCTCCCCACCTGTCGCGGCCTCCGTGCTCGCCATGGTCGCCGCCCGAGCAGCACCCCTCGACCTCGCCCCTCGCCCCTCGTGAGCCCGCGTTGGCCACCTCCGGCAAGCACCGCCACCTGCGCCCTGCGCCGCCGGCGTGTCGCCGTCCCCGCCGCCCTCGTCCCGGTGCGCCGCCTTCCAGCCCGAGCTGCCTGCTGTTCCCGTGTCGCCTCGCCGATTGCTCGCCTCGAACCTGCTGCCGATGCGCCGCTACCGAGCCTGCAGGACCCCGGTCCGGCTCCTCCTCGTTGCGCTTGCTGCCGCCGTGCTGTTTGCCTGTTCGGGCTGATGCGTTTTGCTGCTGCTGGTAGATGCAGGATGCGTGCCGTTGCTGCTGCTTGATGCTAGGCCGTTGCGTGCTTGCCGAGACCGTTGCTTGCCGATGCCTGTAGCTGCTGCTAGGCTGCTGTAGTTGCTTGATGTGCTTGCTGTGTGCCTGTCCCTGTTGCCTATGTTTGCTGTTGCCTTGCTGTTACATGCATGCTAGGCTACATGATGTAGCTGCTGCTAGCTTGCCTTAGCTGTTGCCTGCTTGCTGCTATTGTTTGCTGCTGCCCATCATGCTACTTGCGCTTGCTGTTGCCGAGTTTGCCTGATGTGGTGGCTAGCTTGCTTTTGCTGTTAGATGCTAGTGCTTGCTGTTTGCCGAGCTCGTCGCCGCTGTTGCGTGTTGCTTCTGCATGCTGTTGGGGTTATGAGGCATGCTTCTGTTGCCGCGATGTGTTTGCTGCTAGCTGTTGCTGATGCCTGCCGCAGGAGCATGCTAGGTTGCTTGCTGAGGCATGCTAGTAGATGTTGCTTGCTTGTGCTTCCGCTTGCCGTCACCGCGTGCACCATCCCCGCCACCGTGGATCGTCGACAAGTTCGCCGAGTACCACGACGTCCTCGACGACCCCGAACATCTAAGGAAACGTGTTTGACTACCGACACCGAAGACCCGTGTACCGACGCCAAGAGTACGACTACCGTCGCCGAGACCGGAGTACCACTACTTCCACTACTTCCACGACGACCACGATGATCTTTGTTCGCCTTCACCGCTATGAACCGAACCCCTCTGATATGCACGCTTCGAAGGTATACCGGTGGGACGTGTCGTGTACCGAATGCAAATGTTGTATGAGATGTATCGTATGTTTGCGCCGTATGTTTGCCCGTTGCATGTTGTCTTCCTTTTCGTCGTGCCCTCGACACATGGGAACCCGGTTGCGGGATCACCCCATCTTTATTTAGCGTTCCCGCACACGCTTCCACTCCGTTGGCACGATATCTTGACGAGTATCGGGATAGGAACGTTGCCGTGGCATCGTTTCCGTTTTGCCGCCATGGTTCCCTTTCGCTCGCCATGGCGACACATGTTTCTTTCTCTTCTTGCCCGTGGTGTTGTAACTTGCATGCATGACGCATTCATGGCATATATCTTGTGTCGCATGCCTCTTGTGCCGTAGCTCCGATCTATGTCCCGTGTGTTAAGCGACCAGGATGACATGTAGGATCACCGCTTCACCCCTTGCCATGTTAACAACAATTTAACATTGCCACGTAAAATTAACGGGTGTAAACTAAATAAATAAACGTGGAGTTTCGTCGGTATGCAACTGTTACATATCGAGCTTCATTTAATGTGTAGTGTTTGCGTGAGGTGAATTGCCATGCCATCACTTGCATCATTGATGTGTTCATGCATCATATTAGGTTGTGCATTGTGTGGTGAATATTTGTGTTGTTGTTTGTTTCCGGTTTGCTCCGTCTAGATAGAGTTCCGCAAGCGTGTCGGAATGTGAGGACCCGTTCGACTACGTTGGTTCGCCGACTTCACGGAGTTGTTCTTCTTCCAAGCGGGATCTCAGGCAAGATGACCATTTCCCCGGATACCATTACTATCATTGCCATGCTAGCTTTATTGCTTCTATCAAATATGTCTTGTTGCCTACCACATGTTAAATATTATCCTCTCAACAATGCCATGAGAACCTTCAACCTGTTCGACCTAGCAAACCACTGATTGGCTATGTTACTGCTTGCTTAACTATGTTGTTAGCGTTGCTATTTGCAGGTGCAGGTTTTCCATGTGATAACATGGGTTCCTTGATAACATGGGTTCCTTGTCTTATCACCCTATTAAATGCTATTTAATCTAATGCACCTATATATTTGGTAAAAGGTGGAAGGCTCGGCCTTTCTAGCCTGGTGTTTTGTTCCACCTTTGCCCCCTTAGTTTCGGTTACCTGTGTTATGTTCCATAAATGAGCGCTCCTAACACGATCGGGGTTGTTATGGGGACCCCCTTGATAATTCGTTTTAGATTAAAGCTGGTCTGGCAAGGCCCAACTTTGGTACTACATTTGCCTAATAACTAATGAACTGCATAGGGAGTAATTAACCAGAGGAAATTTAATCAACGCCCGGACCAGTGCTCCTCATGAGTGTTGGTCCCACCTGAGCGATGTACGGCGCCCCTCTGGTCACCTAGAGGTTTAGCGATCCCGACGTCTAGCTCATCCGTCGTGTCCTGAGAACGAGATACGCGGCTCCTATTGGGATCGTCGACATGTCGGGCGGCCTTGCTGGATTAGTTTTACCTTTGACGGAATATCTTGTGCATCAGGATTCCGGTGATGCTTTGGGTAATCTCAGAGTTGAGGTTTTCCAGTAAAGAGTCTGACAAGATCGCAAGCTTCGTGATTGAGGATTTCTATGCGGCTTATGGTAATTTGTGATGGACTAGTTGGAGCACTCTTGCAGGGTTAAATCTTTTCAGAAAGCCGTGCCCGCGGTTATGTGGCAACGTGGAAACTTTGTTTAACACTGGTTCTAGATAACTTGAAGTTAATTTAATTAAAACTTGCCAACTATGTGCGTAACTGTGACTGTCTCTTTCCTGAGTCCCTTCTCCGATCGAGGACACGATGGGGTTATGTCTGACGTAGGTAGGTGTTCAGGGTCATTCATTTGATCATCCGTAGTTCACATCCGCTATGCGTAGATCTTCCCCCTCTTATTTCTTGTACTCGTAAGTTAGCCACCATATATATATGCTTAGCCGCTGCTGCAACCTCACCACTTAACCTTACCTCACCTATTAAGCTTTGCTAGTCTTGATACCTTTGGAAATGAGATTGTTGAGTCCCCTGTGGCTCATAGATTACTACAACACCAGTTGCAGGTACAGGTAAAGGTTACTCGACGCGAGCGCGTTGATTATTCATTTGGAGTTGCTTCTTCTTCTTCTTCTTCATCGATCTAGGATGGGTTCCAGACCGGCAGCCGGGGATAGCAAGGATGGACGTCGTTCTTATTTTCTCATTTGTTTTCGTCCGTGGTCGGACCCTGCTCTTACTCTTAATGAATATGTAATGTACTGATGTGACTCTGATGTAGCTTGTGGCGAGTGTAAGCCAATTCTATTATATATCTCTTCTTTTCAGTACATGTACTTGTAACGATATCCATTCTTGCGACACGACGAGATGTGCTTCTATCTCTGACGAGGCCCTCGTGCCAAATTGAGGTTAGGGTCGCATCTTGGGCGTGACATTTACGCAGGTTCGGGCCGCTTGGCGCGCAAAACCCTACTCCTGCTTAGTTTGTATTGCGGGCTTACTGTAGGTTGATTTTGCTACAGCAACTTAGTAGGTGATTAGGGAGTCTCTGATCCCCCAAAAGTCCAACCCCTAAGAATGAGCTTTGGGCCTCCATTTATAGGCAAAGGGGTCACCAATAGTGTGCTCATAGGTGGTACAATGAATATTGTTCACCGCTTTACTTCTTCGGTGGTGTCAGGGGAAGTAAATTCCTTGTCTGGCCCCTGACCTGCCGCAAGGTGGTTGCGACATGTATGTAATGCCTCAAGAGTGTATCTTTCCCTTTTTGGAACCTTGTCTATGTGGGTCCAACTTGACTTTGATATGAGAGCTATCCTATGCATATGATTTCATGTGATGTCACCTTGTTTATTCTTCCTTTGCATGCATGCATGCCATATCATTTCATGTCCTTGTGTTCTTGCTTTGTGATCATTGTGGTGTTGTGTTGATATGGGTTGTGATGTGATGTGGTATGTGTTGATAAGAGGAGTAGTGCAATGGCTAATAGGTCACTTTGTGGTTTGCATAGGCTTCAAAACCCTCTCCCTCTTATTTATCTCAAGATCAAGTTCCTCTTGTTCCATTCCTATTTATAAAATGCCCATGGATTAGATTTGTTTTGTGGAGGACATGGTATGGGAATTGCTGTTTTGAAAAGGTGTTTTATATGGTGCAAATAATTAAAAAACAGGTCCAATAATTCTGTCTTGTAAATATTAAGTTGCTCCAAATAATTCTTTTCCAATTTATTCAAATAGGTCATGAATTCTTATGACCAGGGGCATTTTTGTTTTGTTTTTAACCCCAACAAATTTGTCTTTACTTTATTTTCTTTCTCTGTTTATTTTGAATTTGGAAAACCCCTCAGGTTTTATTTCTTCTATCTGGCGCCAACTAGTGGGCTCCCTCCCACTAGCAGGCCCATCTCCCCCTCCTCTCTTTTCCTTCGCAGCCCAGCTGCCTCCTTCTCTTGTAGACGCCGTCCTGTTCTCCCCTTCCTTCGTCAGTTCTTCTTCAGAGACAGGGACAGAGCAACGGCAATAGACGCCATCACGGACATCGAGGCACGTCCCTCGCCCCTCCTCCTCCATAAAAGCCCCCCCCCCTTGGCGTCCGTGCAGGATAGGGTTTCCCTCTCACGCCGCCACCTCCATCCCATCGCCTTCTCCCTCTCTGTCGACGACTCCAGGTAAGGGGATCGGCTCCTCCGCCATGGCCGCGAGATGAGGAGCTCCTCGTCGTCGCGCCCGTTCCTCTAGTTCCCCTCCGATGCCTCGGCAAGCACGCGTGATCCTCGAGGAATCCATTCCCGCGGCTAGGACGTCAAGATCTGCTTTGCTACCTCTCCTCTACGACGGTGGATTTCTTCCCCGACGAGCTTCCCCGAGCGGCTACTTCCTCCTCCTTCCTCTACTTCCTCTCCGGCCGAAGCTTCCACCTCGTCCAGTAGGTGAGGCAGATCCATCTTCCCCTCCTCCCTGCCTCAGATCGCGAGCAATAGGCTGTAGGCTTGATGACGTTCCTTCTTTGTCACCGGAGCCTCCGCGTCATGTCGAGCCGTCGTTGTAGGACCTCTCGAGTAGAGCTAGGAGTTGAAATGGAACCGTGGGAACTCCTTTTCCCTTCCATCTAGGAGCCGTAGTTGGATTTGTAGTATATCGCCGGCGAGCACGTCCCCTGTTTCGGCCACCATCGGGCAGAGGAGTTGCTGAGAGGGGTTACTCAAAAGAGTAAACTCCCCTCTCATGTTAAGCATCGTAGTAGTAGCGCAGTGGTAGTGGTGGTTTTGGTGTTAGTTGCAGGTCATGGGTTCGATTCCCCGTCGGCACCCCTTTTGCATTTTAATTGTTTGGCACAACATCTTAGCAGAGAGTATTCCCTGCTCTCTTGTCTGTAGCTGTCAAGCGAGTGCACCTTAGGCCAGTGGTATTGTTGCAGTGTTGTGACAAGGAGGTACAGGGTTCGATCCCTCTCCCCCTCCTTTTATTTTTTTGCTTTGTATTTATTTTCTTGTGCTGTTTTTCCTTTGACTAGATATAGTTGTTGCTGTGTTGTGCTTTACACCATGAGGGTATTTTGTCACCCCTCAAAAAACAACATGTTGATCATAGTATATTTTGCTAGTTGTGAATATTTGATGGCATAGGCTTGTGAGCATGTATGTAGGTATATCCTTAGTAGAAGAGCATGTGTAGGTTGTTTTGCAAGAGGATATGTATGTGTAGTATCTTACATGTGTGTGTGTGCACCTTGTGGGTGTATGGCACTAATGTGGTGTATCCATGTTGTGCAAGTGAGTTGCAAGTGTGGGTGTTTTCCCATGTGCATGCTATATGTGTGTGTGTGTCCTATCTTGTGCAAGTATGTGTTGTGTGTGTCCTATCTTGTGCAAGTATGTGTTGTGTGTGTTTGTGTGTGTGTGTCCTATCTTGTGCAAGTATGTGTTGTGTGTGTCCTATCTTGTGCAAGTATGTGTTGTGTGTGTTTGTGTGTGTGTGTTTCACACATGCCCAAGGTAAGAAGTGCCTTGGAAAGCACATGAGCAATAGTATGAGTAGGTGTAGAAGTGCTTATGTGAGTGCAATGTAGTATAGAATCCTATTTAGCATGTGTAGGTGTTGTGATGCTTGTGCTTGTGGTATTTGTGTGGGAATGGTGATGTGCTATGGCACACATGCATGAGGTCTAAACCCTCATGTCACCATTGGACTTGTGTGAGTGTGCATATGCTTGTGTAGGTGTTGTTCTAGTGAATAGCACATGTGATGATGCACTATTCACTATATGTGATTCCATGTAGGATTTCTTTCCTAGTTTGTGCCCTTTTGTTCTATGCAAGTACATAGTTATTATATATGTTTTTGGGGTAGAAACATCCCAGGAATCCATTCGTGAAGTCAGTTTTGCCTTTGGAACATTTTCTGGAGATGACATATTTCAGATTTGTTCTATGTTTGGGGCTGGTTCCATGAGATGTGGTGAACCCAAGAGGTTGATTCCTTGTTGTGGCATTAGAGGGTGACCCCCTCTATGACATGTTGGTTTTGTTTCATGCTTAGTAGCTCATATGTGCAAGTGGAGCTCAGTCAAAGTAGGCATGTGGCTGAAATTCCAGTTTAGTGAAAATCTGTGATTTTCACTAAGTCTGAGAATCTGCTTATATTTTCTTCTCCTGTTGTTGTGCTTGTAGAGATCCATGTGTTGTGAATAAGCCTTAGCTTTCAACTGGGAAGTTGTAGCTTTTGTACTTGTCTAGCTCTCTGTAAATTTTCAGTCCATTTGGAGTCCTGTAGATATTGTCTTGGGTGCTGTCAAAATGCTTCAGAGCATAAACAGCTAGTGAGAATCTGGAATTTTCACGAAGTCCGTGAAATCTGATGTTTTTGTCCAAGTTAGCAGCTGTGTAACTTTCTGTGTGTAACTCCTTTGCATTATCTTTTTGCTTGTGCTTGTAGTACTCTTGGATAGCTTCTGCCACATATCCTATTTGGCATGTTTGGGTGGCTATAGGTGCTTTGCATGTAGCTCTGAAAATGCTATGATGCTGTTTAAGGCAGCATGTATAGTTTTGATGTTTTGATGCTTGTGAGTGCATAGATGATGGTGTGGTGTTATTCCTTGCACCACCCCATCTATGTTGGGTTGTTTTGTGTCGTGGCAACCTGGAAATACCAGAGTTATGCCATTGGAGTGTGTGGTGATGTATTTGGCACGTAGCACTTCATTTCTTGTTTGTTGTTTCCCGTTGATCCGTAGCTCTGTTTGTAACGTTCTTTATATGGTTTTTCATCGTTTTCACGTGAAACATCTGTTCATGTCATCCTCATGCATGTCAAGATAGCTTAGAGTGCAGTTTTGTCCAGGAACTTGTATTTTCTTCTCATGCTTGTGCTAGTGAGTACTCCCTCCGTTCCTAAATATAAGTCTTTTTAGAGGTTTTACTAAAGTACTACATACAGATGTATATAGACATACTTTAGAGTATAGATTCACTTATTTTGCTCCGTATGTAGTCCCTTAGTGAAATCTCTTAAAAGACTTATATTTAGGAACAGAGGGAGTAGAATAGAGATGCATGCTCATATACATCCCATGCATCATGTGCTTGTTGCATCTTGAGGTGCTGTTGTTCATTGGATGCTATTTTTATGTTGGGTAGCACCGGGATCGGAGAACGAGTATGTGGATCCGGGAGAGTACGTGCAGGACGAACAAGAGCAGTTCCAAGCTGAGGACATCACAGGGAAGATGATATGACCTTGATTCCATCTCTAGACTTGTTATGCTAGATTACATTTCCTCGTCTTATGCTCGCTGCCTACCACTGAAATAATTGCCTCCTGACATTGCCATGAAACCCAAACACTTACCCCTTCCTAGCAAATCTTGAATGGCTAAGTAGGTTTTGCTCAGCTACTAATGTTAGCGTTGCTAGTTGCAGGTGCTTTATCTCATGTGATAACATGAGCTTGATATCATTATGTTAAATCTGTTATTTAACTAATGCACCTATATACTTGGTAAATAACGGAAGGCCTAGCCTTTTGCCGGGTGTTTTGTTTCGTTATTGCTGCCATAGTTACCGACTACCGGTGCTTGATTCCATAACTGTTCGCTCCTAACACGTTCGGGGTTGTTATGGGGACCCCCTTGATAAATCGTGTAGTGTTAAGACTTGTCCGGCAGGACCCAACATTGGTGTTAATTTTCTAATCACTTAATAATAATCTGCATAGGAATAGCTACCCCGAGGAATTAATCAACAACCCGGGCCACTGCTCCTCATGAGTGTTGGTCCAAACTGAGCACTGTTCGGGGCCAACTCAGGGCAACTTGAGTGATTTCTATCAGGCCATCGTGCGCGTAGCTCATCCGTCGTGTCCTGAGACTGAGATACACGGCTCTTATCGGGGTCGTCGACATGAGGGGAGGTCCTTCTAGCCTTGTCTTACCTTAGCGATATATCTTGCGTATATGAATCCCCGTGAAGCTTTGGTTCTCCCCAGAGTTGAGGTTTTCCTCTAAGGAATCCGACGAGATCACGAGTTTCGTGATAGAGGATTACTTTGCGGCCCATGATCGTTTGTGATGGACTAGTTGGAGCACCCCTGCAGGGTTTAATCTTTTGGAAAGCCGTGCCCGCGGTTATGTGGCAACTTGGAATATTTGTTAACATACGGTTATAGATAACTTAAACATAACTCTAATAAAATTGCCAACTGTGTGCGTAACCGTGACTGTCCCCTCCGAAGATTGCTCTTCGATCGGGAACACGGTGGGGTTATGATTTACGTAAGTAGGTGTTCAGGATCACTTAGTGATCAGCTATCATCGACCGCTAGTATGGACCACCTTCATACATGTTCTACGTAAGTTAGCCACTATAAAGCTTAGGATGCTGCAACCTAAATACTCCACCTTCCTTACCTAATAACTTGACTAGTTCTGGCACCGAGGTCATAGATTGCTAAGTCCCCGTGGCTCACAGATTCCTTCACAACACCAACAGGTTCAGGTACCCCCGAGACAGGTGATCACGACGGCACGCAACTGGCGTGGCAGTACGATGAGGAGAACGGTCGCTTGTACGTGAACTATCCAGAAGACTGAGGCGTGGTCGTGATCGTGGGCAAGCATGCAGGGTAGCATAGTCATTTCTCATGTTTTGTAGTCCGTAGCGGAACTACCTTGTTTGAATGCGTGATATAACTCTCATATATTTTATGAGATGGCAGTTGAATCCCTTATTGTCATTCTTCTATATTATGTATGTGCTATGTTACCGTGCTTGCGAAACACTTAGATGCGCTTCTTTCCAATTCGGTGCCTCGTTCTCCAAATCGGAAAGGACTGCATCTTAGTCGTTACAATGTACCCAGGTGAATCGACACCTAGGCCTTGCGCTGGCACACGAGGGGTGTGTTGGAGCGGTCGGATTGCGGTAGAAACTTGTGGGGACACCAGGCGAGCAAACACGGACTTGCTGGCCTGGACCCTCCTTCGGGTGACTTGGTCACCTCCTTGGCTAGGAAGGCTTGCCGGGGGCCTTGGACACTTTCTCGGCAAGGAGGGTTTGCCGGGGGCCTCGCTAGTCTGTGCGAGTCTTCCCGGCAAGGAAAGCTTGCTGGGCCTTGCTAATCTCCGGGTAGTCTTCCCGACGAAGTGGACTTGCCGGGGCCTTGTGAATCTTCCCGACAAGGAGGGCTTGCCGGGGCCTTGTGTCTGGAACCCTTGTATCCCATGCCCCTGGAGAGGGAAGGGCGTGGCCTTGGTGGGTCTAGGACCGCCTCCGTGTTGTTCTTCTTGGCACACTGTTGTCAGGGGTGTTGTCGATGCCCGTGAACAACTCTGGGGCACAAGGGACCCTAGTCTCTAGTGCATCGACATGAGCCCCTGGGCCTGGGCCACGCATGCGCGCGGGGCGTTGATGGGCCAAGCCCAAAGTAGTGCACGAGATTCCCTAGCAGAGAGCTTTTCAGTCTTGGAGTCGTTGCAGGCGCCCCTTCCCCACGTCGCGCATCAAACGCGCGAGGTGGAGAAGTGCGCGCATAGTAGCCTCCCCACCTACCGATGCATTACTGCCACGCGTGAAGCATGTGTAGTAAAGGTTGGGCAAGTGGCGTTCGTTCCCATAATGGCCGCAGTCGTGGCACGACCCCCCATGCATTGGTGCATCGGGGTGGTACCCTGTCCGCCCGTGATCATGGGTAACTGGGCGGATGTGTGGCGGTTTCTGGAGTGAGGGGTGTCATCCCCCCGCGCTTTGCCCTATAAATTAAGGAGTTTGCGAGGTGGTTTTGCTCATCCATCAGCTCCTGGAATATCACCACCCCTAGCTTAGGATATGTAGAATATTTTCTAGCTTCAGGTGGCACTCGCCCCTAACCATGGCTAGAGGATGAGGGGGGCCACCATCGGCCGCCAGGGCGGCAAGGGGATCCCACTCGAATCATGACACAACTTCAGGGGGTGCAGCTGTGGAGGGCGGCACGAGCGCCCATGGTGGTGGAGGGGCGAGAAGCCGCGGTCGCCACGGAGGCCGTGGCCGAGGGAGGCGGAGTGCTACTCCAGCATCTCCGTCTTCTCCTGTGCTTGGCAGGCACTCGGATGGGACGGCGCTGGAGTTCGTCGTGGAGCTGCACGGCGTTCCGTGGGGCCATTTGCATCTCCCTCGCCCTTTTGCTAGGGCGATGGAGGCTGCCAAGCCTCCTGTCTTGTGGTTGCGGGCGTGCGGCTGCTCCCACGACGCTATGCAAGTGCACGTGGAGTACCCGAAACACCGCTCCATGTTGGTTGGGCGGGGCTGGAAAGCCTTTGCCCACGCCCACAACCTCGAGGATGGGCATATCCTGCGCTTCAAGCTAGCGGAGGATAATATGCTATCCGTCTAGTTTTATGGGCTCGGGTGTGCGTCTCGGCTGCTGCGAAGAGAGCTCGAGCGGAGCCGAATGTCCCTCCTCGAGCGATAATGACGAGGAGGACAGCGGCGACAGTGGCGCTCTTGGCAGGTCAGGATCTCGGGGGGGGGGGGGGGGGGTCAGGTCGGAGTACGACTCCCCGAGCTCCGACTCACCGCCGGCCCTGCCGCCGAGGCCCGTTGACACCTCTCCCCCCCGGCGGGGTTATCTTGCTGGAGCTAGCGTCGGTGCCTCGTGTTCGAGGAGGAGGCACCTCCGCAAGCTCTAACTTCTCGAGCTCCCTTTCTCGGGCCACCTCACCAGGATGGGGACTGGCCCCCTGGCCCCGGGAGGAGGCATGCTCGCTGGCTCCGAATCCTTCGCCCCTTCCTGTGCCCTACCCTCTGGTATCAAGCGAGAAAGGGTCGGGTAGTGCTTGTCGGGGCTGGTCCCATTCTCGTCGGTACAGTGCTGGTCCCGGGGGAGCCAGCCCTGACCGTGCCGCGAGCTCCGCCCTTTTGTCTTCTTGAACTTCTGTCCGGCGAACGCGTTCCTCGCCAAAAGACAGTGTAATAGATTAGAGTAGCAAATATCATTCATGTAATATGTCTGAGTTTGTTTCAAACAAATGAATGAAATGTTGTTTCCTTTGCGTCCGATTCTTCCCCTTGTATGATACGCCTTTTGCGTTTTTCGGAAGATTGCCGGCGTGACTGGTCCTGCCGCTAGTGCTTTGAGGAACGGTTCCTTAGCAGTTCGCTTGAGGGGTCGTTACCAGCAAGGCTCCTTGCTGCACCCTGTGCAACCATTAGATCGTCGAGCGCGGCTTGAGGCGAAATAAGGCGCTATGCAGCCACTTAGACTGTTGAACAGGTTCGAAACAGTGTGAAGGCACTCTGTGGCCGTTCAGGTCGTTGAACTAGTTCGAAACAGAACTAAGGTGCACTGATCCTGACAAGTTTCCATCTATGTGCAGGTTTCTCAAACCAAGGTTCGGGATCTTCCAGACAAGGAACAACCTATCTATTCTAAAATCTCAATATGAAATATTTATCATCTATCTGTCGTGCTGTGGTATTTTTCCCCGCGGCGCATGGGTCTTTTTCCAGGGCCTCAGACCCCCGACAAGCAGGAGACTATACTCTTCTGACAACTTCCCCTCCGACAAAGGTATTTGCCGACAGTTTCTCGACTATTATCTAGAAGGGGGGTTGCGGGAGTATAATTCCTTTTCCTGTTTTGCCTGGCCCTACAAGCGGAGTGCTGGAGCGCACCTTTGGCGAAGACGTGACACTTCCGGGGGGGGGGGGGGGGCAGCATTCGGCTGGAGTGTGCTCCTGGGTTTCGGGGACCATAGGCGCATTCTCGACGGCTATGCACCTCTCCATTGAGGTGCGTCGGCCGGAGTATGCGCCGGAGGCCTCGCCGGAGCCCCCAGGCACGCCCTCGACAGCAGCGCACTATCCCTGAGCGGCACGTCGGCCTGGTGATTGCGGGCTCGAGGTCTCTGCCCTCCCTAGCCCACGTTTGCGCAGCGGGGCGCTCGCGGAGGCATCAGGAGGCCGTGGCGAAGTAGATAAACCATTGTTGCGCCCTACTTCGAGGGTTCGTAGTGGTGTGCTCCACCTCCTAAGATCTGATGCGGAACTTGCTCGAATCCACGAAGAAGCCCTCAACCATAGACCCCCCTACTTGGCGAGCCAAGGATGTTGGGGAAAAACCAACACTTATGGGAAACTCGAGGAGTCCCTTGATCGTTTGGCGGGGAGAGGGAGGTATGGCGTCGAGAGCGGAACTAGCGATCAACACCGACAAGGTTCCTTTACCCAGGTTCGGGCCACTTGGCGCGTAAAACCCTACTCCTGTATTCTTTGTATTGCGGGCTTACTGTAGGTTGATTTTGCTACAGTACTTAGTAGGTGATTAGGGAGTCTCTGATCCACAAAAAGTCCAACCCCTAAGAATGAGCTTTGGGCAAAGGGGTCACCAACAGTGTGCTCACAGGAGGTATAGTGAACAATGTTCACCGCTTTACTTCTTCGATGGTGTCAGGGGCAGTAAATGCCTTGTCTGGCCCCTGACCCACCGAAGGTGGTTGCGACACGTACTCGGGTGAATTGACACCTGGACCTTGCGCTGGCACATGAGGGGTGTCTTGGAGCGATAGGATTGCGATATAAACTTGTGGGGACACCTGGCGAGCGAACATGGACTTGCTGGCCTGGAGCCTCCTTCGGGTGACTTGGTCACCTCCCCGGCAAGGAAGGCTTGCCGGGGGCCTTGGACACTTTCCCGGCAAGGAGGGTTTGCCGGGGGCCTCGCCAGTCTGTGCGAGTCTTCCTGGCAAGGAAAGCTTGCCGGGGCATTGCTAATCTTCGGGTAGTCTTCCCGGCGAAGTGGTCTTGTCCGGGCCTTGGTAATCTTCCCGGGAAGGAGGGCTTGCCGGGGCCTTGCGTCTGGAACCCTTGTATCCCACGCCCTGGAGAGGGAAGGGCGTGGCCTTGGTGGGTCTGGGATTGCCTCCCTACTGTTCTTCCCGGTACACTTCTGTCAGGGGTGTTGCCGATGCCCGTGCACAAGTCTGGGGCACAAGGGACCCCAGTCTCTAGTGCACGAACACACATCATGAGGAGAATGATGTGATGGACAAGACCGAAACTATGAACGTAGCATATGATCTTGTCAATTTATTGCTAATGTTTTCTACATGTCAATGTACCTGTTCCTATGCCCTTGAGATCATGGAACTCCCTGACACCGGAGGAATACCTTGTGTGTATCAAATGTCGCAACATAACTTGGTGACTATAAAGGTGCTTGATACGTCTCCATCGTATCTACTTTTCCAAACTCTTTTGCCCTTGTTTTGAATTCTAATTTGCATGATTTTAATGGAACTAACCTGGACCGACGTTGTTTTCAGCAGAATTGCCTTGGTGTTATTTTTGTGCAGAAATCAAAGTTCTTAGAACGTCCTGAAAATTTACGGGGAACATTTTTGGAAAATATGAAAAATACCTGCACAAAGATCCACCTGAGGGGGTGGGCCAGTGGGCCACAAGCCCTGCCACCCCCACCCCCTGGTGGCGGTGGGCAAGCTTGTGGGGCCCACACGGCTTTGCCGCCCCCAATCTCAGCTCTATAAGTTCACTTTCGTCCCAGAAAAAATGAAAAGAGAAGATTTCATCGCGTTTGCGATACGGAGGCGCCGCCACAACTTGTTCTTCATCTGGAGGGCAGATCTGGAGTCCGTTTTGGGCTCCGGAGAGGGGAAATCGTCACCATCGTCATCATCAACCTTCTTCCCTCTCCAATTGCATGAAGCTCTTCGTCGTTCGTGAGTAATCTATTCGTAGGCTCGCTGGGCGGTGATGAGTAGGATGAGATCTATCTTGTAATCGAGTTAGTTTTGATGGGGATGATCCCTAGTATCCACTATGTTCTGAGATTGATGTTTCTACTACTTTGCCATGCTTAAGGCTTGTCACTAGGGCCCGAGTGCCATGATTTCAGATCTGAAATTATTATGTTGTCACCAATATATGTGTGTTTTAGATCTAATCTTGCAAGTTGTAGTTACGTACTATGTGTTATGATCCGGCTACCCCGGAGTGAAAATAACCGGAACCACTCCCGGTGATGACCATAGTTTGAGGAGTTCATGTGTTCACCAAGTGCTAATGCGTTGGTCCGGTTCTTTATTAAAAGGAGAACCTTAATATCCCGTAGTTTCCTTTTGGACCCTGCTGCCACGGGAGGGATGGAAAATAGATGTCATGCAAGTTCTTTTCCCTAAGCACGTATGACGACACACGGAATACATGCCTACATCACATTGACGAATGGGAGCTAGCCACATACCTCTCCATGTTATAACTGTTGCATGATGAATATCATCCAAACAAATCACCGACCCATTGCCTACGAGTTTGTCCTACTGCTGCTGTTACTTGTCTTGCTCTGCTGCTGTTACTTGTCTGTTGCTGTTACTTGTCTTGCTTTGTTGCTGTTACTTGTCTTGCTCTGCTGCTACTGTTGCTACTACTGTCGCTTGCTACTGTTGCTACTTGCTACTGCTGTCACTACTGCCGTTCCTTGCCGCTGCTATTACTCGTTACACTGTGCTACCTGCTACAATCTTGATCGCTGGTCCTTGACGGGAACAGAAAATTTGCATCAATGAGGCAACTTGGCGCCATTGATACAATCGTTAGATATAGTCTGCAGTGTCAACAGATCGCTTTTGACACCGTTGTTATCATACTACTTTGCTGTTACTACTTTGCTTGCAGATACTAATCTTTCAGGTGTGGTTGAATCTGACAAATTCAGCTGCTAATACTCGAGAGTATTCTCTCACCTCATGTTTGGCGATCAACAAATTTGGGTCGAATACTCTACCCTCGAAAACTGCTGCGAACCCACGCGCTGGTGGGCCATCAACAACATTCTTCTAGTTTCATTACCGGGGAGTGCTAGCAGCATTCTTCTGGTGCCGTTGCAGGGGAAGGTCTATTATCATCAGCATTCGTCTAGCTATTGCCAGAGAGTGCCAATCAGCATTTTTCTGGCGCCGTTGCCGGGGAGGTATTGCTATATTCTCAGAGTCACTTGGAATTTATATCTGTTGATCACTATGAAGAATCTGAAGGATCCGAAAACCAAAGTCTTGCCCTCAACTACGAGGGGAGGTAAGGAATTGCCATCTAGCTCTGCACTTGATTCACCTTCAGTTATGAGTAAGTTTGCGACATCACCTCCTGCTAGAAATGTTGATATATCGCCTATGCTTGATGATGCTTATGATGCTACTGCTAGAGATGCTATGCTTGATACTATGCCTGATGATACTATGCCTGATACTGCTTTGCCTGATACTGCTAGAGATTCTATGCCTGATGATATTATGCTTGATACTGCTAGAGATGCTATGCTTGATACTGCTTTGCCTGATGATGCTAGAGATGCTATGCCTGATGATGTTATGCTTGATACTGCTAGAGATGCTATTTTGCCTGATGTGCCACTAGGGGTATTCCTTGATGCTCATATTGCTAGAGTTACTGCCAATGCTCGTGATGCTTCTGAAACTGCCGATACTATTGAGATAGAACCTGCTTTTGCTCCTGCTAGATCTAGCTCTCCTAGATATGAATTGCCTGATATACCTAAGGTTACGTTATGGAGGGACAGATAGCTGAGGATTTTCTTGCGTGTAAGGATGCCTATGACGCTGAGAAATTACTTCTCAAGTGGAAGGAAAAATCTCGGAAAGCTAGGATGAAATACGACCCGGAGTTTGCCACTTCACCTATCTTTATCACCGATAAGGATTATGAATTCTCTGTCGATCCTGAGATAATCTCTCTAGTCGAATCTGATCCTTTGCACGGTTATGAGTCTGAGACGGTCGTAGCGCATCTTGCCAAACTACACGAAATAGCCACCCTTTTCACTAATGAGGAGAAGATCCGCCACTACTATATCCTTAAGTTGTTTCCTTTCTCTCTAAAGGATGACGCTAAAGCCTGGTTCACCTCTCTTGCTCCTGGATGTGTGAGTAGTCCCCAGGATATGGTCTATTACTTCTGTGAGAAATATTTTCCTGCCCATAAGAAGCAAGCTGCCTTGCAGGAAATATACAACTTTGCTCAACTCCAGGAAGACAGTCTTCCACAAGCTTGGGGGAGGCTCGTCCAGCTACAGAATGCTTTGCCTGATCACCCTCTTAAGAAGAACGAGATACTTGATATCCTCTATAACGGACTTACCGATGCCTCTAGAGACCATCTAGATAGTTGTGCTAGTTGTGTTTTTAGGGAACAAACTGTAGAACAAGCTGAGACCCTACCGAATAACATCTTGATCAACGATAATTCTTGGACTATTCCAGAACCACCTCCTAAGCCAACTCCTAAGAAAAGAGGTATTCTATTCCTCAGTCCCGAAGATATGCAAGAAGCCAAGAAATCTATGCAAGAGAAAGGCATTAGATCTGAAGATGTCAAAGAGATCCATGGTCTCGATAACCCGATAAACATAGTAGAAGTAAATTCTCTGCGTAGGTTTGATGAGAGTGATATTCCTTTTGACAAACCTGCTAGCCTATGCTTTGATGAATTTGACAACTTTGTTGCCAAACAACAGAGTTTCAATGATTATGTTAGCAGACATTTGGAACAAAGCACTTATATGCTTATCCATTTAAGTGCTTGTGTAGACAGAAATGTCAATGATCTGAAGCTTCTGAGTAAACATGCCTCTATGATTACTACTCAGGTAGAACAAGTACTTAAAGCTCAGAATGACTTGCTCAATGAATTAAATGACAACTTTGTCAGAGTCATTACTAGAGGAGGCAAAATGACTCAGGAACCTTTGTATCCTGAAGATCATCCTAAGAGAATTGATCAAGATTCTCAAGAATCAATGCTGATACACCTAGTCATCCTAAGGAGAAGAAGAAGGATGATAGAAACCTACATGCCAGTTCACCAAATACTGTCACACCTGAAGAACCTAATGATATTTCTTCGTCTGATGCAGAAACACAATCTGGTCATGAACATGAACCTGGTGACAAAATGGACAGTGATGTTCATAATAATGCTCAACCTAGCAATGATGAGGATGTGTAGATTGAACCTTCGGTTAATCCTGATAACCCACAACCTAAGAGATACGATAAGAATGACTTTACTGCTAGGAAGCATGGTAAAGAAAGGGAGCCATGGGTTCAGAGATCTATGCCCTTTCCTCCTAAGCCATCCAAGAAAAAGGATGATGCGGATTTTGAGCGCTTCGTTGAGATGATAAGACCCATCTTTCTGCAGATGCGGTTAACTGATATGCTCAGGATGTCTCCGTATGCCAAGTACATGAAAGATATCGTGACTAATAAACGGAAGATACCAGATCTTGAGATCTTCACCATGTTTGCCAATTACACTTTCATAGGTGGAACTCCTAAGAAACTTGGTGATCTCGGAGTGCCCTCTATACCTTGTTCCATTAAAGGAAACTACATAAGAACTGCCTTATGTGACCTTGGAGCCGGTGTTAGTGTTATGCCGCTCTCTCTTTATCATAGACTTGAGTTGGATAAGTTGCCACCCACTGAAATTTATCTGCAAATGGCCGACAAATCAACTGCTTTCCCTATCGGCATTTGCGAGGATGTGCCTGTTGTGGTTGCTAATACCACTATCTTAACAGACTTTGTTATCTTGGATATTCCCGAGGACGATGCCATTGTTGTCATCCTCGGAAGACCCTTTTTAAACACTGCAGGGGCTGTTATAGATTGCAACAAAGGCAATGTCACTTTCCATGTCAACGGTAATGAGCACAGAGTGCACTTTCCGAAGAAACAATATCAAGTACATTGCATCAATGCTATCGAAAAGACTTCATCGATTCTTATTGGGGGCTTTGAATGCCCTATTCCTCGTGTCAAGATGAAGTATGATTTGCTTGTTGGGGAGATACATATCCCCATTGAGGTGACTTAGTGGCTATTCAAAAATACTCCGTTCTCTCTTAAGATTCGAGAAGGTTTTGTCATGAGGACTTGATCAACCCCATTGACGGATTTCTTTCGATGACCATGAAATGGATGAATCAAAGAGTCACATACCTTTGTTTTGAGCTTTAATTTTCTGTTGCTTAGAAGAAAAATGATGGAATTACTTTAGGTTTTCCTGTTTTCTGTTTTAGCATCCCGGAGAAAAATACCTCGAAAATAAAAGTTCTCTGATGGTCCTGAAAATTTAGTATGATTTTTTCTGGAATATTTGAAATTTTTTGGGCCTGAGAGCTGGCCTGGGGGCCAGACCAGTGGGCCACAAGCCCTGCCACCGCCACCCCCTGGTGGCGGAGAGCAAGCTTGTGGGGCCCACAGGGACGCCCTCCACTCATTCCAGCTCCTAGCCTCTTCTTCCACCTCCAGAAAAAATTGTTTCACAGCTCAAACCCGTGTTCTTGCTCATTTGGCTGTGATTTTCGATCTCCTTGCTCAAAGCACCATTCTCCGAACCGTTTTGGGGAAATTACTCCTTGGTAAGTGACTCCTCCATTGGTCCAATTAGTTTTTGCTCTAGTGCTTTATCTTTCGCGTATTCTTGCTACCTTGGTGACCCTGTTCTTGAGCTAGAAAAGTTGATTTTAGCTGGTCCCAATTAGTTTTAGCGCGTGATACAGTCTCTAGGCACTAGTAGGAGTAGTTGCTACAAGGTATGGTTGGTCTTCATTCACTTTTCTCTTGAACTTCAAAAATTTCAACAAAAGGAAATTATGTTCAGGAGGAAGTTTCATGGTGGTTCCTCAAGTAAGAAGGGTCCCAGTCTTTCTTTTCGGGAGCCCGAACCTTTTCAACTAAGGGACGCACCGGTGCAACCATGTGAATGGCCTTCCGATGAGTTTATGATCGAAGCAGGTTTCAAGGATGAGTTTGATACACTTGTCTGCAATGCCGGGTTAGAAGATTTCCTCTCAGATAAATGTGAACAATATGCTATGCACACTGCCTCTTTCGTGCGTAGATTTCAATTTTCAGTTGGTCGTGACTCATCCATACTGTTTGATCTGTACGATAGATCCTATGCCATGGATTTTAAGGATTTCAATAGGATTTGCAAGATACCCGATGGGGGTAGTATTAATGATCCTTCGAAGTCTTCGGTCAGAGACTTTGTCTCCAGTATAACTGTTGGAGAAACCAGAGATATCATGCAAGCCACCATAGGAAGCATCCATTTCCCAGCCTTGCACTACTTTGCCCTGTTCATAGGTAGGTGCATTAACGGCAAGGGTGCACATTGTCACCTATGCGCTTCCGACCTTAGTATCCTTAAGAGCGCAGTAACAGGTGACAGGAGCTTCAATATGGGAGCTATAATAGCAAGGAGGCTGAATAAAAATGCCACTAAGGGGGATTTCTTTGGTAGAGTTTATGCTACACGCTTAGCAAACTTTTTTGGAATATCCATCCGTTCAGAAGACCCTCCTCTCCGTACAGCCTACCTTGATCGTGTCGCTCTAACACGCTACCAGTTCCTTGAGAGAGATCATGGATCCCTCCTATACCGCTTGATATTTAACCGGCAGCGTGTTTTCCATATTACCCTTCCTCCTCCTGCTTTCTTTGACTTTCAGGTAAAACGAAGATACTACATAACCATAGGAGAGGCAGAGGAGTATGAGAGGGAGGCGACGGCTACTCGACTTCGCGATGCAGCTATTCAGGCAGTGGCTGCAACACTCCCGTATAACACCCATTATGATTTTGGGTTTCGCCAGGACCATCGATGGGAGTAGACCAAGCTAGGCCAAAAGCCTAAGCTTGGGGGAGTACGTGTTCTCACCGACTTTACATTCATGCGTATGCTTTCACTTTGTTAGCCGGTGTTTACACTTTGCCACTGTATTATCCATGTTAGTTTATTTTTGTTTTCTTGTTTTCTTGTTTTGTATCCTTTTGATAAAACACAAAAAGATTTTCCTTTCTTTTTTTGCTTGTTGGGAGCTTTCCCGTGTAAATAGTTTTCTTTTTCTTTGGGTCAAGGTAGAAGATATTGGTTAAAATGTTTAGTGGTTCTTGCATGCATACCTGTTTAGCTTTCAAAGAGCCATATTACTTTGTCTTCTCCTTTGTGTTTGCCTGTAGATTCAGCTTAGTCCAATGCACGAGCACTCTTATTATTGTTCACATCGTTCGATCGTGCAAGTGAAAGGCAATAATTATGATATATGATGAAGTGACTGAGACTGAAAAGCTGGTATGAACTCTATCTATTTTGTTTTTGTAAATATGACTAGCTTGTCATCCCAGATACAACTTTGTTGTGAGAGAACCATGTTTGCAATGACAACTTAGAGATCATAGTTTCTGATGCCATGCTTATTTAGCTAGGAGCTTGTAATGGTTTGTCTTGAATGCCAACATAGATTTTGAGATGACTATGATGTAGTATGATAGGATGGTATTCTCCTTTGAATGTTTCAAGTGGCTTGACTTGGTGCATGTTCATGCGTGTAGTTGAAACAAAATCAACATAGCCTCTATGATGTTCGTATTCATGGTGATTTATATCCTGTTCATGCTTGCATTCAATGTTAGTCAAACTCATTGCATCTTGATGACTATTGTCGCTCTCTAGTTGGTCGCTTCCCAGTCTTTTGCTAGCCTTCACTTGTACTAAGCGGAATACTGCTTGTGCATCCACTTCCATAAACCCAAAAGTTTTTCCATGAGAGTCCACCATACCTACCTATTTGCGGTATCTACCTGCCGTTCCAAGTAAATTTGCATGTGCTACTCTCTAAACCTTCAAGAAATAATCTGTTTTGCGTGCCCGAACCGCTCATGTGGTGACAGGGGGCTATTGGTATCTTCCATGCTAGGAGTGTTATGATCGACATGTGTTTATTCACTATCATTCACGAGAAGGGGCCGGTAATTGGAATGCCCAGTTCCACGCTTAAATCGAAAACATAACTGTAAAACAAGATCCCCCCGGATTGATGTTAGTACGGACGGTACCCGAGGATTCGACTTGCCGTGGAGTGTGATTGATTGGTGGTGGGGGAGTTAAAACTTTACTTTTCTGTTTGGGAACCGCCTATAGCATGAGTAGCATGGAAGATATTGAGAACTCTTGGTCATTGCGTTGACAATGAAAGCATGCCACCCAAAATTATTATCTCTGTTTTCAAAGCTTGAGCTTTGGCACCTCTGCATATCAATGCTTCCCTCTGCGAAGGGCCTGTCTATTTATTTTCCTGTCGAGTCATCCTCCTCTTCTATAAGCACCAATTAGACAGCACTTCTGTCATTTTTATGCTTTGCTTTTGATTGATATTGAGTATGACTATGACTGGATCTTCGTTGCTATGAATTACAATGTTTAGTCAGCCCTTGATCTTTGAAAGTGCTCTGCATTTATGTTTTGCGGTCTCAGAAAGAGCTAGCGAGATACCACCTATTCATATTGCTTCATGCTTGTTTTGATTGAAGTGTTGGTATTTGAAACTCATTATTTTTTGCTCGTTAGCTGATTATGCCATTGATATTAGTTTACCGTGAGACCTTTGTGTCACTTGCTTATGTGGTTAACTTGTGATCTTGCTGAAATTCTGGTTATGAGTTAGACATAGTTGCAACAACAAGATCAAACAGAGTTTGTCAAAGTTTTTCTTTCTCTCTCAGTTTGTCAACTGAGTTTCTTGAGGACAAGCAAGGTTTTAAGCTTGGGGGAGTTGATACGTCTCCATCGTATCTACTTTTCCAAACTCTTTTGCCCTTGTTTTGGACTCTAATTTGCATGATTTGAGTGGAACTAACCTGGACTGACGATGTTTTCAGCTGAATTGCCTTGGTGTTATTTTTGTGCACAAATCGAAGTTCTCAGAACATCTTGAAAATTTACGGGGAACATTTTTGGAAAATATGAAAAATACATGCGCAAAGATCCACCTGAGGGGGTGGGCTAGTGGGCCACAAGCCCTGCCACCGCCACCCCCTGGTGGCGGCGGGCAAGCTTGTGGGGCCCACACGGCTCTGCGTTGCAATACGGAGGCGCTGCCACAAACTGTTCTTCATCTGGAGGGCAGATCTGGAGTCCGTTTTGGGCTCTGGAGAGGGGAAATCGTCGCCATCGTCATCATCAACCTTCTTCCCTCTCCAATTCCATGAAGCTCTTCGTCGTTCGTGAGTAATCTATTCGTAGGCTCGCTGGGCGGTGATGAGTAGGATGAGATCTATCATGTAATCAAGTTAGTTTTGATGGGGATTGATCCCTAGTATCCACTATGTTCTGAGATTGATGTTGTTACTACTTTGCCATGCTTAATGCTTGTCACTAGGGCCCGAGTGCCATGATTACAGATCTGAAATTATTATGTTGTCACCAATATATGTGTGTTTTAGATCCGATCTTGCAAGTTGTAGTTACCTACTATGTGTTATGATCCGGCAACCCCGGAGTGACAATAACCGGAACCACTCCCGGTGATGACTATAGTTTGAGGAGTTCATGTGTTCACCAAGTGCTAATGCGTTGGTCCGGTTCTTTATTAAAAGGAGAACCTTAATATCCCGTAGTTTCCTTTTGGACCCCGCTGCCACGGGAGGGATGGACAATAGATGTCATGCAAGTTCTTTTCCCTAAGCACGTATGACGACACATGGAATGCATGCCTACATCACATTGACGAACGGGAGCTAGCCACATATCTCTCCGTGTTATAACTGTTGCATGATGAATATCATCCAAACAAATCACCGACCCATTGCCTATGAGTTTGTCCTACTGCTGCTGTTACTTGTGTTGCTCTGCTGCTGTTACTTGTCTTGCTCTGCTACTACTGTTGCTACTACTGTCGCTTGCTACTGTTGCTACTTGCTACTGCTGTCACTACTGTTGTTCCTTGCCGCTGCTATTACTCGTTACACTGTGCTACCTACTACAATCTTGATCGCTGGTCGTTGACGAGAACAGACAATTTCCATCAACGAGGCAACTTGGCGCCATTGATACAATCGTTAGAAATAGTCTGCCGTGTCAACAGATCGTTTCTGACACCATTGTTATCATACTACTTTGCTGTTACTACTTTGCTTGCAGATACTAATCTTTTAGGTGTGGTTGAATCTGACAAACTCAGCTGCTAATACTCGAGAGTATTCTCTCACCTGCTGTTTGGCGATCAACAAATTTGGGTCAAATACTCTACCCTCGAAAACTGCTGCGAACCCACGCGCTGGTGGGCCATCAACAACATTCTTCTAGTTTCATTACCGGGGAGTGCTAGCAGCATTCTTCTCGTGCCGTTGTAGGGGAAGGTCTGTTGTCATCAACATTCGTCTAGCTATTGCCAGAGAGTGCCAGTCAGTGCTCTATAGGTAACTCCGAAGGTTTCTGTTGGGTTGGCATGGATCATGACTGGGATTTGTCACTCCGTGTGACGGAGAGGTATCTCGGGGCCCACTCGGTAATAAAACATCACAACAAGCCTTGCAAGCAATGTGACTAAGGAGTTAGTCACGAGATCTTGTATTACGGAACGAGTAAAGAGACATGCTGGCAACGAGATTGAACTAGGTATAGAGATACCGATGACTGAATCTCAGGAAAATAACATACCGAAGGACAAAGGGAACAATATACAGGATTAACTAGATCCTTGACATAGAGGTTCAACCGTTAAAGATCTTGGTAGAATATGTAGGAGACAATATGGGCATCCATGTCCCGCTATTGGTTATTGACCGGAGAGTGTCTCTGGTCATGTCTACATAGTTCTCAAACCCACAGGGTCTGCAGACTTAAGGTTCGGTGACATTTCAGTATTATTGAGTTATGTGTGATTGGTAACCGAAAGTTGTTAGGAGTCCCGGATGAGATCCCGGATGTCACGAGGAGCTCCAGAATGGTCCGGAGGTAAAGATTTATATATAGGAAGGTGCATTTGGTTTCCAGAATGTTTTCGGGCATTACTGGTAAAGTACCGGGAGTGGCGAATGGGTTCAGGGGTTTTACCGGCAGGGGCCACCCACCCGGGAGAGAACCTAATAGGCCTAAAGGTGCTGCGCCAGACCTTAGTGGGCTGGTGCGGCCATCCCAAGAGGACCTACTTAGACCAAGGAGCAAAAGAAGGAAAAAAGGGAAAATGGGAAGGAGGAGAAAAGATGGAATCCTACTAGGAGTAGGTTTGAGGCTGCCTCCTCCCCTTCCTCCCTCCTATATATAGTAGAGGAATGGGAGGCAGCCCTAACCCTAAATTGTTGTTAACATGGAAAGAGGTGAAGCATGTGATTCTACACATCATTCTAGTCAGTTTACACATATAGATCATTTGATCGGAGCTACGGTTAATAGGTACGTGCAATGTCGGGGGGATAACCCCGGGGTAGGCTCATCGAGCCTGTTCCTTCATTTCCGGCCCAATGGACATGAACATATGCATATTCCCAAGGCCCAAGTCTTCCGGCCGGCTAGGCAGCACCTACCGGCTAGAGGACGAGGCGGCCATCCTTCTGGCCGAACAGGCAACCCCTACCGGCTAGAGTCAAGGCGGCCTCCTCTTTTGAGCCGACCTGGTCCCACCAGCCGGACTGGGGAGGAGGC
Source organism: Hordeum vulgare subsp. vulgare (assembly GCF_904849725.1). Classification (NCBI taxonomy): domain Eukaryota; kingdom Viridiplantae; phylum Streptophyta; class Magnoliopsida; order Poales; family Poaceae; genus Hordeum; species Hordeum vulgare. The sequence goes on along the minus strand of NC_058520.1, from coordinate 239,859,531 downwards.
GGCCGCACTTAAGCCAGCTAGCCAAGCAGGCTAGTCAGCCGAAGATCACAAGTCACATCAGATCGTAGGTCAGGATAAGACCTCACGATTAAAGGTAGCTACGCATCAGCAAAGATACTGGATCAGGGCGCCCGACAGGTATGAGCGTCGGCGGCCAGGCCACTGACCTACGCCGGCTCTGAACCATCACCTAGCATAGTGTCGGACCGTCACACTCCCACTCCATTACTGCACTCGGCGTGGCGAACAGTGGAGGCGTCCGTACTACTTGCCCATGAAGAATCTCGCGGGGTGACGCTTGACGTACAACGCGTGCTCGGCATCAACCTTGCGCGAGAGCCTCATTGGCCAGCCGGCGGGTCCCACGGGCAATCGAGACCATGCAGCCAGCGGGCCCCCAAGCAACAAGACAAGACTCTTGTGGGCCCCTGGCCAGCCGACGAGGCTGCCAGCCGGGTCCAACACTTGTACCCTTTATCCATATTGTAGGCCGGCGGGTTTGTCTATAAAACCCCCCGGTCGCCCTCCATGCAGAGGGGCCGATCATTCACCAGTCCTACAACACAACACGTTCACCAACCACAGAGAGGGAGGCAGAGACGAGCCGACTGCTCCCCTCTTCCTCTTCCCAACACAGCTCCAGGAGCAACATTGTACTCTGTTCATATACATCAAACACTCCGGCAGGATTAGGGGTATTATCTCTACGGAGAGCCCTGAACCTGGGTACTTCGTGTGTCCCATGCGTGTACCAACCTCGTTCCCAGCATCCACCTTTGTCCCTTCGGTTCTCACCGACTTTAGCCTACCTATGGCACATGTTGTGAGTATTCACCGACATTTGGCGCCCACCGTGGGGCTGATCGCGGCATCGGCTCGCTTTACGCGCTGGGCGCGCCCCCGCACCTACACCACCGGATGCATCGCGTCTGGATCAGTTTGCATGCCCGTGGAGCCCGCTTTCGACGAGGCAACACCCATGATGATCGACGTCCCCGTCTGCCATGCAGATTCGGACGAAGATTCTCATGACGAGGCGATCCCTAGCGTCATCGTCGCTGCTATGGAGAAGCTCAGCGTTCTCTTCAGCGACCTTCGTCTCAACGACGGCCCATGCTACTTCAGCGAGGACTTCGACGTTGAGGCGCTCTGCGCCAGCTTTAGCAGGCTCTCTATCGCTGAGAGGCCTGCCCACGACGTATATCCCAGCAACGTCCTCATCTTCGACGGCCCTCCGCCGTCGGTGGGGTTCTTCACCCCATACCACATTACTACCGTCTCCAACACCGTGGAGGTGATGGTTATCGGCGCCGGCACCAGTACGGCTCCCGGCAAGGCCTCCGCAGGCGCTGGCGAGCCCGCTGCTGCCATCGTCGATACTCTTCGGGATGCCATCGCCGGCCTGAAGACACCCGTCACCGCTTCCGCAAACCCTGCTGACGCTCGGGCCTCACGGGAGGAGGCTTGCAAGCATATCTTGGAGGAGGGCATCGCCGTAGCTTCGGCGAAACGTCGGTTGGAGGCTAACAGCGCGAGTATAACTCCTCATACGGCCTCACTCCGATTTCCGAGGCCCCTAGCCGGCTTGGATCGGTCCGCAGCCACGGCCGGTTCATCACCGAGGTTCTAGGCGGTGATCTGCCCACCTACGAGACTCCGGCGGCTAACATGCGAGCGACGCAGGCAGCCATGGAGGAGATGGCAAGCCTGGAAGGCGAGGAGCGCGCTTTCCAGGAGAAGCGGGTCAAGGACCTCCTTGACGCCGCCAACCAGCAACACGCTCGGCTTGACCCCAGTCAGGCTCAATCGGAGTCCCTGGGACCCAACTGAGGGGCATGCCGCAACCCTAGCGGTCAGCATCATGCATAAGGATCTTCCTCGCATCGCCCTTCCGGCCGGAGGGGCGAGGGAAGCCACGATCGGCGCTCTCAGCGCTAGAGCGAGCACACTTCGGGCTTGCGTCTCGGAGGCGACGAGGGCAATTCGGAGTGTAAGATTCTTCCCCCGCGAAGAACTCACGTCTCTGGCTCACGAGGCGCCTCCCCTCTCGCCACCAGGGCTGGTGCTCACGCCACCCAGGATGAGCGGGACGCCCACCGGCGTCTCATCGTCCTGGCCTAGTCAGCCCTCCTAGAGGAAGACTGACCCGTCGGTCCGGCATGCTTCGGCCCCCGGATCCGAGGGGAGCCGTTCCCCCGAGGTTTCACCCTACCTTGGGACACGCCTAAGTACAATGGCACGGCCAAGCCAGAGGACTGGCTGATTGACTACCACGGCTGTCGGCATTGCCAGGGGCAACAAGCGCGTAGCGGTCCGCTACGTGCCACTCATGTTGACCGGCTCGGCCCGAACTTGGCTTAACAGCCTCCCGGTCGGCAGTGTCAACTCCTGGGTGGACTTCGAGGAGGCGTTCGTCCGCAACTTCACTGGCACCTACAAGCGCCCTGGCCGGCCCCGCGAGCTGGCCATGTGCGTCCAGAAGGCCGACGAACCCCTTCGCGACTACATGACCCGGTGGACTGAGCTCCATAATTCCTGCGAGGGGGTGCATGAGGTACAAGCCATCCAGTACTTCATCGACGGCTGCCGAGACGACACCCTCCTCAAGCACAAGCTCATGTGCACCGAGCCCACCTCTCTGGCGGTGCTCATGGACAAGGCGCACAAATACGCCATGGCCGACTCAGCGATGCGCGTCAAGGTGATCGCCTCGGATAAGGTTGTGCCTACGCCGGCTACTCCCAAGCTGGCTAGGAACAACCGAGGCGGCCAGAACAACTACAAGCGCAAGGAGGATCAGATGGATCCCCGCTCCAACAACAAGTTGGTAGCCAGCATGGAGGGCTAGGCATCGGCTCCTCAAGCCGGCCCTCCACGGAAGTCTCCCAACAGAAGCAACACCAACTGGCTGCCCAAGTAGTCCTTCGAGCAGCTGCTCGACGCCCCTGCAAGATACATTCTGGGGCACACCCGTATACCCACACCCTTCGATAGTGCAGCTTTGCGCGCCGGCTGTCGCAAGGAGATGGCTTGCCGGCTCCTCCAGGTGCGCAGGCGGCTCCTCGTGCACCGGCTCCGTCGCTGCCGCCTCGCGACGACGGTCACCACCAAGACGACTACCCTCATCAAGACGGAGCATTCATCGTCTTCACCAGCGAAGGCAACGAGAAGCACAGCCTGCGCCAGAGGCGGCGCGAGGTAAAGGCCACTGTCCCCCCGGTTCCCCAATACATGCATTGGTCCGATAAACCGATCACATGGAGCCGGGTGGACCATCCTGCGGTGATGCCCTACCCGGGATCATACGCGCTCGTCCTCGACCCCACCTTCGCCTCCAAGAGGCTCACCTGCCGATTCTCTCGGGTGCTGGTTGACGGCGACAACAGCATCAACATCCTCTACCTCGACACTCTCCTCAAGCTCGGGCTCAAGGAGACGGACTTCCTACCAACCAGTACTGTCTTCCACGACATCGTGCCTGGGCAGTCCCGCTCGCCCTTTGGCAAGATCCAGCTGGACGTCCTCTTCGGCGACAAAGCCCACTTCCGTCGTGAGTCCATATGGTTCGAGGTAGTGGATCTCAGTAGCCCGTATCACGCGCTATTGGGAAGACCGGCTCTGGCCAAGTTTATGGCTATTTCACATTATGCCTACCTAAAGATGAAGATGTCTGGTCCCAAGGGCATCATCACTGTTGTTGGAGACTACAAGAAGTCGCTCGAGTGTGCCCAAGATAGCAGCCGCCTCGCCGACGCCTTGGTGATTGCTGAGGAGAAGCGGCAGATCGACCGGCTCGTGGCCCAGGCTACCGAGCAGCCGGCGATTCTTTCTCCTCCGTCCCAATCGGCCGGCGAGGGCTCTTTCAAGCCGGTTAAAGAGACCAAGCAGGTCCCACTCGACCCTGCCAACCCGAAGCAGTGCGTCACCATCGGGGCTGGCCTCAGCCCCAAATAGGAAGGCGAGCTCGTCGACTTCCTCCGTAAGAATCGGGACATCTTTGCATGGTCCCCCAAGGACATGCCGGGTGTTTCGAGGAAGTACGCCGAGCACAAACTTCACGTGCGACCAGATGCGAAGCCGGTGAAACATCCCCTGCGCCGCTTCGCCGAGGGGAAGCGGCGCACGATCGGAGAAGAAATCACCCGGCTCCTTGAAGCCGGCTTCATCATGGAGGTTTTCCACCCAGACTGGCTGGCTAACCCAGTCCTGGTGCTGAAGAAGAACAACACGTGGCGAATGTGTATCGACTACACTAGCCTGAATAAGGCCTGTCCGAAAGACCCTTTCGCGTTGCCTAGGATAGATCTAGTGATCGACTCCACTGCAGGCTACGAACTGCTGTCGTTTCTGGATGCTTATTCAGGCTACCATCAAATCAAGCTGGATCCAGCTGATCGCCTGAAGACCTCCTTCATCACGCCCCTCGGGGCCTACTACTACACCACCATGACGTTCGGTCTGAAGAACGCAGGTGCGACATTCCAACGCTACATGCAGCAGTGCCTACTGCCACAGATTGGCAGAAACATCCACGTCTATGTGGATGACATCGTCGTCAACACGAAGCAGCACTTCAGCCTCCTCGACGACCTGCGGGAGACGTTCGCCAATCTGCGCGAGTACAAGATCCGGCTCAACCCTGAGAAGTGCGTCTTCGGGGTTCTAGGCGGCAAACTCTTGGGGTTCTTCGTATCTGCCCGCGGCATCGAAGCGAACCCTGAGAAGATCGGCACCATCGAGAGGATGGTGCGGCCGGCTCGAATCCTCGACGTCCAGAAGTTCGCCGGCTGCTTGGCGCCCCTTAGCCGGTTCGTCAGCCGGCTTGGCGAGAAGGCCCTTCCACTCTACCAACTCATGAAGAAGACAACAAAGTTCGAGTGGAACGACCAGGAGGACGAAGCCTTCCGCGACCTCAAGCGGGTAATCTCGAGCTTGTCATTCTTGGCAGCACCATCTAAAAGGGAACCCATACTCATATACATCGCGGCGACCACTCGCGTGGTTAGCGTAGTGTTGGTAGTTCAGCGTAAAGAGGAAGGCAAGGCCTTGCCAGTGCAGCGCCCTGTCTATTACCTTAGCGAGGTCTTGTTCGCCTCTAAGCAGAACTATCCACATTATCAAAAAGTGTGTTATGGTGTTTACCTTGCTGCAAAGAAATTGAAGCAATACTTCCAAGAGCATGCCATCACTGTGGTGAGCACCGCTCCGCTTTCAGAGATCATGGGCAACCGTGATGCCACGGGCAGAATTGCCAAATGGTCCATCGCCATGGCGGACCATGATATTTGGTACGAGCCTCGCACCGCCATCAAATCACAGGTGGTGGCCGACTTCTTAGTCGACTGGGCCGAGACCTAGTTTGAGCCACCGCCTCCAGACTCCACGCATTGGCGAATGCACTTCGACGGCTCGAAGATGAGGACCGGACTGGGAGCCGGCATCGTCCTGACGTCTCCAAAAGGGGACCAGCTCAAGTACGCTCTCCAGATCCACTTCGCCTCCTCCAACAACGTCGCCGAGTACGAAGCACTGGCTCATGGCCTCCGGCTTGCCAAGTAGATCGGCATCCGGTGGCTCATATGCTTTGGCGATTTAGACTTAGGTGCAGCAGGTCTCTGGCGAATGGGAAGCCAGGGATGCCAACATGGCGAGCTACCGCTTCCTCATCCAGCAGCTCAGCGGTCCTTTCGAGGGCTGTGAGTTTCACCACGTTCACAGGGTGGAAAATGAGGCGATCGATACACTGGCGAAGATCGGCTACACGAGACAGGCCATTCTAGCCGGCGTCTCCCTTGAGCAACTCCATAAGCCGTCTGTCAAGCCATCTCCCGAGTCGGCATCAATCTTTGTACCGGCCGACTCTACGATGCAAGCGTCGTCGGCTCCGTCAGTTACACCGGCTGCGGACCCCACGCCAGCTGCGCTGACGGCGCCGACTCCAAATGTGGCACCGACTGAATCCACGGTGCAAGCGCCGTCAGCTCCACCAACTACGCCGGCTACGGTTCCTATACCGGCTCCATTGGTCGCACCGACTCCAATGGCGGCGCCGGCTACAATAACAACCCCGGCTCTGCCCGGGCTCGAATCCTCCCAGTGGGTGGACGTCATGGAGGTAGACGGCGAGCCGGCCGCCGTGGCAGCACCAAAGACACCATCAAGCTCGGGGGCTGCGGAAGCCCCCAACAGTCAAGACGAAGCAGAGGCGACCCTTGTGTTGGCTCCATCATGGGTTCAAACTATTCCGGCCTTTGTTCTTCGCGGCGAACTTCCTCAGAACGAGACGGAGGCGAGATAGATCCAGCGCAGGTCCGCCGTCTACGCCATCATCAATCGCAAAGTGGTACGATGCAGCACGACCGACGTGTTCCAACGCTGCGTCGAATCAAAAAAAGGGCAGGAGATCCTTAGAGACATCCACCAGGGGGAGTGTGGGCATCACGCCGCCTCCAGAACACCGGTGGCCAAAGCATTCTGCCATGGATTCTACTGGCCCACGACCCTCGAGGAGGCCATGGATCTGGTTGACAAGTGCGAAGGTTGCCAGCGCTTTAGCGCACAGAGCCAGATGCCGCCTCCGGCCCTCAAAACCATTCCCCTGTCATGGTCGTTCGCCGTCTGGGGACTGGACATGGTAGGGTCCTTTAAGACGGCTTGCGGAGGGATGACACATCTTTTGGTGGCCGTCGACAAATTCACCAAGTGGATCGAAGTTAGACCTATCAAAAAACTTGACGGCCCCACTGCTGTCAGGTTCATCACAGACATCTCTGTCCGATATGGCGTTCCCCACATCATCATCACTGACAGTGGCACCAACTTCGCCAAGGGTGCTCCGGCACTCTACTGTTCCAAGGTAGGCATCCGGCTCGACTTGGCTTCAGTGGCACATCCTCAGTCAAAACGGCCAAGCACAGAGGGCCAACGGCCTAATTCTGGCCGGCATCAAGCCAAGGCTGGTGGCACCACTGGTCAAGTCAGCCGGCTGCTGGATTGAAGAACTACTGGTTGTGCTATGGAGCCTCCGCACCACGCCCAACCAGTCGACCGACCTCACTCCATTCTTTCTCGTATATGGGTCTGAGGCTATTATTCCCACGGATATCGAGTTCGACTCGCCTCAGGTCACCCTATACACAGAAATGGAGGCGAAGGAGGCAAGAGAAGACGGTGTGGATCTCCTCGAAGAAGCAAGGGACTTGGCCTTGAGCCGGACGGCCATCTATCAAGAGAAGCTGAGATACTACCACAGCAAAAAGATCAAGCCTCTCTCTTTCAGGGAAGGAGACTTGGTCCTCAGAAGAATCCAGCGCACTGCCGGCCAGCACAAGCTCTCATCCCCATGGGAGGGACCCTTCATCACCAGTAGGGCGTTGCACAACAACGCTTACTACCTGATTGACGCCCAAATGCCAAGGAAGCGCGAGAGGGACGACCCCGGCCAAGAAACGGAATGTCCATGGAACGCGGCGTTGCTTTAGCCGTTCTATTGCTAAAAGGCAAAAGTCAAGCAAAGGAAGGAGCATGCACATGTATCTTTCTCCCTCTTTAGGGAACAACAACAAATGCAATAAAAATATCATGCTTCATGTGTCTTTTTATTGAGAGTTTTCACTCAGTGTACGCCCCCTGACTCGCTTCATTAAGATCGGGGGCTACACCGCGTACACCTCTTGTTGGCTTAATCAAGCTCGAAGGCTACACAGTTCATGCCCCTTGCTGGCTTTAACAAGCTCGGGGGCTCGCTAGCCGCTCGGACGCCTTCCCTATTGTAAATGAACACATAGTGTAACCGGCTGATCCCTGGTCACCTCCTACGAGCCTGCGGGCTGGCTCCGGTCGCGTGGTTTGCAAGGTGACGCCAGGTCAGGTTGGATACCGGCAAAGTTCGGCTACAAAGGGTCGCCGGCTCGGGCTGGCTCGATCATATATACGATCTCATTCAAGTCGGCCTCTGATTGGCTTATGTCTTGTTCTTTAAGTCTTGATGGCTTCAAAAAAGGAGTCAACCAGGAATCAAAAGACAAGGTCATAAGACAACACGCTTGGCATACGAATATAATGGTGAATATATACATTCACAAAAGCATTGGCCCACGGCCCACGTTCATTACATCCCTCCGGGGTAGAACAAAACACAAAAGGACAACGACTACGGGGTTGCGGCCTCATCGGTCGCCCCGACCGCTGCTCCCGATGTGGTAGCATCACCATCTCCGGCTGCTCCCGAGGCGGTTGCGCCGTCTTCCTCGCGAGGGCTCCCGGCTCCGTCCACACTGGAGTCGGCATATGCCGCACCGCTGGAGGCGGCAATAGATTCTGTAGCCTGGGCCGCCTCGTCGGAGCTGCCGTCATTGTCATAGGGCTGAAGGTCGTGCAGATCTTCAGCGATCATACTGCCATCTTCACCCCGCTCCAAAACAAAGTCGTCCCAGGCTGCATACTCGGTGACGGCGCTGGCCCTCAAACGAAGCTCCTCCTTCATGCCTTGCAGCTCCGCCTCCGAGCCATCGCGCTGGGCGGCCAGCTTGCCCAAGTTCAGGTTCTGATACCAGGACTTGGCCAAGCGTAGGGCCATGTAAGCCCCAGCCCGCATAGTAGAGGCTCGCCAGGCATCCAGACGCTCTCCACCCGCTGCAAGCCAGCGGGCGAGCCGGCTCATGGACGCCGGCTCCACGCCCTCCGACCACATGGCCGTCACCATTGACGAGCCTGCGACCTGGAGCTGAGCCACAGACTCGCCCAGGGCGCGCAGGCGGGCCCGAAGGCCCACCCCTGAAAGGATCGATATGGTTGGCTAGAGGGGGGGGTGAATAGACAACGACCACTTTTTAATTAATCTTAGCAAGTTAAGGTAAACACTATACGGGTTCACAAATAATATGACAATGAGGTGAACCCTATAGAAGCTAACAACGAGAGCTATTAAGACTACTAAGATATAGTCACAAGCATAAGCAAATACAAAGTAAAGGATAGAGATAACCACAAGTGGAACCGATGGAGACGAGGATGTGTTACCGAAGTTCCTTCCCTTTGACAGGAAGTACGTCTCTGTTGGAGCGGTGTGGAGGCACAATGCTCCCCAAAAAGACACTAAGGCCACCGTATTCTCCTCACGCCCTCGCACGATGCAAGGTACCGTGATTCCACTATAGGTGCCCTTGAAGGCGGCGACCGAACCTTTACAAGCAAGGTTGGGGCAACTCCACACAAAGCTTGGAGACTCCCAACTAAACCACGAAGCTTCACCACAATGGAATATGGCTTCGAGGTGACCTCAACCGTCTAGGATGCTCAAACACCCAAGAGTAACAAGATTCGCAAGGGATTGGTGGGGAAATCAACTTTTCTCTTGGTGGAAGTGTGGATCTAGGCCTTCTCAACCAACCCCTGAAGAATCAACAAGTTTGATTGGCTAGGGAGAGAGATCGGGCACTTTTGAGCTTGTGGAGCAACAATGGAGCTTAGAGAGGTAAGAGATAGGGTTCCTCAGCTAGAAGAATCCTTTATATAGTGGGGGGAAAATTCAGACCGTTTTCCCACTCTCTACCCGAGCTCCAGCGGTACTACCGCTGAACACGAGCGGTACTACCGCTGCCTGGCGGTACTACCGCTGGGCCTCCAGCGGTACTACCGCTGACACCAGCGGTACTAGAGCTGGCCCCTTGGTAGTGCACAGACACTACTACCGCCGAGAAAGTCTTTGCAAAAGGGTCCGTCCACGAATTACCGCTAGGTTGGTGGAACAAGGCACCTAGAGCGGTACTACCGCTGACCAGGGGCGGTACTACCGCCAGCTAGCGGTACTACCGCTGGCTGCAGCAGTACTACCGCTAGCAGTCCAGCGGTACTACCGCTGGAACTAGCGGTACTACCGCTGGGGGACCATTTTGCAGATATGCTCAAAACAAATAGGTGAGGGCCGCTCCAAAGATAAAGGAAAGGGAGAATGTGGAGTGTGCGTGTGTAAAGATAGATTCCACCCAAACCTTTCCACTACGGATCCCCTCTTAATAGTACGGCTTTCCTATGACTCAAATAAAGAGAATCGTAGAGAGCGTCGTTCTTCCGTTCCATGAGAGAGGAGACGTGACGTCTTGTGCCGTTGACGTGTGCAATCTGAAACCTTAACACACACGGTTAGTCCTTTACGGTACTGTCATCAATCACCAAAATTACTTAGGCATAAACTATGCCCCAACAATCTCCCCCTTTTTGGTGGATTGATGACAATACCGGATTTGCACAGAGAATAATATGAGAACTAAAAGATAGAGATATATGACAATACGGGGCATATGACTCACAATATATGATGGAAATAAATCTCACATAAGATCATGTCTCACAAAAGATAAGCAAACAAAGTTCGAAGCAAACCATACGAAATAAAGCAAAGCAATGCAAAGTTCGAATAAGAAAGCAAATCCTAGACTCTCTCCCCTTTGGCACAAGACACCAAAAAGGGGCACACCTAATGCCACAGGTAACTACTCCTCGTCTTCAGGATCACCAGACTCGTCTGTCCCCTCCTGGTCGGTCTGCTCCTCCTCTTCCGCCTCATCGCCAGACCACTGGTACCCCTGAGCCTGCATCCAAGTAGCCTCAGGAGTGATGTCATCCTCTGAGCCGCTGGAGATGTCCACATCCAAGGTCCTGAGAACACGCTTATGCCTCTGGCGGCTCTGCTTCTGAGCCACGTGTGTCTGGTACTGACCCTTGGCCTGCATACAGAAAAGTGTCTTCATCTTGTCTTGCAGTTTGATAGCCCAAGATGGCATGGCAGACGAGCGGGACTGAGAGGCGGTTCCTTTGTCAGCAGTAGTCTCTGTATCAGTATCCATGTGCTGAGAGGATGTAGATGGGTTGGCCCACTTGTCCTTGACGCGAAGCCTGATCGGGTCATGCACAATGTAATCAGACTGAGCATAGAGCAGCTCCTCCGGAAAAGCCTCTTGCCACTTATGGCTAATGTATGCGAACAGGTAAGGCCCGTAGATAGGAACCTTACGCATGACGATGCAGTTCCAGAGCTCTATGAACATCACATCAGAAATATCCAGCTGAGCAGACTCCTGAGACATAGCCTCCTCACAAAGTAACAGCATCTCAGCCAAGGAGCCATGGACCTCATCAAAGTTACCACTCCGAGGGAAGAGGGTGTTTCGAAAGATCTGATGCATGATGTCCAGGTGCTTGGGAAGCACCCCCTTCCTCAGATACAGTTTCTGCAGTCTGTCCTTTGCGGGAGCCCTATCGGCGGTGGCTGCAGCATGAGGACGCAGCCCAAGAGGAGTGTCAGCACCCTCGAAGTCAATGTGAAGGAATTGCATGAACTCCTGCCAGGTACCGGTCAGCTTCTTGGACCCAGTCATCCACACCATGGAACGCTCTGCATCAGGAGAGAAATGGACTGTGACATAAAACTGAGCAACTGAAGTGGGATCAAAATCCGTCTTGAAGGTGATGATGTCCTTGATGCCCAATTTGTCAACCAGAGAGAGGGCATCACCAAAATAGTCCATGTTCCTCTGAAGATGTGCCAGGTCAATCCACTGAACAGAGACATAGTTCTTCTTGAAATGAGCTATAACATCACGGTAGATCCTGCACTGGTCGCTTGCCCAGACATGGTCAACATCCTTGATCACATCCCTCTTGTTGAGATAGTGGTTCTTGGTGCGAAACTACAGAAAGTCCTTGGGGGACATTGTGCGGACATTGACCTTCTTATCCTTGTGAGCGACCTTCTTGAAGGACTTCTTCTTTGGTGGCAGACCTGAGGTGGCAGACCCCTCGGGCGCCTCTGGGTTGCGATACTATTTGGACTGCGTGTCCCGTGGGGGGTTCGAACGACGAGAAGAGTCACCTGTGACACATAACACATAGCAAAAAAAGAGGCGACAAGAAGAGTCAAGGCAATGAATCTTGAAAACGCAAAACAAGTAAACACTCATTGCAAAGCAAAAACACAGAAAATACATAGTGAATTCCCCTGGCGGTAGTACCGCTGGGGCCTAGCGGTAGTACCGCTGCCCCTGGCGGTAGTACCGCTGGGGGTCATAGCGGTATTACCGCTACCCCTGGCGGTAGTACCGCTGGGGGTTTGACTTTCAGATCTGACATATAAGAATCGTTTTTGAGGGCATGGGCTGAATATGAACATTAAGACGTACACCCCAGCCCTACTGTCATGAGGAACACTTAGAACACGAAATAAGTACATGCCTAGGCAAGAGAGAGCATGTTTTAAATCCAAAAGTTCAAGTGCTAGATCTTAAAACGAGTAAATCCTAGGGCATGGCAACAAACTCAACAATGAACCATCGGACCTATACTCCTCTCAAATATCTCCTTCATGCCATCCAAGAACTAGCTATAAGATTAAAAATATGGATCCAATCCCCAATGCTCCTAACCCTAGAACACGAACAACAACCAAATAGAAGAAGGGAGGAGCTTTACTGGGGTTCATGGCTCTTGGAGGAGGAAGAAGAGATGAAGCAACCCTTCCAAACCAACGGGGAGAAGGAGCTCCACGAAGTGAGATCCAATCAGGGAGTTTTCGGGCTAGGGGAGGGAGGAGCCGCGAGGAAGAAGAAACAGATGAGAAAATCGGGCTCCCCCTCCCTTTATATAGCCCAAGGGGTACGGGCCAGCGGTAGTGCCGCTGGGGTGCAGCGGTAGTACCGCTGACCTGGCGGTAGTACCGCTGGGGTGCAGCGGTAGTACCGCTGGGGTCGTGACGGTAGTACCGCTCCCCCTTGAAACCCTAGAAATTTTCTAGCCGGTCGTGTTAGATTTTGAATCCTGGCGGTAGTACCGCTGGGGTCCTGGCGGTAGTACCGCTGTAAATGTTGCGACACGGCTAAGGAAAAAGGATGAACTTGGGCACATGACAAGTGAGTAAAAAGAGATGGCATCCAATAAAATGTACTGACTTGTCATTGCATATCCTTTCTTCTATACGCAAGAAAGGATCGAGGGGCGGTGGCCGAGGCCACCTATGTTTGAGACAATGGTATGACACCGCGAAGAATTATCCTTGGGTTCATGACCAATGCTCGTCTTTGAAGCACAAGTGCCATTTGACAATGGCTAAAGTGAAAGACTAGATTGATTTACGCATAATGGGGGGAGGGAAAGTTCATTGAGAGAACAACACTCCCCCTATGTCCATGCCTACATCTAGACCAAGATGGAATGCAAAGAGAGGTGCAATATGCCTAGTTTCAATCCACATTACTTGAATCAATGATATTTAGCTCATGCCTTAACTCCCGGAACCTTGCTTCATCTAGAGGCTTAGTGAAAATATCTGCAAGTTGCTCTTCAGTGTGGATGAAGTGAACCTCAATATCACCTAGCTTGATATGTTCATGAATGAAGTGATGACGAATATCAATATGTTTGGTTTTGCTATGTTGCACTGGGTTGAGGGAAATCTTGATGGCGCTTTGATTGTCACATAGAAGAGGCACTTTGTCACAAGTGACACCATAATCCTTTAAAGTTTGCCTCATCCATAGCAATTGTGCACAACAACTTGCAGCTGCCACATACTCAGCTTCGGTGGATGATAAGGAGACACAGTTCTGCTTCTTTGAAGACCAACTTACCAAAGAGCGACCAAGGAATTGGCATCCTCCAGATGTTGACTTCCTCTCCACACAATCTCCAGCCCAATCTGAGTCAGAATAGCCAACTAGATTGAAGTTTGCTCCTTTGGGATACCAGAGGCCAAAGTTTGGGGTATGAGCCAAATATCGAAAGATTCGTTTGACCGCCATGTAGTGACTTTCTTTTGGTGCGGATTGAAACCGTGCACATATCCCTACACTCAACATAATGTCCGGTCTAGATGCACAGAGGTAAAGGAGGGATCTAATCATGGAGCGGTATACCTTTTGATCCACTGCTTTACCATTGGGATCACTGTCAAGCTTGCATCTCGTTGGCATGGGGAACTTGACCGGTTTGACATCTTTGAGCTCGAACCGTTTGAGCATGTCTTGAGTGTACTTGGCTTGTTTGATGAATGTCCCTTCTAGACCATGTTTAATCTCGAACCCGAGGAAGAACTTCAACTCTCCCATCATGGACATCTCAAACTTCTTAGTCATTAGTGCAGCAAATTCTTCATTGAATGAAATGTTAGGAGAGCCAAAGATAATATCATCAACATATAGTTGGCATATGAACAAATCCCCTTTAACCCTCTTAGTAAAAAGAGTGGGATCAATCTTCCCAATTTCAAACCCACGATCTTGTAACAACTCAGTAAGATACTCATACCACGCGCGTGGGGCTTGTTTAAGGCCATATAGTGCCTTATTGAGTTTGTACACATGATTGGGGAGCTTGGGATGATCGAATCCCGGGGGTTGTTTAACATAGACCAAAACATTCAAAGGACCATTAAGAAATGCATTTTTCACATCCATTTGCTGTAATTTGAAGTTATGATGAGAAGCAAATGCAAGTAACATGCAAATAGATTCTAGACGAGCAACAGGGGCAAAGGTTTCACCGTAGTCGATACCCTCGACTTGGGAGTAGCCTTGAGCCACCAATCTTGCCTTGTTTCGAGTCACAATTCCATTGGCATCTTGCTTGTTCTTGAATATCCATTTGGTCCCGATGACATTATGTTCCTTCGTTGGCCGAGGCACTAAATCCCAGACTTGGTTGCGCTCGAAGTTGTTAAGTTCTTCGTGCATGGCCATAAGCCAATCCTCATCATCGAGCGCTTCCTGTACCTGTTGAGGTTCACAATACGAGACAAACGCGTGATGCTCACAATAATTCCAAAGCTGTTGACGGGTAGATACTCCCCTTTTTAAATTGCCAAGAACATTCTTCATAAGATGTGACTTCGCTCTCAGCTTGTCCGCATTCTTGGCTGCTCGACGCTCCAAGAGTTCTTCATTAGATAACCGGGGAGCATCGACTTGTTTCTTTTGTTTGCCCTTGCATCTTGAGCCGGTTGTTGGAGCTCCAGACGGGAATTGTGAGACAGTCTCCTGATCATCTTGTCCTTCGACTTGAGCAGGTTCACTAGTTTGATCTTGTATTAGTGGTTGCTCTTGATCTTGATCTTGTGCTGGTTCGGGGTCTTGGGGTAGTGCTTGAATATCATGGGGCACATCACCATTGTTAGGCAATTGATCTTGACCGTGAGCCTGATCAACTTGTTGAGAGTCTTCTCTTTGTTCATCGGAAGCGTGTGGGGCTTGTGAGGGTGATGGCTCCACTTGAGTAGAGCATTGTCCTTCTCCTTCGGCCACAAGGGGTTCCTCAATGGGGAGTATTTGACCAATCCCCATTCTTCTTATGGCTTCGGGAGGAATTTCATCACCTATATCACAAAGACCACTTTGCTCCACTTGGGAGCCATTATTTTCGTCAAACTCTACGTTACACATCTCCTCAATTAGTCCGGTGGACTTGTTGAGGACACGGTAAGCATGAGAGTTTGTAGCATAACCAACAAAGATACCCTCATGTGCTCTAGAATCAAATTTAGCTAACCGAGCTCCCTTTTTGAGTATGAAACACTTACAACCGAATACCCGGAAGTACTTGAGATTGGGTTTGTTTCCAGTTAGAATCTCATACGGAGTCTTGTTCAAGCCTTTGCGGATGTAGAGCCGATTGGACGCATGACATGCTGTGTTGATGGCCTCTGCCCATAAGTTGTATGGAGATTTGAATTCTGCCATCATTGTTCTTGCAGTGTCTATCAAGGTCCGGTTCTTCCTTTCTGCCACGCCGTTTTGCTGAGGGGTATATGGTGCAGAATATTGGTGCTTTATTCCCTCATCACCTAGAAACTCATCTAGGGTGTAGTTCTTGAACTCGGTGCCATTGTCACTCCTAATCATCAAGATCTTTGCTTCATGTTGACGTTGCGCTTCATTAGCAAAGTTGATGACCGTTTGTTGAGTTTCACTCTTCCTTTTAAAGAAATATACCCAGGTATATCTTGAGTAGTCGTCAACAATCACTAAGCAATATTTTCTGCCTCCAAGACTATCAAATGTTGGAGGACCAAACAGATCCATATGGAGAAGTTCCAATGGCCTCTTAGTGTAGATAAGAGTCGTTGGACGATGAGCAGTTTCATGAATCTTTCCTTCAATGCAAGCACTGCAAACACGATCTTTAGCAAAGCTCACATTTGTTAGTCCACGAACATGGTCCCCTGTCAGAAGACTTTGCAAAGATCTCATATTGACATGAGCTAAACGGCGATGCCAAAGCCAGCCCACGTCAACTTTAGCCATTAAACATGTCGCAGTCTTAGTGGGTCGTTTTGAGAAGTTCACCACATAGAGACCATTTTCGACATGTCCAACATAGGCTACTTTAAGAGTCTTGCTCCTTAGGAGGACCACAGTGTCAATATTAAAGAATGTGGAAAAACCCATGATTGCTAGTTGACGAACCGAAAGTAAATTGTAGGCAAGTGACTCAACAAGCATGACCTTCTCAATAGATAAATCTTGAGAGACGACCACCTTACCAAATCCCAATACCTTTGACGAGGATGCATCGGCGAATTGGACATGGGTGGGCATAGATGGAGAAGGATGCACATCCACCACTAAGTCCTTGCTTCCGGTCATATGATTTGTTGCTCCACTATCGAGCAACCATGACACCCCACCGGAAGCAAACTCCTGCAAAAGATCAAGGCTTGGTTTTAGGTACCCATTTTTTAATGGGTCCTTTCATGTTAGAGACAAGGGCCTTAGGAACCCAGATAGCCCATTCAATATCTTCATCGTAGGAACCAACAAATCTGGCATAAACATGTCCATCACTAGCACAAAATAAAACATAAGAAGAATTGAGTTTGCCAGCTGTGTTAGTAGGAGCGGTTTTGCCCTTCTTGGGGTTCCCATAGTCCACCTTGTTCCTGTTCACCTTCTGAGTCCCCTCACCCTCTTTGACAAAGATGTCCATGAGAGTGAGAGATCGTTTGTTCTTGTTCTTCCTTTTACCTTTTGACTTGGAGGTAAGTCCAAGTCCTTCCTTTCCTACAACACCCTTTTGAGTGCTCAAGAGATCATTCAGACCCTTCTCACCTTGTCTGCATGCCACAAGGCCCTTCTCAAGTTTCTCTTTTAACTTGGCATTTTCCTCCACAAGATGAACATGCTCACAACAGGGGTTAGTTGCACAAGTATTATCAATTAACACAAAGGGAGGACAAGTAGAGATCTCCTTGGTAAGCTTTGCTTGGAGTTGATCATGAGACTCTTTCAGAGAGAAATAAACACCTTTCAAGGCTTGGTGGGCTTTGTCAAGTATGTCAAACTCTTCTTTGAGTCTGTCACGGCCAACCTCAAGAGCATACTTTTCAGATTTAAGCATGCGAGTAAGAACAACATCATGATCTAGTTTCTTTTGCATTTTAGCGCAGTCATCGTTATATGACTCCTCAAGAGCCAAACGAAGAGTGCGCTCTTCTTCTAGAGCACTAGATAATTCGGCAATTTCATCGGCATAGTCACGACTATGTCCCTGAAGCTCGGAGATGGTCTCCTCATGAGACTCAATGAGGTCAGTGGCCTCACCCAGTTGTTCCAAGAGAGCCACAAAGTGCTTCTTGGGTTCTCCCTTAATAGTGCATAGAAACTTATCCAGATCATGCTCATTAAGTTCTCCAACATCACTATCTTCTACACAATTTAACAATGAAGGAGCAGAAGCAATGTTGGTCTTAATGATGGGAGTTACCTGATTGGTACCTTTTGCCATGAGGCACTTGGTGATGTGGTTCTCGTTGGGGGCGTTGAAGAGAGACACCTTCTGGGAAGAGGTAGTGGCAATAGCAACAGTTGCCGTTGCCACTGTATCATCATCATCACCATCATCATCAGAAGGATACTCCTCCAGGGCCACCATCCCTTTTGGGTGAGGTTTCTTCACAAAGTTGTTCTTGATTGGAAATGATTTGGTTTTGTCTTTGCGAATGAGCTTGCCTCCGTTGTCTTCCCTTTTCTCACAGGGACATTCTGCCACGAAGTGACTCACGTTGCCACAGTTATAACATGTCCTTACTCGTTGTTTGGGTTTGAATCCACTCGAGTTGTTCTTGGTGAAGGTGGGTCTTGAGTTCCTTTTATTTCCCCAGAATTGCCTTGATGCAAGAGCCATGTGCTCATGATAAGCATACTTTGTGTCTTCAGGGCAGCTCTCTTCTTCCTCATCTTCTTCTTCTTCTTCAAGCATTGCTCTTGCTTTCAACGCAAGGTTAGGTGAAGTGGTTTTTGATCGAACACGAGCAAGTGCATTGTCGGCTGTTTCGTTCATGATTGACATTGCAATGAACTCATCCAACACTTCACTGGAAGACAAGGAGTGGAAGTCTGGCCGCTGACGAATGACAGATCACATGGCTTTATTGAAAGGCATGATGGCTTTGAGAAACTTGCGCTTGACCCATGTATCATCCACATCCTTACTACCATGATCCTTTAGTGCCACAACAATAGCAGTCACCCTCCGATAGAGATCACGAGGGTCCTCGTCTTCCTTCATCACAAACTCATCGGCCTTGTCAAGTATCACTTCATAGTTGGATCGTTGAATACTTGAGCTTCCCTTGTATAGCACCATAATATGCTCCCAACAATCCTTGGCCAATGTGAAGGGACGTAAGTGGGGAAGATCTTCAGGTGGCACAGCAGACTGGAGAATAAACAACGCAGAGTGATTATATTGATTGTCTGCATCTTCTCTTGGAGCGAGGTTGCTTGGGTCATGGGGATAATATCCTTGCTCGATAATTATCCACAAGTTTGTTGAGCTGTGATTCAAATGAGACTTAATAGAAAATACCCAGTTAGCAAAGTCACCTTTCACAAGTTTAGGAGGAGGACCGACAGGATTAAGACGAGGTGCGAGAACGGGTCCTCCATAGGCCATGGGGGGTGGAACTGAGGCATATGTTCCAGTCCCATCCTTTTCGTGAGGTGAAGCCGGTCGCATACCTTTAGCCGCTTCCTTAGAGGAGTTGGCCTCCGAATCGGAAATGGTGGGTTTAACCACTAAAGCCGGTTCGGGTGAACTTTTAAGACCCTAATTAATTCTTTAAGCATGGTTTTGACTTCGCTCGTCAAGGACGTCTTGAGGGCTGCCATAGCCGTATTCAAGTCGTCCCTTGTGACCGAAGTCAAGTCCATGTCCTCGGGTTGCCCATGGTCCTCTCCGCCTTCCATACTCTTCGGGTGGTTAAACCCTTAATAAAGAGACGTGGCTCTGATACCAATCGAAAGGATCGATATGGTTGGCTAGAGGGGGGGGTGAATAGACAACGACCACTTTTTAATTAATCTTAGCAAGTTAAGGTAAACACTATACGGGTTCACAAATAATATGACAATGAGGTGAACCCTAAAGAAGCTAACAACGAGAGCTATTAAGACTACTAAGATATAGTCACAAGCATAAGCAAATACAAAGTAAAGGATAGTGATAACCACAAGTGGAACCGATGGAGACGAGGATGTGTTACCGAAGTTCCTTCCCTTTGACAGGAAGTACGTCTCCGTTGGAGCAGTGTGGAGGCACAATGCTCCCCAAAAAGCCACTAAGGCCACCGTATTCTCCTCACGCCCTCGCACGATGCAAGGTACCGTGATTCCACTATAGGTGCCCTTGAAGGCGGCGACCGAACCTTTACAAACAAGGTTGGGGCAACTCCACACAAAGCTTGGAGGCTCCCAACTAAACCACAAAGCTTCACCACAATGGAATATGGCTTCGAGGTGACCTCAACCGTCTAGGATGCTCAAACACCCAAGAGTAACAAGATCCGCAAGGGATTGGTGGGGGAATCAACTTTTCTCTTGGTGGGAGTGTGGATCTAGGCCTTCTCAACCAATCCCTAAAGAATCAACAAGTTTGATTGGCTAGGGAGAGAGATCGGGCACTTTTGAGCTTGTGGAGCAACAATGGAGCTTAGAGAGGTAAGAGATAGGGTTCCTCAGCTAGAAGAATCCTTTATATAGTGGGGGGAAAATTCAGACCGTTTTCCCACTCTCTACCCGAGCTCCAGCGGTACTACCGCTGAACACGAGCGGTACTACCTCTGCCTGGCGGTACTACCGTTGGATGCAGCAGTACTACCATTGGGCATCCAGCGGTACTACCGCTGACACCAGCGGTACTACCGCTGGCCCCTTGGTAGTGCACACACACTACTACCGCCGAGAAAGTCTTCGCAAAAGGGTCCGTCCACGAACTACCGCTAGGTAGGTGGAACAAGGCACCTGGAGCGGTACTACTGCTGACCAGGGGCGGTACTACCGCTGGGGGACCATTTTGCAGATATGCTCAAAACAAATAGGCGAGGGCCGCTCCAAAGATAAAGGAAAGGGAGAATGTGGAGTGTGCGTGTGTAAAGATAGATTCCACCCAAACCTTTCCACTACGGATCCCCTCTTAATAGTACGGCTTTCCTATGACTCAAATAAAGAGAATCGTAGAGAGCGTCGTGCTTCCGTTCCATGAGAGAGGAGACGTGACGTCTTGTGCCGTTGACGTGTGCTATCTGAAACCTTAACACACACGGTTAGTCCTGTACGATACTGTCATCAATCACCAAAATTACTTAGGCATAAACTATGCCCCAACAACCCCGATCTCCTCCACACTCCAGCCGGAGGTAGTGTCTACCTCCTGCCCGGCCACGCGGCGCTCCTCACGGCACACCTCGACGGCTGTGTCAGTCGCGATCTGGGTCTTGGGGAAGAGACCTGGAATGACGGCAGCCTGGACGTAAGAACACAGCAAAAAGAGGAGATGACCAAAAAGACCAAACACAAGACAAGGAAGAGAGACCCACGATGGAAGGCGCCATCGGTCTCATGGGAGACCTCGAGGACCTCGCGCTCCCGTACCTTACTCGCATGAGTAAGGCGGGCAACCTCCTCCTGGAGAGTCACCGCAGACTCCAAGGCCTTGGCCAGCTGCGTCTGCTTCTGGACAAGGGCCTCCTCCTTCTCCCTCAAGGCAACGTCCTTGAGGTCCATATCCTTGAGATGAAGCGACGTGAGGCGATCCACATCGGCGGAGTAGGAGGCCTCCTTCTCCTGCAACTTGGCACGCAGCCGCTCCAGCTAGACCCGGCCGGCCGCCTCAAGCTCCTTCTTCTTCGTCTGAAGAAGGTCCAGCTGCTCCTGGATCCGGTTGCCGGTGTTGCGCAGGGCATCCCGCTTCGTGGCAGCCTCGCCCAGCCGGGCTTCGAGCTCGGCGATCCGGCTATCAGCCCCCAGGTGCTGGGTACGCAACTCATTGTAAGCCTGCGCCTGAGCATCATAAAGCTCCTGCCAGAAGAGCAAAAAAGAAACAAGATTAAGATTTGGCCTGGTTAAGAATTAACCAGCCCAATTCTCGGGGGCTACACCCAGTGGGTGCGCTAGCGTGCCCCAACTAAAGAAAACAATGCAGGGAAAAGGGCCTCCAAGAGATTCGGACCGGTCGACAATCGACCCGCCCGATTCTCGGGGGATACACCCAGTGGGTGCGTTGTCGCGCCCCCACTAACGCCAAAGGAAGAGAAAAAAGTTCAAAAGGCCAAGAAGGGAACACCTACCTGGGTGCGGGCCTCCAGACGCTCCATGTCACCGCACACCACGAGGGCCGACTGCTCCACCTTGGACCGGCTGCTCGCAAACAATGTCACCAACTCCGGTACGCCGAAAAGCACGGTGCCAGCGGGCAGTCGCAGGCGGGCCATGTTTGCCGCCTGCCACATCCTCATGGGCCGGCCCCCAGCCCGGCCCTCAGCTCGTGGCGCAACATGGCCGTGCTGGGGGATGACGATGGCACCAGCTCCTGGTGCCGGCTCGGCAGCCGGCTCGGGCGCCATCCCGGCAGGCACTACCTCCTCTGCGGGAGGCGGATGGGCCGCGTTCGGCGCATCCATGGTCTCCCCTGGGGCGTCAGGGGCCGTGTCCGGCGTGGCTAGGTCCAACTCTGGCGCGTCGGGTGCCGCCTCGGCCCTGGGAGAGTCAGGGACCGTTTCCAGGTCCACCTGCGCCGAGGTTTCCGGCCCTGATGGCTGGGCCTCCTCAGCCCTTGGGGCCGGCCTGGGGGCGGCCTCGCTAGCTAGCTCCTCCGCACGAGCATGTGAGGGTCCTTTCTAGCCTTCACACGCTTCTCCACCGGCCTCTCGACCCGGCTGGGGCGAGGCTGGTCCACGGCGGCCTTCCCCGCAGCCGTGTCCCACCGGCACTTGGACTCCGTCTCAAGCTCCCTCTCGACAGCATCGGCTGCTGCCCAGCCAGCCCGCTCGGCTGCGGAGGCAGTGTCTTCATCCACATCCTCCGCCTCCCTGTCAAGCAAAACTCTTAAGGAACAAAGCTCATCACAAGATGGACGAAGAAAAAGAGGAGGAAATCTTACCCCGCTACCACACGGACCTGCCTCCGGCTAGCACCGCGGCATCTCTTGACGCCACGTGCTCGCTGTCCGGCTGGAGAACCCGGCGCCGGCCACTTAGAGGCCGTCCGGGAAGCTGTGGCACCCTTGCCCTTCTTCCCGGCTGCCTCGTCAGCAGCGGTAGCCCTGCCCCTTTGACGCCTGCCACGCGTCAGTGGTGGACTGGTGACCTCCTCCACCTCGTCAGAGTCTTCCTCGAAGGCTGCACCAGAACAGAATGAGGCTATCTCGTCGTCATCCGTCCAGTCTGCAACGGCGGGCCGTGCATACTCACGAGACGACTCTGTCCCTTCCGACTCCAAGAGATTCTCCGAGCCGGCGGAGGAGTCCAAGCATGATTCCATCACGCCCTCGTCCTCAATCTCTGAGGCGTCGGACACCTCCACATCAGGAGCGGGCAGACGGAGGGACTCCTGCAGGTTCTCAAACAGCTACGGAAAAGGATTCAACCAACGGCTTAGCAAAACAACCAGCTTCAGGGCAAACAACAAAGGAGACAGAAGCCACCTACCATCGGAGGCGGATGAGCCCTGTTGAACGGGGACATCCCCCACGTCCATTCCCCGCTGTCATCCATGCGGGCGATGGAGATCAGGTTCACCCTTCGCGCTACAATGCCTGGGGTGAACCTCTTGGTGGATAGCCATCATGGATCATGTCGGCCGCCCATCTGGCAAACCAGATGTGGCCGCCTCTACAGGGGAAGGATCCGGCGGACCACCATGGTGGTGAGAAGGTCGCGGCCAAGGAGGCCGCTCTTCTCCAAAATGTCGAGGTGGGCACAGATAAGCGCCACCTCAAGAATCGGCTTGGGAGTCTTCGCATCCCAGTTCCGCCACGTCGGCAGGGCGATGGCAAACGGGGGCATGTTGAGGGCGCCCCTTGCCAGCCGGGTCCCATACTTGTATCCTTTATCCATATTATAGGCCGGCGGGTTCGTCTATAAAACCCCCAATCGCCCTCCATGCAGAGGGGCCGATCCTTCACCAGTCCTACAACACAACACATTCACCAACCACACAGAGAGAGGCAGAGATGAGCCGGCTGCTCCCCTCTTCCTCCTCCCAACACAACTCCAGGAGCAATATTGTACTCTGTTCATATACATCAAACACTCCGGCAGGATTAGGGGTATTATCTCTACGGAGAGCCCTGAACCTGGGTACATCGTGCGTCCCATGCGTGTACCAACCTCGTTCCCAGCGTCCACCTTTGTCCCTTTGGTTCTCACCGACTTTAGCCTACCTATGGCATATGTTGTGAGTATTCACCGACATGCAATACAAGATATTATCCCATGAATGCAACATGCATGCAATTTCATGAAAACACTGGTAAGAAGGATATGAAGCATGTGTCACCATGGCGAACGAAAGGGAACCATGGCGGGAAAACAGAAACAATGCGACAACAACATTCCGGTCCCGATAACTCAATGAGATACCGGTGCCAACGAATTGATAGTGTGTGCTTGTCATGCCAAGAATGATGGGATGATCCCAGTTACCTGGTTCCCATGTGTCGGGGTCCCGATAAAAGAGGGACAACGTGCACCTAGTATGGCATCTACGAAACATACAACATCGACTCTCATACAAAAATGCATTCATCCACGGGTATCGTCTCAACAATATACTTTTGAAGCATGCCTCTCGGAGCGGTTCAAGTCGTAGCGGTGTATGTGGACGTCGTGGAAGCATTGGTACACGGATCTTCGGTGGCAGTAGTCATACACGGGTTGGAGAGGAACTTGGCGAATAATGTTCGGCGACATGATTACATATTCATGCCTGGCATGAAAGTCAAACAAAGAAGGTGCAAGCAACGGAATAACATCGCGAGTCTTCCCACTGAATACCATGTTATACCGAATGTGGCATGGAGGATAAGGGACGTCAATAACGTGGTTCTCTATCATATCCTGGTGATCGAGATAAACATTTGGATGACATATATTAACACTTAAACATCTCGCCAAGCGAGTAGCATACATACCACCATGAACTTTACCCCTAGTCCTGTTAGTGTTAAGGCGACGTGCGATGATAACTCCCAAACTATATGTTTTATCGTTGAAAAGTGCATGGCATAAGACGGTGAGGTGAGGGGCACTAATAGTGCCACCTTCCTCCCTAGCAGTCAAACATTTTCCTATGAATAAATCAAAGTAATGCACATCAGGAAAATGTAAACTAGTGTCTCTAGCTCTCAACATGCCCCTACGTTCTCCCATAGTTAAGTTACGGAGAAAGTCCTCGAACTCCTCCGACCGTGGCTCCCTTAATCCCAGAATATCTGACAAAACTCACTTAGTGGTACCTCATGATGTTCAACATATAAATCAAAGCGTACCATGGGAATATCGAGCCTATGCAAGAAATGGAAATTTTGCACAAAGGAATTTGTATGGATGTGGTATTGATCACACTCATCTGTGAGGAGGTTGGTCAGCTCGGCATTTGCAAAAAATTGCGTGAACTCTCGGTGAAACCCGGCCTTGGTCATGAAGGCATTGTGTGGCTAATCGCATGACCAAACCTCTGTCCTATGCAAAATGTTATTGTCATGGTCCTCAGCATTCCCAACGGTTCCCTTCGCACTTCGGCTCGAAGAACCTCCCCGAAATAAGTCCATTTTCCTCACAACAAATTTCTGAAATTTTGGGACCACAAACTTATGTCAATAAAACTTTATAAGATTGATAGCAACTACTCATATGGATGTCTACAGGCTTGATACGTCTCCAACGTATCTATAATTTTTGATGGTTTCATGCTATTATCTTGTCAGACTTTGGATGTTTTGCATGCCTTTTTTTATAGTTTTGGGACTAACTTATTAACTCAGTGCCAAGTGCCAATTCCTGTTTTTTTTCATGTTTTTGACCCCTTTCAGAGGAGATTTTGAAACGGAGTCCAAACGGAATAAAATCTCCGAAAAGAATTTTTCCGTAACGGAAGAAGATCAGGAGACTTGAGAGCCAAGGCAGGGGGCCCCAGGGGCCCCACAAGCCCTCACCCCGCGGCCAGGGGGAGGTCGCGGCCCACGGGCTTGTGCCCCCCTGGACGCCCTTTGCCCTAGGGGTTGCGCCTATATATTCCCTAAAAATCCCAAAAAAATCAGGAGATCATCGGAATTACTTTTCCGCCACCGCAAGCTTCTGTCTCCGCAAGATCCCATCTGGGGCACGTTCTGGTGCCCTGCCGGAGGGGGGATTCGGACACAGAGTGCTTCTTCATCAACACCATGACCTCTCCGATGATGCGTGAGTAGTTCACCATAGACCTACGGGTCCATAGCTAGTAACTAGATGGCTTCTTCTCTCTCTTGGATCTTCAATAAAAAGTTCTCCATGATATTCATGGAGATCTATCCGATGTAATCTTCTTTTGCGGTGTGTTTCTCGAGATCCGATGAATTGTGGATTTATGATCAGATTATCTATGAATCTTATTTGAGTTTCTTCTGATCTCTCTTATGCATGATTTCATATCCTTGTAATTATCTTCGAGTTGTGGGTTTTGTCTGGCCAACTAGATCTATGGTTCTTGCAATGGGAGAAGTGCTTGGTTTTGGGTTCATACCATGCG
The DNA here is from genome assembly GCF_904849725.1 of Hordeum vulgare subsp. vulgare. Lineage (NCBI taxonomy): Eukaryota > Viridiplantae > Streptophyta > Magnoliopsida > Poales > Poaceae > Hordeum > Hordeum vulgare. Next base: position 239,833,483 of record NC_058520.1, on the reverse strand, counting down.
GTGACCTCACCCAGTGACAGAAGGGGTAGCAAGGCATGCATCGTGTTGTTTCCATCAAGGGTAAAAAGATGGGGTTTCATCATTGGTTTGAGATTATGCCTCTACATCATGTCATCTTGCTTAAGGCGTTACTCTGTTCGTCATGAACTCAATACACTAGATGCATGCTGGATAGCGGTCGATGTGTGGAGTAATAGTAGTAGATGCAGAAAGTATCGGTCTACTTGTCTCAGACGTGATGCCTATATGTATGATCATTGCCTTAGATATCGTCATGACTTTGCACGGTTCTATCAATTGCTCGACAGTAATTTGTTCACCCACTGTAATACTTGCTATTTTGAGAGAAGCCTCTAGTGAACACTATGGCCCCCGGGTCTACTCCACACCATATTTTCAACCTTACACTTTTTACTTCGTTGCACTTTCCGCCTTCAGATCTCACTTTGCAAACAATCTTGAAGGGATTGACAACCCCTCTGAAGAGTTGGGTGCAAGCTTGTTTGTGTTTGCACAGGTACTCTGGACTTGACGAGACACTCCTTCTGGATCGATACCTTGGTTCTCAAACTGAGGGAAATACTTACTGCTCCTGTGCTGCATCACCTTTTCCTCTTCAAGGGAAAAACCAACGCAAGCCCAGTCTCCGTCAACGTGTCAATTTCTGGCGTTGTTGTCTCTTGCCGTAGCAGAAGAATTTCTGGCGCCGTTGCCGGGGAGGAAGATCAAGTCAAGAACTCATCCAAGTAGGTGTCGCAAACTCATCTCTTGCATTAACTTTGTTTGCCAGTTGCCTCTCATTTTCCTCTCCCCCACTTCACAATTTGCCTTTTTCGTTTGCCTTTTCGTTCGCCTTTTCGTTCGCCCTTTTTCTCTCGCTTACCTTCTGTTCGTCTGTGTGGGATAGTCTATCCTGATGGCTAGATCCACCACTTCGAACGGTACTCCCGAGAGCGAAGTCCTCAATTTCAAACAAATTGAGGAAGAAAACTTAAAGGATGCTTGGTATAGGATTTGCAATGCTCAGAGTAGATCCAGTCATAAGCAATCCACTACCGTCCTGCTTCGCATTTTTTATGTGGGTGTTTCTCCTTGGAATAGGTACATTCTTGACACCATCGTAGGTGGAAATTTCTTGGGTAGCCAAACCGTTGATTCTTATGGAGCTGTGATAAATTTGGTAGGCTAACCCCCACTCATGGTTAATGGAACTACCTTAACTCTGGAACATGTGATGCGTAGGTTGGACGTCATTGAAAATAAAGTTGCTACGGTAGAACTCATTGAGAATTTGGATAAAAAGATCCACAATCAAATCACTCAATACGGATCCAAGGTGGGAATGGTTTTGAAAAATTTAAAGGAGAAGGAACCCACAGTTAACGAAAAACTAGGTCATGATTCCGCTAGGATTGGCAAACTAGAGGATGTTATAACCAACTTGGGTTCCGCTTTTGCCGCTGTGCAGAATACTCCAAACTTTGCCCACAATAAGGTCACCAAATCTGTTTTTGTTTCCAAAAATAGTGGTGAATCATCTAGCAAGAAAGATGAGAAACTTAAGATGATCAGTGATCCGCTACTTATGGTTTGAGCACCAAAGACGACGATACGTGATTCTATCGCTTTTATGCCTAGCTAGGGGCGTTAAACAATAGCGCTTGTTGGGAGGCAACCCAATGAATTTATCTTTTTCTTTCTGTTTTGTTACGTCCGCACCATCACAATTCTGTTGTGATTGTGTTTTTTGTGTTTCTTCTTGTGTTTGAGCCAAGCAAAATCTTCATGACTAGTCTTGGTAATGGTTGTTTGATCCTGCTGGAAAAGACAGAAACTTTTCGCTCACGAGATGATTTTTCATTTTTATTCTGAAAGATCTTTTGAGTTGATTCTTTTTGCTGTTGGTTGATATGCCTTTTCCCAGGCCGTCGTAATTGTTCAGAATTTTTGAGGTACCAGAAGTATACGAAGTATACAGATTGCTACAGACTGGTTTGTTTTCGACAGATTATGTTTTTGTTGAGTTGGTTGCTTGTTTTGATGAAACTGTGGTTAGTATCGGGGGGGTACTAGCCATGGAAAAGTGAGAATACAGTATCCAACACCAATATAGATATAGTTAAAGTTTGCTATAGTACCAAAAGAAGTGGTAGTTTGTTTTCTTGTGCTAATGTTATCACGAGTTTCTGTTTAAGTTTTGTGTTGTGAAGTTTTCAAGTTTTGGGTGATGTTCTCATGGACAAATAGATAAGGAGTGGAAAGAGATCAAGCTTGGGGATGCCAAGGAATCCCAAACCAAATTCAAGGACACCAAAAAGCCTAAGCTTGGGGATGCCTCAGGAAGGCATCCCCTCTTTCGTCTTCAATCCATCGGTAACATTACTTGGAGCTATATTTTTATTCACCACATGGTATGTGTTTTTCTTGGAGCGTCTTGTATCTTAGGAGTCTTTTCTTTTTGTTGTGACACAATCATCCTTGCTGCACACCTTTTTGAGAGAGAGAGAGACATGCACTCATCGTGATTTTGCTAGAATGCTGATAGTGCTTCACTTATATCTTTTGAGCTAGATACTTTTGCTCTATGTGCTTCACTTATATCTTTTAGAGCATGGCGGTGCGTGATTTGGTAGTTGGCTTATGCTATGAAAGTAGTCCCAAATGTGATAGGTACCCAAATAGGATGCAAAAACCTCCATCTTCATGTGCATTGAGTAGAAAGAGAAGTTTTGATTCCTCTCAATTAGTTTTGAGACGTGGATTTGGTAATATTAAGAGCTATGTTAGTAGGGTGTTGTGAATCTAGAAATACTTGTGTTGAAATTAGTGATTCCCGTAGCATGCACGTATGTTGAACCGCTATGTTAGGAAGTCAAAGCATAATTGATCTATTGATTGTCATCCTTTGTGTTGAGGTCGGGATCGCGCGATGGTTAACACCTACCAACCCTTCCCCTAGGAGTATGCGTTTAACACTTTGTTTCGATTACTAATAAAAACTTTCGCAACAAGTATGTGAGTTCTTGATGACTAATGTGAGTCCATGGTATAGAAGCACTTTCACCTTTCACCATTTCTAGCCTCTCTAGTGCCGCGCAATTCTCGCCGGTACACAAACCCACCATATGCCTCCCTCAAAACAGCCACCATACCTACCTACTATGGCATTTTCATAGCCATTCCGAGATATATTGCCATGCAACTCCCACCGTTCCGTCTCATGACTTGTGCCGTCACTCTCATATTGCCATTGCATGATCGTAAGATAGCTAGCGAGATGTTTCAACATCATACGCCATGATAGATCGTTGCACATCCCGGTACATTGCCGGAGGCATTTCCTATAGAGTCATCATCGTTTTGAGCGGTGAGTAAATAAGTGTGATGATCATCATTATTAGAGCATTGTCCCATGTGAGGAAATCAAAAAAATAGGCCAAAGAGCCCAAAAAAAGAGAAAGAAAAAAAGAGGCCTAAGAGCCCAATTGAAAAAAAGATAAAAAGAGAGAAGGGACAATGCTACTATCTTTTTCCACACTTGTGCTGAATAATAGCACCATGTTCGTCATGATTGAGAGCTTCTTGATTTGTCACTACCATATGCTAGTGGGAATCTTCACTATATAACTTGGCTTGTATATTCCAATGATGGGCTTCCTCAAAATTGCCCTAGGTCTTCGTGAGCAAGCAAGTTGGATGCATACCCACTAGTTTTCCTTTTGAGCTTTCACATACTTATAGCTCTAGTGCATCTCTTGTATGGCAATCCCTACTCATTCACATTGATATCTATTAATGGGCATCTCCATAGCCTTTTGATACGCCGAGTCAATGTGACCATCTCCTCCTTTTTGTCCCACAACCACCACCACACTCTATTCCACCTATAGTGCTATATCCATGGCTCGCGCTCATGTATTGTGTGATAGTTATAAAAAGTTTGAGAAAGTAAGAGTGCGAAAACAATTACTTGGCCAATACCGGGGTTGTGCATGATTGACATTAGTTGTGTGAGGATGATGGAGCATAGCGAGACTATATGATTTTGTAAGGATAACTTTCCTTGGCCTTGTTATTTTGAAAGTTCATGATTACTTTGCTAGTTTGCTTGAAGTATTATTGTTTTCATGTCAATAGCAAACTATTGTTTTGAATCTTACGGATCTGAACACTCATGTCACGTGAAAGAAGTTGCAAAGGACAACTATGCTAGGTAGCATTCCACATCAAAAATTCATTCTTTATCACTTCCCTGCTCGAGGACGAGCATGAGTTAAGCTTGGGGATGCTTGATACGTCTCCAACGTATCTATAATTTTTGATGGTTTCATGCTATTATCTTGTCGGACTTTGGATGTTTTGCATGCCTTTTATATATTTTTTGGGACTAACTTATTAACTCAATGCCAGGTGCCAGCTCCTGTTTTTCCATGTTTTTGACCCCTTTCAGAGGAGATTTTGAAACAGAGTCCAAACAGAATAAAATCCCCGAAAAGAATTTTTCCGTAACGGAAGAAGATCAGGAGACTTGAGAGCCAAGGAAGGGGGCCCCAGGGGCCCCACAAGCCCTCACCCCGCGGCCAAGGGGGAAGGCCGCGGCCCATAGGCTTGTGGGCCCCGTGGACTCCCTTTGCCCTAGGGGTTGCACCTCTATATTCCCTAAAAATCCCAAAAAAATCAGGAGATCATCGAAAGTACTTTTCCGCCGCCGCAAGCTTGTGTCTCCGCAAGATCCCATCTGGGGCACATTCTGGTGCCCTGCCGGAGGGGGGATTCGGACACGGAGGGATTCTTCATCAACACCATAACCTCTCCGATGATGCGTGAGTAGTTCACCATAGACCTACGGGTCCATAGCTAGTAATTAGATGGCTTCTTCTCTCTCTTGGATCTTCAATAAAAAGTTCTCCATGATCTTCATGGAGATCTATCCGATGTAATCTTCTTTTGCGGTGTGTTTGTCGGGATCCGATGAATTGTGGATTTATGATCAGATTATCTATGAATCTTATTTGAGTTTCTTCTGATCTCTCTTATGCATGATTTCATATCCTTGTAATTCTTTTTGAGTTGTGGGTTTTGTCTGGCCAACTAGATCTATGATTCTTGCAATGGGAGAAGTGCTTGGTTTTGGGTTCATACCGTGCGATGACCTCACCCAGTGACAGAAGGGGTAGCGAGGCATGCATCGTGTTGTTGCCATCAAGGGTAAAAAGATGGGGTTTTCATCCTTGGTTTGAGATTATCCCTCTACATCATGTCATCTTGCTTAAGGCGTTACTTTGTTCGTCATGAACTCAATACACTAGATGCATGCTGGATAGCGGTCGATGTGTGGGGCAATAGTAGTAGATGCAGAAAGTATCGGTCTACTTGTCTCGGACGTGATGCCTATATGTATGATCATTGCCTTAGATATCGTCATGACTTTGCGCGGTTCTATCAATTGCTCGACAGTAATTTGTTCACCCACCGTAATACTTGCTATTATGAGAGAAGCCTCTAGTGAACACTATGGCCCCCGGGTCTACTCCACACCATATTTTCAGCCTTACACTTTTTACTTCGTTGCACTTTCTGCCTTCAGATCTCACTTTGCAAACAATCTTGAAGGGATTGACAACCCCTTTGAAGCGTTGGGTGCAAGCTTGTTCGTGTTTGCGCAGGTACTCTGGACTTGACGAGACCCTCCTTCTGGATCGATACCTTGGTTCTCAAACTGAGGGAAATACTTACTGCTCCTGTGCTGCATCGCCCTTTCCTCTTCAAGGGAAAAACCAACGCAAGCCCAGTCTCCGTCAACGTGTCAATTTCTGGCGCTGTTGTCTTTTGTTGTAGCAAGGCTATATTAAGCATTCAAACTACTTGGAACTCAAATAACTCAAGATGCAAGCTTATTTTCAGTAGCACCAAGAGCAGTAAAACATAATCCACTAAAGCAAAAAAACTAATTAGAGAAATGGAGGAGTCACACACAAAGGAGCAATCCCTCAAAATAGTTTCTAAAATGGTGTTCCGTGCAAGGAAATCAAAAATGTCACATTCGGGAGCAAGAACACGACACAAAGGGCAATCAAGATTCGTTTTTAGATGTAAGAGTTGAAGTGTGATGAAGTACTACGTGAGTGGGGTCCTTTGGGACCCACAAGGCATTTTGGCGCGTCGAGGGGGTCTCCATGCGCTGTCACCTCGTGAGCAATGAGTGCACCCTGCTGGCATGTGTTTAGTTCTAGAAATTCTTAAATATGAAAAAAACATGCAATTTTTATGACATTATGAGCACGTTTATTTTTGGCCCATTTTTATTGCAGGGATAATTCTTAAAACAGGATAATAACTGCATTTTAGTTTATTAAACTAGAAATAATAGAGAACAAACTAAGATTATAGAAAGTTGTGGTCACTAAATTCATTGACCACATGCCCCTAAAAAATAATCCATTAATAAGGTTGATCAAGTCTTATGAACAAACTATTTCCGAGTAACATGCAATTGAAGATTCTTTGTATAACACTTGGTTACCTCAATGGGATGCGCATATCCCCAACAATAAGATTATTATATTGCTTCTTGATTGTAGGAAGAGGAAATTTAAACTCCCCAATTGTAATTGTAGCAATTTGGTCAATGAAATTGATATTATTCAGAGTTTCTTCAAAAACTGCATTGTATGTTGTTTACTATTTACGGTTAAAGTAACCTTGCTTTTGTTGCAATCAATAACAATCTCTGTATTATTCAAAAAGTGTCTACCAAGGATTATTGACATGTTTTCATCCTCGAGCATCTCAAGAGTAACAAAGCGTGTTAAGGTAGTAACATTTGCAACCACAAGAGAGACATCCTCACAAATTCCAAAAGGTATAGAAGTGGATTTATCAACCATTTGCAAAGATATTTCAGTGGGTGTAAGCTTATTCAAATCAAGTGTTTTACATAGAAATAAAGGCATAACACTAATATTGGCTCCTAAATCACATAAATCAGTTTTGACATAACTTCGTTTAATGGAGCAAGGTATCGTGGGTATACCATGATCTCCGAACTTCTTAGGCACTCCAGCATTAAAAGAATAATTAGCAAGCATGGGTCTTAGCTTCAAGTATGTTTTTTTTATTAGTGATAATAAATTTCATATATTTAGCATAAGGATGCATTTTCAAGATATTAGTCAAGGATGTTCCTAGAAAAACGGGTCTAAGCATTTCAACCAAGCGTTGAAAATCCTCCTTGTCCTTATTCTTTGAAGGCTTACGAGGGAAGGACATGGGTTTTTGAACCCATGGCTCTCGTACTTTACCATATTTTCTAGCAACGAAATCCCTCTTATCATAACGTTTATTCTTAGGATGTGTCTTATCAAGATCATCAACAGGTTCTATTTCCACATCATTATTAGGTTCTTTATCATTATCTGGTTGAGCAACTAAATGAGCATCATTATTATCATTATCATTGTCACTAGGTGGGCGTTCGCTACCAGATTGTGTCTCAATATCAGAAATAGAAACATCATTATGATTCTCAATAGGTTTTTCTATAACAGATTCTCTAGAAGCATGCAAAGTCCTACCATTCTCTTTTTTTTCTTTTTAGATGGACTAGGTGCATCATCTTTAACTTTGTGATAATCTTGTTCAATTATTTTGGGGAGACCTTTAGGATAGAGAGGCTCCTGATTCATTCTACCCCTCTAGTCATTACTCTACCAACATGATTATTCAGTTTATCATTCATTCCAGCAAGCAACTCATTTTGTGACTTAGCAAATTTGTCTAGTTGAGTATGAACCATGCGTGCATGTTCACCAAGAACTTGACATCGTTAGCAATTATAAACATTAAGTCACTCAAACGATCAATCATCATGGCATTTCATTGTAGTTGATTTTTAACATGCATATTAAATTCTTCTTGCTTAGTAATATAAATATCAAATTCATCCATGCATTGATCAACACTTTTATGATAAGGTATATCACCGTCATGAAATCTTGAGAGAGAATTTACCTCTACTACCTGTGTAGGAATGTCGAGTCCATTTATTTCTTCAGTAGGTGGTAAATACTTAACATCTTCATATTTAATACATCTTTGTATCATATATCTCTTGGCTTCTTGCATATCTTCTGAACTAAGGAATAGAACACCTCTCTTCTTTTGAATAGGTTCTGGGATGGTTCAGGAAGTGTCCAATCATTAGCATTCTTCAACATATTATCCAATAGGTTATTCCCTGAAAACACAACCATCAAAACTATCCAGGTAATCCCTAGTAGCATCGGTGAGTGTACTATAAAATATATCAAGTATTTCATTTTTCTTAAGAGGATGATCGGTCAAAGCTTTAAGTAGGTGGAGAAACCTCTCCCAAGCTTGAGGGAGATTCTCTTCTTCAATTTGCATGAAGTTAAATATTTCCTGTAAAGCAGCTTTTTTATTATGAGTAGTATTTTCTTCCTAGAGAAATAATAAATCATATCCTGGGGCCTACGCACACAACAAGGAGAAAGAGTATGAAACCACTTCGTAGAATCACCCTTTAGTGAGAAATGAAAAAAGCTTAAGTATATAGTAATAACGAATATTTTCCTCGTGAGAAAATAGGGTGACAATATCATTTAATTTGGTAAGGTGTGCCACAAGAGTTCTAGTTTCATAACCATGAAAATAACCAAAGTATACCAAAGTAATGAACTGAAGATCAACATAGAATTCATATCTGTATCATCAACACATATAGGAGAAGTAGAAAACTTAGGATCATATTTCATTTTCTTCATCATAGAATCTGTTTCACCTTACATAGCAATTTCCTTAAATCATCTGTTTCATTACAAGCAAGAAAGTTTCTAACTATCTCCTCATCCATAACATAACCATCAGGTATATTAGGCATACTAATTATAGTAGGAGAGCTAGGAATAATAGGTGAATCATAGTTTTCATTAGTTTCAACATTTTTGATTTCTTTAGATCTAGAAATATGAGAATCAAATAGTTCATTAAGTGGCACACTTTCAGTTTCATCTAGACTAGCAGTGGCATCATCATTAACATCCTCCATAGTAGTTGCATTATTAGATTGAATAATACGTGGAGGTGTAATAATCTAGTTGAAAACAGTAAGTGAATTAAATGCGGAGGTCCATGTGAGTTCCTTACCTCCCTTTGCCCTAGAGGGAATGATCTTATTCTTTGGGCCTTTCAGTTTCTTCATCATAATAAGTGAGAATCCCAAGTGAACTCAATAAATAGAGCTATGCTCCCCTCCAACGGCGCTAGAAAATGTCTTCATAACCCCCAAGTATAGGGGGTCGCAATAGTCTTCGTGAGTACTATTACACCATTATTTATTGATTCAGCACAAGGGGAGTCAAAGAGTATTTATTGATCTTAGTGTGACACCCAAGATGCGATCCTATCCTTATTTTGGCGCGAGGGCCTCGACATGGATAGAAGCGCATCTTGTCATTTTGCAAGAATGGATATCGTTACAAGTACATGTAATAAAGAGATGAGTATATGCTATTGGCTTACACTCGCCACAAGCTACATCAATATCGCATTAGTACAACAATATAATCAAACATCATGAAGAAGAGCAGGGTCCGACTATGGACGAAAACAAACGATAAAAGAACGACGTCCATCCTTGCTATCCCAGGTTGCCGGCCTCGAACCCATCCTAGATCGATGATGATGAAGAAGAAGAAACTCCCAATAGAACAATCATCGCGCTCACGTGAGAGTATCGCTTTACCTGTACCTACAACTGGTGTTGTAGTAATTTGTGATCCACAGGGACTCAGCAATCTCATTTGCAAAGGTATCAAGACTAGCAAAGCTTAAAGGGTGAGGTATGGTTAAGTGGTGAGGCTGCAACAAGCGACTAAGCAATTATATGAGGTGGCTAACTTACGAGTACAAGATTAAAGGGGGATGTTCTACGCATAACGGATGTGAACTAATAATGATCAAATGGATGATCCTGAACACCTACTTACGTTAGACATAACCTCACCGTGTCCTCTTCCGGATTCGGAACTCACGAGAAGAGACAGTCACAGTTACGCACACAGTTGGCAAGTTTTAATTAAGTTTACTTCAGATCGTCTAGAACCGGATGTTAAGAAAAGTTTCCATGTTGCCACAGAACCGCGGGCATGGCTTTCTGAAAGATTTAACCCTGCAGGGGCGCCCCAACTAGTCCATCACAAATTACCACAAGCCGCATAGAAATCCTCGATCACGAAACTCGTGATCTCCTCGGATTTCTTAGTGGAAAGCCTTAACTCTGAGATAGCCCAAAGCATCACCGGAATCCCAATGTACAAGATATTTCGTAATAGGTAAAACTAATCTAGCAAGGCCGCCCGGCGTGCCGACAGACCCAATAAGGGCCGCATATCTCCTTCTCAGGGCACGACCGGACGGGCAATACGTCGGGTTGGCTGAAACCCCGGGTGACCAGGGGGCGCCAGACATCGCCTAGTTTGGACAAACACTCATGCGGAGCACTGGCCCGGGGTTGATTAATTATCCACGGGGTCCAGAAAGTCCCTATGCAATTTTATTAGGTTATTATGCAAATGTAGTACCAAAGTTGGGCCTTGCCAAACTAGTCTTAATCTAAAACGAATTATTAAGGGGGTCCCCATAACAACCCCGATCGTGTTAGGAGCGCTCAAATATGGAATATAACACCGGTAGCCGAAACTAAGGCGGAAAAGGTGGAACAAAACCCCAGGCTAGAAAGGCCGATTCTTCCACCTTTTACCAATTATATAGGTGCATTAATTTAAATAGCATAATAAGGTGATATAACAAGGAACCCATGTTATCACATGGAAGCAACTGCACCTGCAACTAGAAACGCTAAGACATGGTTAAGCAAGTGGTAACATAGCCAGTCAGTGGTTTGCTAGGTTGTAGAAGGGTTTATGGTTTCATGGCAATGTTGAGAGGCTGGCATTTAATAGGTGGTAGGAAACGAGACATAACGAAAGAAACGAGGCAACTAGCATGGCATTGATAGTAATGGTATCTAGGGAAATGGTCATCTTGCCTGAGATAGCGCTGGGAAGAAGAACGAATCCGTGAAGCAGGCTAACCGACATAGTCAAACGGATCCTCACATTCTGACACGCTTGCGGAACTCTATCGAGAAGAAGCAAACCAGAAACAAGAAACAACACACGCTATTCACCACACATATGCATGGCATGATGCACAACCTAATATGATGCATGTCCATTGCAATAATGCAAGGCATGGTGTGGTAATTCAAAACAGTCAAACACTACACATTAAGTCAAGCACTACACTAATCTATGCATCTACAACTCAGAAAAATCATGTGCTCTTGAGTTGGCCCTCTTCAATTGTTTCTCACCTTCATTTATGAGAGGATAGTCAAGAGTAGTTGTGCATCCATGTCATCGATGTCTATTATTCCTGTGGTCTGTCAAGTTGTTCTATTTCCAAATGACTAGGAGAAGCAAACTCCAGTACCTCATCTATTTCTTGGATTGGGTCAAAGTAGTTGTATTCCACAGATCAAAGTGCCAATCTAGCTTTTGTTCTGTTCTATCTTGGAGTATTACTTTCTTTTGTTAAGAATGTCATGAGAATTGGACCATCTCTTATGAGCTCTTAATGTAGTGGTACTTTTCGCTATCATTGTTCATCCCTCGGTTTTCGTGTTGGTTGTAACCGGAATATCGACAAGTGAACCATGATGTGTGAAATCAATACTCCTAGCAATGTCGTTGCTTTGTAGTTAATGGACAATAAATTCATTCTTAGTGTGTTGGTTACTGAACCACCATTCTAAAGATTGATCGTGCCACCTAGTCCATCTTTCATGGTGCACTTTTCTATCAATGGGTTAGGATTGTGTCAATCCTTCGCTCTTTGATCATATCATCTTGCCCTGAAAAGCGAGATTGTTCCCGAGCTTAATAACATATCGGTGGTTCGTGATTTTCCGAATACCTTCTCAGAAGTATTACCAGGTTGTTTTCTGACTATTATGATAGAGCTCGTGATCAAGTTGGTTTCCCTATAAGCCACCCTTCTCCAAGAATCCATGTTGGATACCCCTGAACTAGTTGGCTAAGCTAAACAACAACTTGGAGGGCTAGAAGATAAAAGCTTTGCCTAACTTAGTTCATTTCAATGGGATATCTTTGTGGCGTGTATGTGAATGTTGAAGGAAGATGATATTTGATCGCTTGATTCGTGTGATCAATTTTTGTATATATTATCTTGTACAATTTTTGATTTGAGTATGGGCTATTGTCAAATCAAACTCATAACCAAAGATTTTCGTAAGGTGTCTTACTCGTGGATTTCCTTGAGCATACACCATTATATTCTTTGATCTGACCAATGCTATTATCTTGCTCACATAGTTGTGGAATTCCATCTACATGGATATTTTGATGAACTTTTGTTGAGCCCATTAGCAACACCTTTGTCTTCTCCATAATTTATGTTGGACATTAAACTAGTGTTGGAAACTTTGTAGACATTGTCTTCGTGTCTATTCATGAAGTATATGTTAGGTTTAAGAAGTGACTTCCTCTAGGTCACGTGCCTTTGATGCAAGTTGTCGCCGTGAATTCGAGAAAATTTATTTTGTTTTCTTCGGAATCATTCCGAGTCAGTCATGCACGTGCAAAGTATTCATTGGTTTGATAGACTAATCATCTTCATTCCATATGTATTCTAGCACACCAAGCCACTAATTGATTTGTATAAGGAAAAGAGATTCCTTCATAATAGCTAATCCGGACTTATGTAAGGACTTGACATCCACAATGATGATTCCCATCCAGAACTTGGTATTGTTTTGTTGTAAGATGTATATGTGTTCACATTTGTCTTGGACACTGTGTTGACGTGGGTCTTGCAATCCAGCTCATGTTTTGGAGTTGGATTCCGTAGTCCATCTCGTGAGAATCCCACAACGATATCCCCACGATTTGTGTTGCAAACCTTCTCTTTCAGACATGTTGAGTCTGAAACATCCTATCACCAACCAGATCTGAATCTCAGGCAGATATGATGGTTGTAATGCCTTCCAAGGATTATAATATTGGTCTGTCTGTAACCCGGTAAAGTGATGTTGTGGCTAGCGGACCTAGCCGGAAGACTTAATATTATAATATCTTGCATCATCAACCTTAGCCATCTCCCCGTGAGGACCTTGTATGACTTATTTTGGAAGTTATTCCTCATGGACCCCCTTTGAGCCCCGAAGTCCGACTTTTACTTGATGTTCCAGCTTCCAAGAAGTTGAGTTACCATATTACATCAAGGAGAACATTAGAAGCGGAGTGCTAAATGTCTCTCGGTCGATTATCCAGATTTCGTTCCCTTGGCATCGCTAAGGTGAAATCTGAGCAAGTGATGTCCTCCTTTGCATCTCCATCCTCCATCGCTATTCATCATGGTAGTATGATGTGTCACCAAGATCTGGGCACGGATATTGGTAAAACTCTGATGAATATGGAAATGCTCAAGTTCTTGAGAGCACGCTCAGACACTAGGTTATATCCTCGGTATTAACTGGAATGTGCCTTCCGTTTGCCGAGCTGCTCTATAACTCTAGCTCCCGTCCCAAACTGAGTATGCCATTCTTTCAATTCCTTCAAACGATCGTTTGCGAATTGCCTTATTCTGGTATGAAGAGTTTCAATGATCCTTGTATCAAAAGTAATTCTTTTTGCCACTTAAGGGAATAACTTTGCGAGTCACTTTCCTAAGGTGCCCCGTTATGGTATGAAGGGCAACTTTACTCCTCTCTACTTTGAAACCTTGTCACCATCTCTTTTAAGCGTGGAATTGTTGCCTACCAATCGAACCTTCATTATATGTCTCATTTCCTCATCCCTGTTATGTGTTTTGTGTCTCATCTCAAGGGATGTTCCTACATCTCATTCTATGAGTTGATCATGAGTTGCTCAATCTTCGAGGAGATCGAACCTTGTAGAGTCTTCTTGTTCTTTTTGTCGTCGTGTTAGATGAAGACCTCAAAGACAAAGATGTCAAGATAAGAATGATGCAATGAACCAACATCTTCGAGAAGGGCAATTAGATCGTGAAGATTGCGATAGTTTAGTGTCCCCTCTTCATCTTACCCTACACTTGAATCTCGGGACGAGATTCTTGTTTAGTGGGGGTGAGTTGTCACAACCCTAGATTATTGCTTGTAGCTAGTTGCATCAGTGAGAATTCATGCATGCATTTAAATTCTTTTGAAAATGAGATGGGGAAGTGATCAAGCCTCAGGAACCAAATTTTGGAAAATAGGCAATATAAAAATTGCTTCAAAATGATCCAAGAAAATGTTCCAAATATTCTGTGAAAATATTGGCATGAGGTAAAATTAAAATCAATAATTTAGGATCACAGAAACATTTTATATTGGGCTTTTGAATCAATTCAAACCCTATTTGCATTGGATATATATTTTCTACATATAAAGCAATTACTCTGAGGATTGTTATGTGGCATTGGATATTTCCATTTAGTCCACATATATATATTTTCGGCATTTACTAAATTGGTTATATATTCTTTAAACCAAAAAAAAGTGCAGAAATCAGAAAAGAAAAATGAATAAAAGAAAGAACCTTACCAGCTTACCTGGCCCAGGAAGGAGATGGCCCAGCCCACCAAGGGCGAGGATGTCATCTTCCACCTCAAGCCAGTGTGCAGGTGCGGTGTCACTCGTGTGCGCGCCGGCCTCAACCTCCTGCTTGCCACCTCCCAGCCTCCCCCTGAGCTTATCTCCTCGCCTGGAGATGCCCCAGAGCCCCCTCTCTCTTCTCCACCCCTCTCTGGTTCCTCTCCTTCCCTCTGCTCTCTTTCTCCTCGAGATGGCCGAGCCCTGCTCGAGCAAGCCATCGTTGTCCACGTAGCCTCCGGCCACCCCTCGCCCCTCCGTTGTGCCCATAAGATCCACCACGAAGCCCTGGTCCTCTCCACCACTGGAATCAAGCCGAGATGCCCTGCATCATCGATGCCATCTTCGTCTTCTTCCTTGGACCTTTTGACCGGGGGTTTGACTCCCCTAAGTCACAGACAGGTGGGGCCAACCTGTGGCTAATTAAGGTTTTAGTTGTTAATTAAATAGTTAGTTTAAACAAACCTTCAGCTAGTGACAAAAAGGCCCCACTTCTAATTAATTAATTAGTTAGTTAAAAAACCATGTTATTAACTTGTGACATTGACGTGTGGATCCCACACGTCAGATTCGACCCTGGACAGCTCAGTTGACCTGCTGACCTTACCCTCACGTCATGCTGACGCAATTAATATATTCTGGAATTAAATCAGTTCAAGAAATTTTAGAAAATGCTGAAAACTTCTAAAAATCATAGAAAATAATCTGTAAGTCCAATGAAAATAATTTATTTATGAAAAATTATCAATTCAAGGAATCCATTGGTGCTACTTTCATGCATGAGAAAACAAGTTATACCTGAGCATCAGGTCAAATCAATTAAAAGGGTATTTGAAAAATACCTTATTTGAAGTGATATTTGAATTTTGATTCAATCAGCTTCAACCTAAGAAGTGGTAGCTACATTAGCCCATGCCACATTTCATTTTGATGTCATGATCATGCATGATAGTGGTGCATTTCCGTGAATAAATATTGTTCTTTCTTGTTTGCCGATGTTGTTCCCCCTCGGTAGACAATGGTTCCAACGATGTGATCGTTGACACTGATGAAGACTCATGGATGTCTTCAGAATTGCCAGGCAAGCAACCCCCCTTGAGCATTCCGATACAATCCTACTCTCTGGCCTCTGCTCCCTTTTATTGCATTAGGACAATCACGATTCAACTGTTACATATTTTGGTAGTGAACTCATCCCTCCGCATGACCTGTTTTTGCCACAGTAAATAGTTGAAACCACTTAGCATGAGTAGCAACTGCTTGAGCCTTGTTGTGCATACTCATCCATGCTTGCTTACTATGCCTGCTATGCTTAGAGTCGTGTCAGGTCTGATCCATTTGGACGATGAATCGAAATGGTGGTGTTCATGTTCTACAGTGTGAGAGTAAAGGTGTGAATCCGATTTGGCAAAGGTACGGATGAGATGTTGTGTAGGAGTACATGGCGGGTTGTCTCATTGGGACCGTCCTTAAGAAGTGAGTCATGTGTATGTTATCCAAGACTAGATACTATCGCACATTGAGATCCTTAATTGACTCTCTCGACTTATTAATCACCTAGATCTCTGTCCAGGAGTTGCAGCTAGTTTTTGGTGTTTGTAGGACATGCTAGTAGTCTACCGAGTGGCACCCCGTACAGGTGGGCTTGGGACAGACTAGGCATCGTGGCCCGGTGTACCAAGCATAGTACCATCCGTTGAGGTGGGCTTGGGAACCGTGTACACATCATTTGGGACCGTCGAGGAAACTTTGGCCGGACTTCCTTGCGGGTTCAGTCTCAAATAGGCGATAAACCCGAACTAGAGTCTTGTGTGGTTAGTTAGGTCGTGGCCGACACCCACGCCAGTGCTTCCGCTTGAAGGTTGCCGAGATGCATGACGTGCATATGGTGATAAGTGGTGGGAGCGTGTGTGAAGAAGTACACCCCTGCAGGGTAATCTAATGTATTCGAATAGCCGCGTCCGCGGATATGGACTACTTGGAAACTTATATGGTCACAGACAACTTGAATGGATACTATAAAATATTCAAGATAAGTGTGAGTGCTACGGATGGCCTTCTCGTTGGGAGACGAGAGGGGAACCATAGTGGTGTATTGAATTGGTGAATATGTGGACTCGTGTGCGCTATCCCACCTCAAAGAAAGTACTTGTAGTCGTAATATAGGTTACCAAGAGTCAAAGCTGGCTTGCTGCAATTAAACTCCACAACCCCTTCATTGATACTAATGCATATATAGATAGTTTTGATGTAAGTCTTGCTGACTACCTTTGTACTCACGATTGATTTATTTATGTTTTTGCAGAGAAGATTTTAGTCTCATTAAAGGTTTCTACGCGATGTGTTCGATGTTGACCGGAATAGCTTGGGAATCCCAGACAGAGGTCTGGTTCCTTTGGTAGGGTCATTGTAGCTTTTCAGGCTCCTCCAGCCACTTTTAGTAGATGTCTGTACCCAAACATGTTATGCTTCCGCTTGATGTTTGTACGACTTGAGTGTCGGGTCACGAGACCCCTGTTTGTAGTATCATACTATGATGACTATTATGAGTCTCTAACAAAAGCTTGAGTCATAGAGTTATGTTGTGATGCCATGTTGTATCTACACATATCGTGCATATTGTGTGTATGTTATGAAATGCATTATATGTGTGGGATTTGAAACCTAGTTGTGTGCCTTTAGTAGTACTCTTTACGGGGAAATGCCTCTTTGTGCTTCCACCGAGCTTTGGTAGCTTGCTACTGCTCCAGACACATTGATTGACCGGCATGTATCCTTCTTTGCTCTTGTGTCTGTCCCTTCGAGGAAATGTCACGCGGTGTAATGTAGTCCTTGTAGCTTGCTACGACTCGTCTACACACGCTGATGACCGACACCTGCTTTGCTGGGTTATGTATGCATGTCCCTATACGGATGTACCACTTGGGTTTATAACTAGTCATGTCGACCCGGGTTCTTGCCGTTTGAATGCTAGCGACACATTCATATACGTGAGCCAAAAGACGCAAACGGTCTCGGCCAAGGTAAGGTGGCAGCCGTGGAGTTTACCGTGAGTGAGGCCGCAAAGTGATGTGATGTGTTACAGGATGGGGTCTTATGATTTAGGATCGAGGTCCCGACAGAAGAAGGATATAAGCATGTGTCGCGATGGCGAACGAAAGGGAACGATGGCGGCAAAACGGAAATGATGCCACGACAACGTTCCAGTCCCGATAACTCGATGAGATATCGGTGCCAACGAATTGGGAGGGTGTGCATGTCATGCCAAGAATGATGGGGTGATCCCAGTTACCGGGTTCCCATGTGTCGAGGTCACGACAAAATAGGGACGACGTGCAACTAGCATGGCATCTACGAAACGTACAACATCCACTCTTATACAACAATGCATTCATCCTTGGGTATCGTCTCAGCGGCATACCTTTGAAGCGTGCCTCTCAGAGCGGTTCGAGTCATGGAGGTGTAGTTGTACATGGGTTGTCGTGCACGTCATGGAAGTAGTGGTACATGGGTCTTCGACGACGGAAGTCGTACACAAGATGGAGAGGAACTTGGTGAGTCCACGATCTGCAGGGGTCGACGTAGTGGTTCTCGTAGTTGTTCATGTTGCAGTGTCGGCCTTGACGATTCCAAAGGGGGACTTGGCGACCCAGGGATGCTCATGTTTGGGGAGGTCTCGGGCTGTTACAACTCTCCTACACTAACAAGAGATCTTGCCCCGAGATCTAAGAAAGAAAGGGGAAAAAAGATGAGAAATAGCAAGAGGTAAAACTTAGTCGCTTATTTGACAAATGAGTGAAATCAACGATCCTTAAAGTTTCAAAGATATGAAGAATGATATGAGAAACAAGCAAGAATTCACACAAAATTTCGGCAGCACTTCGGTAGGAAATTGAGGACAAAAATTTGATAAGATGGAAAGATCTTCACAAGATTCACAACAAACCAACTAAATTGATAAGTAAGGAAAGTACATGATCTTGACAAGCCGAGAAGATTGATATAAAAAGAGCAACATCACAACAGCTCCGAACAAGGGAATATAAACTTGAGCATTGGAGAGAAAATAATGGAGAAGAAAATGACACATTCTACCACAATTGAACTAGAAGAGCACCCTTACAGAGAATAATTGAACGAAGTTGTTGGAAAAAAAACAACATAAAGAACAAGCTTGTTGTGGGCTTATGGAAACCATCTCAAATAATGAGGTGACAACCAACCACTAACGAAAATAATGAATGCTTGGAAGCAAGAAGATATGAAAAACTTCTTTCACCAAGAGGATGCATTGAGAACTTGGATCAGCGATAATCACCATAATAGCAACAATCCTTAGGAAAAAACTTTAGGTGAAACCTAAACCAAGATAGCTCAATGGATGAAATCATGGGTTGAAAATAACTCATGATCATAGAATTTGTGGGTTTAAATATCTCATTGTTGAAAGAAATTCTCTTCGAGACTCCTCCACTAACAAGAATGCTATAACACCACGTCAAAGAACAAAGGAGGGAGAATTGCACTTGAAATGCAAGAGAAAGAATACTTGAGGTACTACCACAAGAATCTTGACGAACACCTTGAGAAAGAATTGAAACCTTGATGAATCACCATGAAGGCCTGCATTAAATAAAATTGCAGGAGGCCTGCACGCCTCTTCTTTTAAGGTAAATTTGTATAACCAGCATAGCCTAGTTAGTATGGCCTTAGAATAAATTTTTGGGCGTGACCACCTAGCCACCTAACCAGCTACCCGAGAGATGTGCCACTTTGGATTTTATACCCGAGACCTCGAGCCGGTAACCTAGGACAAACCAGTGTTATACTGCGTACCCCTAAACCTGGCACCCTATGTGAGACCACACCCATGATCGCTCCTAGCACTTCTCACCGAATGTACTACCCTGGAGCCAGTCCTTCCCATGACTGCCCATTGGGATTCATCCAGGATTTCTGGATGCAACCCCGCATTAGAGACAACGTTGGGACGGTTCTAATGTGGACTAATGAACTGGGATGATAAGTATTATTACTATTATGAATTCTGGTGTGGACTAATCATGTGTGGTATATGGATTTGTTAGAGTATCCTCGGGACGGTTCTACCTCCTGGATACTCGGTGTTGATATTATATAAGCCCTTTCTGTGGTGTCGCTTAGATGTCCGACTATGGAAAGTGTAATTCTTTCATATAAGCCCTTTATTTGGTGTCGCTTAGACGCCCGACTGTGGCAATTTTTATTCTTTCATATAAGCCATTTTCCTGGTGTTGCTTAGACGCCCGACTATGGCATCTGTTATTACTTTCATATGAGCCCTTTATGTGGTGTCGCTCTGACACCCGACTGTGGCACGCATGCTATTACTTATTCGCCGTTATCTTCATATAAGCCCTTTTTGTGGTGTCGCTCCAAACGCCCAAGTGTGGCATGTTTAGTAATGTTCCATTATCAAGTCCCTTTATGCGGTGTTGCTAAGACGCCCGACTGTGGCTTGTGTTACTTGTCCTTCTGAGGTGTTGCCTTAGACGCCAGATCGACAAGCTTATAATTGATTGATACCCTTCATTGCTTGATTTTGGAAATTATTTTTCTAAAAACCTGTCGCTACATCCTCCGAGCCTATCGGCATGCTTCCTCGTGAGCAAACCAAGAGATTGATCATCATCTATATAATTATTGCAGAATGATATGCACTCTTCGGTCAGATATACCTAGATGATGCTTCCATTCGGACGGGCCATGTTACGAACGTAACCCTTCACAATTCCATTCATCCGTTCAAACAGGAACATGGTATGCAAGAATGTTGGTCCAAGGTCTTTAACCTTAGAAACAATATGAACTAAGAGATGCACCATCACATCAAAGAATGATGGAGGGAAATATATCTCGAGATCACATAATATTGTGATGATCTTCTCTTATAGTCGTGTGAGATGTCGAACACTGATGGACTTTTGAGGAAGAATGTCGAAAATGTTGCAGAAGTCAAGAAGTGTGTTGCAGACGTGTGATACGTCTCCATCGTATCTACTTTTCCAAACTCTTGTGCCCTTGTTTTGGACTCTAATTTGCATGATTTGAATGGAACTAACCTGGACTAACGATGTTTTCGGTAGAATTGCCTTGGTGTTGTTTTTGTGCAGAAATCAAAGTTCTCCAAACGTCCTGAAAATTTATGGGGAACATTTTTGGAAAATATGAAAAATACCTGCGCAAAGATCCACCTGAGGGGGTGGGCCAGTGGACCACAAGCCCTGCCACCACCACCCCCCTGGTGGCGGTGGGCAAGCTTGTGGGGCCCACACAGCTCTGCCGCCCCCAACCTCAGCTCTATAAGTTCACTTTCGTCCCAAAAAAATAAAAAGAGAAGATTTCGTCGCGTTTGCGATACGGAGACGCCGCCACAACCTGTTCCTCATCTCGAGGGCAAATCTGGAGTCCGTTTTGGGCTCCGGAGAGGGGAAATCGTCGCCATCGTCATCATCAACCTTCTTCCCTCTCCAATTCCATGAAGCTCTTCGTTGTTCTTGAGTAATCTATTCGTAGGCTCGCTGGGCGGTTATGAGTAGGATGAGATCTATCATGTAATCGAGTTAGTTTTTATGGTGATTGATCCCTAGTATCCAGTATGTTCTGAGATTGATGTTGCTACTACTTTGCCATGCTTAATGCTTGTCACTAGGGCCCGAGTGCCAAGATTTCAGATCTGAAATTATTATGTTGTCACCAATATATGTGTGTTTTAGATCCGATCTTGCAAGTTGTAGTTACCTACTATGTGTTTTGATCCGGCAACCCCGGAGTCACAATAACCGGAACCACTCCCGGTGATGACCATAGTTTGAGGAGTCCATGTGTTCACCAAGTGCTAATGCGTTGGTCCGGTTCTTTATTAAAAGGAGAACCTTAATATCCCGTAGTTTCCTTTTGGACCCCGCTGCCATGGGAGGGATGGACAATAGATGTCATGCAAGTTCTTTTCCCTAAGCACGTATGATGACACACGGAATGCATGCCTACATCACATTGACGAACGAGAGCTAGCCACATATCTCTCCGTGTTATAACTATTGCATGATGAATATCATCCAAACAAATCACCGACCTATTGCCTATGAGTTTTTCCTACTGTTGTTGTTACTTGTCTTGCTCTGCTGCTGTTACTTGTCTTGCTCTGCTGATTCTATTGCTACTACTGACGCTTGCTACTGTTGCTACTTGCTACTACTGTCACTATTGTTGTTCCTTGCCACTACTATTGCTCGTTACACTGCTGCTACCTGCTACAATTTTGATACGATGGTCGTTGACGGGAACTGACAATTTCCGTCAATGAGGCAACTTGGCGCCATTGATACAATCGTTAGAAATAGTCTGCCATGTCAATAGATCATTTCTGACACCGTTGTTATCATACTACTTTGCTACTGATACTTTGCTTGCAGATACTAATCTTTCACGTGCGGTTGAATCTGACATATTCAGCTGCTAATACTTGAGAGTATCCTCTCACCTCCTATAGGCGTACCAACAAATTTGGGTCGAATACTCTACCCACGAAAACTGCTACGATCCCACGTGCTGGTGGGCCGTCAACAACAATCTTCTAGTTTCTATTGCCGGAGAGTGCTAGCAGCATTCTTCTGGTGCCGTTGCAAGGGAAGGTCTGCTGTTATGGAGTCAACATTTTTCTGGCGCCGTTGCCGGGGAGGTATTGCTATATTCTCTGAGTCACTTGGGATTTATATCTGCTGATCACTATGAAGAATCTGAAGGATCCGAAAACCAAAGTCTTGCCCTCAACTACGAGGGGAGGTAAGGAATTGCCATCTAGCTCTGCACTTGATTCACCTTCAGTTATGAGTAAGTTTGCGACATCACCTCCTGCTAGAAATATTGATATGTCGCCTGTGCTTGATGATGCTTATGATGCTACTGCTAGAGATGCTATGCTTGATACTATGCCTGATACTGCTTTGCCTGATACTGCTAGAGATGCTTTGCCTGATGATGCTAGAGATGTTATGCCTGATACTGCTTTGCCTGATACTGTTAGAGATGCTTTGCCTGATGATGCTAGAGATGCTATTTTGCCTGATGATGCTATGCTTGATACTGCTAGATATACTACTTTTCCTGATGTTCCACTAGGGGTATTCCTTGATGCTCATATTGCTAGAGTTACTACCAATGCTCGTGATGCTTCTAAAACTACCGATATTATTGAGATAGAACCTGCTTTTGCTCGTGCTAGATCTAGCTCTCCTATATATGAATTGCCTGATATACCCAAGGGTTACGTTATGGAGGGAGAGATAGCTGAGGATTTTCTTGCGTGTAAGGATGCCTATGACGCTGAGAAATTACTTCTCAACTGGAAGGAAAAATCTCTGAAAGCTAGGATGAAATACGACCCAAAGTTTGCCACTTCACCTATCTTTATCACCGATAAGGATTATGAATTCTCTGTCCACCCTGAGATAATCTCTCTAGTCGAATCTGATCCTTTTCACAGTTATGAGTCTGAGACGGTCGTAGCCCATCTTGCCAAACTACACGATATAGCCACCCTTTTCACTAATGAGGAGAAGATCTGCCACTAGTATATCCTTAAGCTGTTTCCTTTCTCTCTAAAGGATGATGCTAAAGCCTGGTTCACCTCTCTTGCTCTTGGATGTGTGAGTAGTCCCCAGGATATGGTCTATTACTTTTGTGAGAAATATTTCCCTGCCCATAAGAAGCAAGCTGCCTTGCAGGAAATATACAACTTTGCTCAACTCTAAGAAGAGAGTCTCCCACAAAATTGGGGGAGGCTCGTCCAGCTACAAAATGCTTTGCTGATCACCCTCTTAAGAAGAACCAGATACTTGATAACCTCTATAACGGACTTACCGATGCCTCTAGAGACCACCTAGATAGTTGTGTCAGTTGTGTTTTTAGGGAACGAAGTGTAGAACAAGCTGAGACCCTACTGAATAACATCCTGATCAACGATAATGCTTGGACTATTCCCGAACCACCTCTAAGCCAACTCTGAAGAAAAGAGGTATTCTATTCCTCAGTCCCGAAGATATGCAAGAAGCCAAGAAATCTATGGAAGAGAAAGGCATTAGATCTGAAGATGTCAAAAATCTACCACCTATCGAAGAGATCCAGGTAGTAGAAGTGAATTCTCTGTGTAGGTTTGATGAGAGTGATATTCCTTTTGACAAACTTGCTAGCCTATGCTTTGATGAATTTGACAACTTTGTTGCCAAACAACAGAGTTTCAATGATTATGTTAGCAGACATTTGGAACAAAGCACTCGTATGCTTAGCCATCTAAGTGCTTGTGTAGACAGAAATGTCAATGATCTGAAGCTTCTGAGTAAACATGCATCTATGATTACTACTCAGGTAGAACAAGTACTTAAAGCTCAGAATGACCTGCTCAATGAATTAAATGACAACTCTGTCAGAGTCATTACTAGAGGAGGCAAAATGAGTCATGAACCTTTGTATCCTGAAGGTCATCCTAAGAGAATTGATCAAGATTCTCAAGGAATCAATGCTGAAATACCCAGTCACCATAAGGATAAGAAGAAGGATGATAGAAACCTACATGCCAGTTCACCAAATACTGTCACACCTGAAGAACCTAATGATATTTCTGCTTCTGACACAGAAACACAATCTGGTGATGAACATGAACCTGGTGACAATATGGATAGTGATGTTCATAATAATGCTCAACCTAGCAATGATGAGGATGTGGAGATTGAACCTACGGTTAATCCTGATAACCCACAACCCAAGAAATACGATAAGAATGACTTCACTGCTAGGAAGCATGGTAAAGAAAGGGAACCATGGGTTCAGAGATCTATGCCCTTTCCTCCTAAGCCATCCAAGAAAAAGGATGATGCGGATTTTGAGCGCTTCGTTGAGATGATAAGACCCGTCTTTCTCCAGATGCGGTTAACTGATATGCTCAAGATGTCTCTGTATGCCAAGTACATGAAAGATATCGTGACTAATAAACGGAAGATACCAGATCTTGAGATCTCCACCATGCTTGCCAATTACACTTTCATAGGTGGAACTCCTAAGAAACTTGGTGATCTCGGAGTGCCCACTATACCTTGTTCCATTAAAGGAAACTACATAAGAACTGCCTTATGTGACCTTGGAGCCGGTGTTAGTGTTATGCCACTCTCTCTTTATCATAGACTTGAGTTGGATAAGTTGACACCCACTGAAATTTCTCTGCAGATGGCTGACAAATTATCTGCTTTCCCTATCGGCATTTGCGAGGATGTGCCTGTTGTGGTTGCTAATACCACTATCTTAACAGACTTTGTTATCTTGGATATTCCCGAGGACGATGCCATGGTTGTCATCCTCAGAAGACCCTTTTTAAACACTGCAGGGGCTGTTATAGATTGCAACAAAGGCAATGTCACTTTCCATGTCAACGGTAATGAGCACACAGTGCACTTTTCTAAGAAACGATATCAAGTACATTGCATCCATTCTATTGAAAAGATGTCATCGATTCTTATTGGGAGCTTTGAAAGCCCTATTCCTTGTGTCAAGATGAAGTATGATTTTCTTGTTGGGGAGATACATATCCCCATTGAGGTGACTTAGTGGCTATTCAAAAATTCTCCATTCTCTCTTGCGATTCGAGAAGGTTTTGTCATGAGGACTTGATCAACCCCATTGATGGATTTCTTTCGATGACCATGAAATGGATGAATCAAAGAGTCACATACCTCTGTTTTGAGCTTTCATTTTCTGTTGCTTAGAAGAAAAATGATAGATTTAGTTAGTTTTCTTGTTTTCTGTTTTAGCGTCCCGGAGAAAAATACCTCGAAAATAAAAGTTCTCCGATGGTCCTGAAAATTTAGTATGATTTTTTCTGGAATTTTTGAAAATTACTGGGCGTGAGAGCTGGCTTGGGGGCCAGACCAGTGGGCCACAAGCCCTGCCACCGCCACCCCCCTGGTGGTGGAGGGCAAGCTTGTGGGGCCCACAGGGACCCCCTCCACTCATTCCAGCTCCCAGCCTCTTCTTCCACCTCCAGAAAAAATTGTTTCGCAGCTCAAACCCGTGTTCTTGCTCATTTGGTTGTGATTTTCGATCTCCTTGCTCAAAGCACCATTCTCCGAACCGTTTTGGGGAAATTACTCCTTGGTAAGTGACCCCTCCATTGGTCCAATTAGTTTTTGCTCTAGTGCTTTATCCTTCGCGTATTCTTGCTACCTTGGTGACCCTGTTATTGAGCTAGAAATGTTTATTTTAGCTGGTCCCAAGTAGTTTTAGCGCGTGATACGGTCTCTAGGCACTAGTAGGAGTAGTTGCTACAAGTTGGGTTAATATTTATTCACTTTTCTTTCGAAGTCTCTAAAAATTTCAGAATTTGTCAGAGCTAGAAAAAGGAAAAGATGAGGAGGTTCTTGAGAGGCTCTTCAAGTCGTAACCCCAAGGAGGATGAGAAGAACCACCCCAAGTACATAGTCCCTCGAGTCACAGAAGTTCGAGCGTGTGAATGGACAAGTGATGAATTTTTGCGCGCTGCTGGGCTTTATGAAGACTTTTATTACTTGGTAGAGAACGCAGGTCTTACTGCGTTCGTTGAAGATAAGTGCTCACAATACCTCCCCCTCACCAATATTTTCGTGCAAAGCTTCAACTTTTATCCGAGGAAGAATCCTCCCATGGTTGAGTTCATGATATACGATGTTCCCCAGTGCATGACACTACAAGATTTTTGCAATGTATGCAAATTACCTTATGTTGGGGATATCCGTGACCCTCGTACACGGGACTTGGAGATTTCATTGGTACTATTGCTGTTGGAGAGGAGAGAGGAGTGTCTCACGCTATAATTGCTAGCATACATTTTCCTGTGCTTCGGTACTTCTCATTATTTGTGGGAAAATGATTTATTGGTTGTGGGAAGGTTGGATCACTTAGTTCTCCAGACCTTGCGGTTTTGCGTGAAGGCCTTTATAACGATAAGACTTATAGCCTAGGTGCTATAGTAGCCCAGCGGTTGAACACAAACCGTTCCAAGGGTGTTGTCTATGGAGGTATCTATGCTACCCGTCTTGCCAGACACTTTGAGTTACCCATTAGACTGGGAGAGGAAGGAGAAATGCTTCTCCCCGAAAAATATCTGGATTATGACAGCATGGTTCGCCATGATTTTATGGATAGAGATGCTAGTAGACGGATGATTTATAACCTGGTATTTAGTCAGGGTACTCGAGAGACTATTACTTTGCCTGCTCCTTCTTCGTTCGATCTTCATGCAAGCAGGTACACTATTATGCCCTCGGACATCTATGCATATTGGGGCTTGGCCCAACCACAGGCGCCCGTGCCCAAGCCGCCAGTCGAGTACCAGACGCTAGTTTATCAGTGGGAGCCAGAGGAGCACACACAACAGTGGCATCCACAGTCTGCTCCGGAGTATCCTGGAGCTGGTTATTTCCCACCATGGGAGTAGACCAAGCTAGGCCAAAAGCCTAAACTTGGGGGAGTATGTGTTCTCTCCGACCTTACATTCATGCTTATGCTTTCACTTTGTTAGCCGGTGTTTACACTTTGCCACTGTATTATCCATGCTAGTTTATTTTCATTTTCTTGCTTTCTTGTTTTGTGTCCTTTTGAGAACACCCCAAAAGATTTTACTTTCTTCTTTTGCTTGTTGGGAGCTTTCCCGTGTAAATAGTTTTCTTTTTCATTGGGTCAAGGTAGAAGATATTGGTTTTAATGTTTAGTGGTTCTTGCATGCTTACCTGTTTAGCTTTCAAAGAGCCATATTACTTTGTCTTATCCTTTGTGTTTGCCTGTAGATTCAGCTTAGTCAAATGCACGAGCACTCTTATTATTGTTCACATCGTTCGATCGTGCAAGTGAAAGGCAATAATGATGATATATGATGAAGTGACTAAGACTCAAAAGCTGGTATGAACTCTATCTATTTTGTTTTTGTATATATGACTAGCTTGTCGACCTAGATTCAGCTTTGTTGTGAGAGAACCATGTTTGCAATGACAACTTAGAGATCATAGTTTCTGATGCCATGCTTATTTAGTGAGAGCTTATAATGGTTTGTCTTTAATGCCAACATAGATTTTGAGATGACTATGATGTAGTATGATAGGATGGTATTCTCCTTTGAATGTTTCAAGTGGCTTGACTTGGCGCATGTTCATGCATGTAGTTGAAACAAAATCAACATAGCCTCTATGATGTTCGTATTCATGGTGATTTATATATTGTTCATGCTTGCATTCAATGTTAGTCAAACTCATTGCATCTTGATGACTGTTATCGCTCTCTAGTTGGTCGCTTCCCAGTCTTTTGCTAGCCTTCACTTGTACTAAGCAGAATACTGCTTGTGCATCCACTTCCATAAACCCAAAAAAATTTCCATGAGAGTCCACCATACCTACCTATTTGCGGTATCTACCTGCCGTTCCAAGTAAATTTGCATGTGCCATTCTCTAAACCTTCAAGAAATAATCTGTTTTGCATGCCCGAACCGCTCATGTGGTGACAGAGGGCTATTGGTATCTTCCATGCTAAGAGTGTTATCCTCGACATGTGTTTATTCACTGTAATTCACGAGAAAGGGGCCGGTAATTGGAATGCCCAGTTCCACGCTTAAATCGAAAACATAAATGTAAAACAAGACTCCCCCCGGATTGATGTTAGTATGGACGGTACCCGAGGATTCGGCTAGCCGTGGAGTGTGATTGATTGGTGGTGGGGGAGATAAAACTTTACTTTTCTATTTGGGAACCGCCTATAGCATGAGTAGCATGGAAGGTATTGAGAATCTTGGTCATTGTGTTGACAATGAAAGCATGCCACCCAAAATTAGTATCTCTGTTTTCAAAGCTTGAGCCCTGGCACCTCTGCAAATCAATGCTTCCTTCTGCGAAGGGCCTGTCTATTTATTTTCCTGTTGAGTCATCCTCTTCTTTTACAAGCACCAATTAGAGAGCACCTCTGTCATTTTTATGCTTTCCTTTTGATTGATATTGAGTATGACTATGACTGGATCTTCGTTGCTATGAATTACAATGTTTAGTCAGCCCTTGATCTTTGAAAGTGCTCTCAATGATGTTTTGCGGTCTCAGAAAGAGCTAGCGAGATACCACCTATTCATATTGCTTCATGCTTGTTTTGATTGAAGTGTTGGTATTTGAAACTCATTATTATTTGCTCGTTAGCTGATTATGCCATTGATATTAGTTTACCATGAGACCTTTGTGTCACTTGCTTATGTGGTTAACTTGTGATCTTGCTGAAATTCTGGTTATGAGTTAGACATAGTTGCAACAACAAGATCAAACAGAGTTTGTCAAAGTTTTTCTTTCTCTCTCAGTTTGTCAACTGAGTTGCTTGAGGACAAGCAAGGTTTTAAGCTTGGGGGAGTTGATACGTCTCCATCGTATCTACTTTTCCAAACTCTTTTGCCCTTGTTTTGGACTCTAATTTGCATGATTTGAATGGAACTAACCTCGACTTACGCTGTTTTCAGCAGAATTGCATTGGTGTTGTTTTTGTGCAGAAATCAAAGTTCTCCAAACGTCGTGAAAATTTACGGGGAACATTTGTGGAAAATATGAAAAATACCTGCGCAAAGATCCACCTGAGGGGGTGGGCCAGTGGGCCACAAGCCCTGCCACCGCCACCCCCTGGTGGCGGTGGGCAAGTTTGTGGGGCCCACACAGCTCTGCCGCCCCCAACCTCAACTCTATAAGTTCACTTTCGTCCCATAAAAAAATAAAAAGAGAATATTTCGTCGCGTTTGCGATATGGAGGCGCCGCCACAACCTGTTCTTCATCTGGAGGGCAGATCTGGAGTCCGTTTTGGGCTCCGGAGAGGGGAAATCGTCGCCATCGTCATCATCAACCTTCTTCCCTCTCCAATTCCATGAAGCTCTTCGTCGTTCGTGAGTAATCTATTCGTAGGCTCGCTGGGCGATGATTAGTAGGATGAGATCTATCACGTAATCGAGTTAGTTTTGATGGGGATTGATCCCTAGTATCAATTATGTTCTGAGATTGATGTTGCTACTACTTTGCCATGCTTAATGCTTGTCACTAGGTCCCGAGTGCCATGATTTCAGATCTGAAATTATTATGTTGTCACCAATATATCTGTGTTTTAGATCCGATCTTGCAAGTTGTAGTTACCTACTATGTGTTCTGATCCGGCAACCCCGGAGTGACAATAACCGGAACCACTCCCGGTGATGACCATAGTTTGAGGAGTTCATGTGTGCACCAAGTGCTAATGCGTTTGTCCGGTTCTTTATTAAAAGGAGAACCTTAATATCATGTAGTTTCCTTTTGGACCCCGCTGCCACGGGAGGGATGGACAATAGATGGCATGCAAGTTCTTTTCCCTAAGCACGTATGACGACACACGGAATGCATGCCTACATCACATTGACGAACGGGAGCTAGCCACATATCTCTCCGTGTTATAACTGTCGCATGATGAATATCATCCAAACAAATCACCGACCCATTGCCTACGAGTTTGTCCTACTGCTGCTGTTACTTGTCTTGCTTTGCTGCTGTTACTTGTCTTGCTCTGCTGCTGTTACTTGTCTTGCTCTGCTCCTACTATTGCTACTACTGTCGCTTGCTACTGTTGCTACTTGCTACTGCTGTCACTACTGCTGTTCCTTGCCACTACTATTGCTCGTTACACTGCTGCTACCTGCTACAATTTTTATACGCTGGTCGTTGACGGGAACTGACAATTTTCGTCAACGAGGCAACTTGGCGCCATTGATACAATCGTTAGAAATTGTCTGCCGTGTCAACAGATCTTTTCTGACACCGTTGTTATCATACTACTTTGCTACTGATACTTTGCTTGCAGATACTAATCTTTTAGGTCTGGTTGAATCTGACATATTCAGCTGCTAATACTTGAGAGTATCCTCTCACCTCCTATAGGTGTACCAACAAATTTGGGTCGAATACTCTACCCTCGAAAACTGCTACGATCCCACACGCTGGTGGGCTGTCAACAACATTCTTCTAGTTTCGATTGCTGGAGAGTGCTAGCAGCATTCTTCTGGTGTCGTTGCAAGGGAAGGTCTGCTGTTACGGAGTCAACGTGATCATCCATTATCCGTTGAGAGATATCGAAAGTAATTGTCTCATCATCACATGAAAATCATGGGACTTCATGTTGCTAAACCTTTGCTTTTTCGGACACATCATCACATGAAAGATATGTGTGTATGAGCCCTGAGTAACCAGAAAAGAACTTTGATGCCATCAAGGCACTTGAAAATTTGATGAACTCATCCTCGTTGAGCGTGAAGCAAGGTGGGGGGAAATAATATTCTTTGGTTTTTGACACGGTTTTTCCCTTCTTTTGCTCGTCGCCTATGGCGATGTTTTTGCCCTTGGTCGTCTCCTTGGTTCTTCTAAGGGATGTGGGTTGGATATCTTCCCTAATAATGATATCTTTCAAGTCTTGTCTTGCCCTCATATCATGTTTACTTTTTTCTCGCATGTGAAGCAATGAGCCAAGCAAACTCTCGCACACATTTTTTGTGATATGCATCATATCAAGAGAATGTGGCGAACTGAGTAGTTCCCAATACTTCAAGCCCGAGAAAATAGACTTTCTTTTCCATACTTTTAGCAGCATTTTCTCAGAGGCCTTCTTTTTCTTCCTTTCTGGGTTCGGGCAATCTTTCCAATTCTTTAACATATTATGGATTTCTTCTGTGATCCTCTTACATGGTGTCCCCCAAGACTCATACATGTTGTCAAACAAATCTCCATGACTTCTCCACTCATCATCTTCGTCAAGCCACCTTTGATGGCCCATGAACATGTTTTGCAACTGCCCTTTTTTGATAGCTGGAGAAAAGATGTGTCATCCATACGTTTAACACATCTGCAATGTCCATGACAAGCTTGTTCGGCAATATATTCGTAACCTAGATAGTCATGAACGATCGTGAGCAATGCTGCTCTTACTATAAAATAGTTTCGAGTTCTAGCTTATTATGTTTTGTCCCATTCATCCTTCCATAATATGTCTAAATTCTCCTTAAATAGCTCAAGATATGTGTTAATATCGTTGCGTGGTTGGAGCGACCCTTGAATGAGCATTACCATGTGTATGTACTTTTGTTTCATGCAGAGCCAAGGCAGGTGGTTGTACATCCAAACAAACACGGGCCATGTACTATGTGTGTTATTTTGGTTGTAAAATGGGTTTAGTCCATCGCTACTTACACCCAACCTAGGGTTTCTTGGTTCTGCTATGAGTTATGGTTCTATGCAGTCGAGTGCTTTCCAGTGACAACCATCTACAATATGTCTCAGCATGCCATGATTTTCGGATTTCCCGGTCTTGTGCCAGTCATGGTCTTTGCTTCCTTCATATCAGCGAAATAACGTTCCAGGTGTGGATTCAATTGAAGGTACCATACAAACTTTCGAGGATCCGTCTTTCCAGCCTTGTATCGGGGTTCCTTGCAAATTGGACACTCTGTTTTATGCTCATGCTCGTTACGATATAAGATGCAATCATTTACGCATGCGTGATATCTTACATGCGGCAAACCAAGAGGGCACATGATCTTTTTCGCCTCATTGACACTCTTAGGAAACAAATTCCCGATGGGCAAACTTTTATGTAAATATTCCAATGTAGCATCCATACTTGTGTCTATGTCTAGAAGTTTGAGCGTGACGTGCAAGCGGGTGTGCTTAGGATCTCAACCTTCATATAGTGAAGCTTTCGCGTCTAACTCCAATTGCGCTAACTTGAGAGCCTCTTTAATTGCAGCTCTCTCAATTATCGTCCTCTTTTGAAGTCGTTCTTTAACATGGGGATCGTGTAGCATTTCAGCCAATGACATATCATGGGTGGTATTGTCCTCCTCATGTTCAGGTGGCGTTTCATCATTTCCTCCTCTAGGTTCCGTGCTTCCATTTCCACTGCTCTGTTGTCATCTTCATTCTTCTCACCATGCTTTGTCCATCATGTATAACCTTCAATGAAACCACGACGAAGAAAGTGTGCGAGGACGCTTCATCAAACGGGTTATGGAAAATTCCATTTTTGCAAACCTTATATGGACATAGTATACGCGTTTCACACTTCTGTATAATATTTGTTACCACGAAATTGAGAAAGGCCTTCACACTATGATCCATATTGAATCTCTCGATATATCAAAGTAGCCTATAAAGGAAAATACGTACAAAAAGAATTCAATGAGGGCATACAAAATTTCGGCATGACCTTTTCGAAAAATTTGACATGTTGAGTACCAGAAATTTGACGAAACGGAAATGCATCAACGTTTCACCAAAACATTGGCAACTCTCTCTCCCTACAAATTTCCCATCCATGGAATATATGTAGTAATCACACACACATATAATTAAATAACAAGGAAATGTTTGTGTTAATTACGTCAAACAGAAGAGACACTAGTTGAGCTATAGTACTCCTCGATCGATCGCTCAAGATGTGGGTCAACCGTACGTAGGTTGGAGGGTGCCAATAATGGATGGTGGAGGAAAATTTAATGCAAGTGAATGGAGGATAGAAAACTTAATTAATGCATCACCTAGCTAAATCTAACTACTAATTAAGAATCATGATAAAATTATTGGGTTTCTACAGGAGGAAGAGCAAGAGCAAGAGGAAGAAGGGAATATACTAGGTGGATACACACCGGTTATCACATGGGAATAGTGGTGTGAATTTATTACTGGTGTCGCTAGACAACACAATGTCATCACTAATATGTATATTACTAGCATGCCATTGTACCTACGCTGGTGTTATGTGTGCCACAAAGTTGACCGACAAAATAGACCCACAAAAAGTATCGTTGCCATATGGAAGAAGGCGACGCCATAGATATAGCAAATACTATCGGCGTGGTGTTACTCTACTCCACCAATACTTAGTTAGCGTGAACACAACATTCACCACTGGAATCACAGAATTTGGGTCAGCCAGTTCTTTGCCGTGTGCTGGCTGATGGAAAAGTGCCTGTTTGCCGTCAACTCCCACAAAACAGACGCCAAAGGCATGGGAGTCGGCAAAGAACATATTTGCCATCAGCCAACACTTTGTCGTCTGCCAGCGGACGGCAGAGAAGGCGCATGCAGACGGCAAAGGGCCCAGGCCCCATCCCCGCACCCACTTTGTTGTCTGCCAGTGGACATCACAGAAGGCACAGACAAACGATAGAGGACCAAGGCCCCAACCCCCTAACGGCCAGCGCCAACCCCACCCCACCCCACTCTTTGTTGTCTGCCTCCACCCCTTTGACGTCTGCGTGCAAACGACAAACTGAACGAACCCATAACGGTCAGCCCGCCCACCCACCCGCCCCTCTCCCTCTCCCTCTTTCTCTCTCTCTTGCTCGCCCCTGCCCACCCCGAGCGCTGCCGCCGCACCACCGCATCCGCGCCGGCCCCCAACCCCGTCCCGACCAGCCATTCCTCCCTGCACCGCCCCCACCCAGCAATCGGCCACCCCTCGATAGGCCTCCTCACTGCGCCGCTCACCCACCCCGCAACCGGCCACCCCTCCTCCCCTGCGCTCGCGCCCTTGCCACTCTCGGCGCCCCTGCCGTCGCCCGACGCCCCCCACCCCACCCAGCCCCCACCCCCGACCGCCCACAACCCTGCACAAGGTCAGTTTTTCCCTTTTTGTGGTAGTTTAGTTGATTAGTTTAGTTTAGTTTACTGTAGTTTAGTTGATTAGTTTAATTTAGTTGGTACTTTAATTTAGTGGTAGTTTAGTTTAGTTGGTCCTTTTTTGTTCTTTTTTTGTTATTTTCCTTTTTCATTCTAGTTTAGTTTAGTGGTACGTAGTTTAGTTTAGTTGGTAGTTTAGTTTAGTTTAGAAGGAGGAGGAGGAGAAGAAGAGGAGGAGGAGGATGAGAAGAGGAGGAGGAGGAGGAGAATAAGTAGTAGTAGTAGTAGTAGTAGTAGTAGAAGAAGAAGAAGGAGAAGAAGAAGAGGAGGAGAAGAGGAGAAGAAAGAGGAAAAATAAAAATAAGGAAGAAGAAGAAGAAGAAGAAGAAGAAGAAGAAGAAGAAGAAAAGAAGAGAAGAAGAAAAGAAGAAGAGGAGAAGGAAAGAAGAAGAAGAAGAAGAATGAGAAGAAGAAGGAGAAGAAGAAGGAGAAGAAGGAGAAGGAGGAGGAGAAGAAGAAGAAGAAGGAGAAAAAGAAGACGAAGAAGATGATGAAGAAGAAGAAGAAGAAAATGAAGAAAAGAAGAAGAGGGAAAATAAGAAAAGGAAGAAGAGGAAAAATAAGTGGAAGAAGAAGAAAATGACACCCGGACACCCCGACACGATGCCCCGACACACTGACATGACACCCCGACACCCCGACACGACGCCCCGACATGACATCCCAACAACCCGACATGACATCCCGACACGAAACTCTCCGCACCTGTTAATACGCCGCCCTCGACCTCATTGACCCCCAACCCACGACCCCCGACACCTCTTCGGCGTCCTGTTGACCGAAAAGGTGCTCTTAGGCCTTCTAGAGGCCGACGGTGGACCTCACCAGGAGAATGCTCGGAGAGGAGAGGAGAGGCAGAGAAGAGAGGTCTCCGGAACCAGAAGAGATGGCGTGCTGACCCTTCGACCGTGCATCGCCATACCTGAGGGCGCCGTGGACGAGCGAGTTAGGAGGTTCCTTGGCATCGCTGAAACCCTAAATGACATCTATATAGGTTAGGGGTGCCTCGACGTTGATGGAACCCTGAATGACATATATTTCGGATAGGGGTGCCTCCGCATGGGCAAAACGAGCACTGCGAGTTGTTTTTTTACAACTTGGCGGTGGTATCCTGTTGTAAATATTTAGTTAGGTTGACAAAAAAACAATAATGCTATGTTACTCATCTTTGGATTTAAATGTGCAGTTGTTTTCACCGCTGCGAGGTGATGGCCCACAAGCGTATGGGATCGCAACAGTTTTCGAGGGTAGAGTATTCAACCCAAATTTGTTGATTCGCCAAGACGGGAAGCGAAAGAATATTCTCAAGTAGTAGCAGCTGAATGTGTAAGATTCAACCACACCTGAAAGATTAGTGTCTGCAAGCAAAGTATCAGTAGCAAAGTAGTATGATAGCAACGGTGTCAGAAACGATCTGTTGACAAGGCAGACTGTTCCTAACTGTTGTATCAATGGCGCCAGCGCGTTGACGGGGGATTATTCTTGAGAAGAATGCTTCCCCGACTATGGCTCCAGAAAAGTCTTGCAACAAGTAACAGAGAAGCAGCAAGGAACAGCAGTAGCAGCAGCAGAGTAACAAGTAACAGCAGTAGCAACAGTAGCAGCAAAGTGACAGCACCAGCAAAGTGGCCCAATCCCTTTTGTAGCAAGGGACAGGCCTAGGCAGAGTAACATAGCGAGAACCAGTAGTAAAAGACTCGTAGGCAGTGGATCGGTGATGGATGAGTGTGACGGATGTGATTCATCATGTAACAGCTATAACACTGAGAGATATGTAACTAGCTCCCGTTCATCAATCTAATGTAGGCATGTATTTCGTATGTAGTCATACGTGCTTAGGGAAAAGAACTTGCATGACATCTATTGTCCATCCCTCCCGTGGCAGCGGGGTCCTAATGGAAACTACGAGATATTAAGGTTCTCCTTTTAATAAAGAACCGGACCAACGCATTAACACTTGGTGAATACATGAACTCCTCATACTATGGTCATCTCCGGGAGTGGTTCCGGCCATTGTCACTCCGGGGTTGCCGGGTCATAACACATAGTAGGTGACTACAACTTGCAAGATAGGATCTGAAACACACATATATTGGCGACAACATAATAGGTTCAGATCTGAAATCATGGCACTCGGGCCCTAGTGACAAGCATTAAGCATAGCCAAGTAGTAGCAACATCAATCTAGAACATAGTGGATACTAGGGATCAATCCCCGTCAAAACTAACTCGATTACATGATAGATCTCATCCAACTCATCACCGTCCAGCAAGCCTACTATGAGATTACTCACTAACGATGAAGAGCATCATAGAATTGTCGATGGAGAAAGGTTCATGATGATGATGGCGATGATTCCCCTCTCCGGAGCCCAAAATGGACTCCACATCTGCCCTCGAGATGAAGAACAGGGGGTGGCGGCGCCTCCGTATCAGAAAACGCGATGAAACCTTCTCTCTGATTTTTTTTCAGGCGAAACGGAAGATATAGAGCTGAGATTGGGGGCGGTGGTGCCACGTGGGCCCCGCAAGCCTGCATGGCGCGGCCATAGGGGGTGGCCGCGGCCTGTGGGCTTGTGGCCCACTGGCACGCCCCCTCCGATGGATCTTTGCGGAGGTATTTTTGTTTTATTCCAGAAAAATTCTCTGTAAATTTTTAGGACATTCCGAGAACTTTTATTTCTGCACAAAGACAACACCATGGCAATTCTGCTGAAAACAACGTCGGTCCGGGTTAGTTCCATTCAAATCATGCAAATTAGAGTCCAAAACAAGGGCAAAAGAGTTCAGAAAAGTAGATACGACGGAGACGTATCAACTCCCCAAGCTTAAAGCCTTGCTTGTCCTCAAGCAACTCAGTTGACAAACTGAGAGAGACAAAAGAAAAACTTTGACGAACTCTGTTTGATCTTGTTTTTGCAACTATGTCTAACTCATAACCAGAATTTCAGCAACATCACAAACAAACCACATAAGCAAATGACATCTAGGTCTCATGGTAAACTCATATCAATGGCATAATCAACTAGCGAGCAAATAATAATAAGCCTCAAGTGTCAACACTTCAATCAAAATGACATGAAGGAGTACAAATAGATGGTATCTCGCTAGATCTTTCTGAGATCGCAAAACATAAATGCAGAGCACCTTCAAAGACCAAGGGCTGACTAAACATTGTAATTCATGGCAATGAAGATCCTGTCATAGTCATACTCAACACAGTTAAAAGCAAAGCATAAAAATGATAGAGGTGCTCTCTAATTGGTGCTTTTGTAAGAGGAGGATGACTCAATAGGAACATAAATAGACAGACCCTTCGCAGAGGGAAGCATTGATTTGCAGAGGTGCCAGAGCTCAAGCTTTAAAAACAGAGATAATAATTTTGGGTGGCATGCTTTCATTGTCAACGCAATGACTAAGAGTTCTCAACATCTTCCACGCTACACATGCTATAGGCGGTTCCCAAACAGAAAAGTAAAGTTTTGACTCCCCCACCACCAATCAATCACACTCCACGGCTAGCCGAATCCTCGGGTACCGTCCATACCAACATCAATCCTGGGGGAGTTTTGTTTGCAATTATCTTTTTGATTTGATCATGGAACTGGGAATTCCAATTACCGGCCCCTTTCTCGTGAATGATAGTGAATAAATACATATCAAGGATAACACGCCTAGCATGGAAGATACCAATAGCCCCCCGTCACCACATGAGCGGTTCGGGCATGCAAAACAGATTATTTCTTGAAGATTTAGAGAGTGGCACATGCAAATTTACTTGAAACCGCAGGTAGATACCGCGCATAGGTAGGTATGATGGACTCATATGGCACAACTTTGGGTTTATGGAGGTGGATGCACAAGCAGTATTCCCGCTTAGTACAAGTGAAGGCTAGCAAAAGACTGGGAAACGACCAACTAGAGAGCGACAACAGTCATCAAAATGCATTGAGAGTAAGTAACATTGAGTGCAAGCATGAGTAGGGCATAAATAACCATGAACATGAACATGAACATCATAGAGGCTATGTTGATTTTGTTTCAACTACATGCGTGAACATGCACCAAGTCAAGCCATTTGAAACATTCAAAGGAGGATACCATCCTATCATACTACATCATAGTCATCTCAACATTCATGTTGGCAACCAAGACAAACCATTATAAGCTCCTAGCTAAGTAAGCATGGCATAAGCAACTATGATCTCTAAGTTGTTATTGCAAACATGTTTCTCTCACAACAAAGCTGAATCGGGCACGATGAGCTAGTCATATTTACAAAAACAAAATAGATCGAGTTCATACCAGCTTTTCCAGGCTCAGACACTTCATCATATATCGTCATTATTGCCTTTCACTTGCACGACCGAACGATGTGAACCATAATAAGAGTGCTCGTGCATTGGACTACGCTGGAATCTGCAGGCAAACACAAAGGAGAAGACAAAGTAATATGGCTCTTTGAAAGCTAAACAGGCGTGCATGCAAGAGCCACTAAACATTGTAAACAATATCTTCTACCTTGACCCAAAGAAAAAGAAAACTATCTACACGGGAAAGCTCCCAACAAGCAAAAGAAGAAAAAGAAAATCTTT
The DNA here is from genome assembly GCF_904849725.1 of Hordeum vulgare subsp. vulgare. Taxonomy (NCBI): domain Eukaryota; kingdom Viridiplantae; phylum Streptophyta; class Magnoliopsida; order Poales; family Poaceae; genus Hordeum; species Hordeum vulgare. The sequence continues at coordinate 239,794,420 of NC_058520.1, read as the reverse complement.
TTGGTTTTTTTTTTTCAAACTAGACAAACACACGAAAAGAAATCGAGAAAAAGAAAATAAACTAGCATGGATGATACAGTGGCAAAGTGTGAACACCGTCTAACAAAGCGAAAGCATAAGCAAGAATGTAAAGTCGGTGAGAACACGTACTCCCCCAAGCTTAGGCTTTTGGCCTAACTTGGTCTACTCCCAAGTAGGGAAATAACCATCTCCGGGGTACTCCGGAGTGGACTGAGGATGCCACTCTTGTGTGAGCTCCTCTGGCTCCCACTGATAAACCGACGTCTGGTACTCGACTGGTGGCTCGGGCACGGGCACCTGTGGTTGGGCTAAGCCCCAATATGCGTAGATGTCCGAGGGCATAATAATGTACCTTCTTGCATGAATATTGAACAAAGAAGGAGCAGGCAAAGTTATAGTCTCACGAGTACCCTGACTAAATAGCAGGTTATAAATCATCCTTCTACTTATATCTCTATCAAGAAAGTCATGGCGAACCATGCTATCATAATCTAGATATCTCTCGGGAAGAAGAATTCTTCTTCCTCCTCCAGTCTAATAGGTATCTCAAAGTGTCTGGCAAGACAAGTAGCGTAGATACCTCCATAGACTACGCCTTTAAAACGGTTTAGGTTCAACCGTTGAGATACTATAGCGCCCAAGCTATAAGTTTTATCGTTATAAAGGGCGCGCAAGACCGCAAGATCTAGGGAACTAAGGGACCCAGCTTTCCCACGGCCAATCAAACATTTTCCCACAAATAATGAGAAGTACCGAAGCATGGGAAAATGAATGCTAGCAGCTCTAGCGCAAGACACTCCTCTCTCCTCTCCTACATCAATTGTACCGATGAAAGCTTCCAAGTCCCGTGGACGAGGTTCATGAATATCCCCAACATAAGGTAATTTGCAAACATTGCAAAAATCCTGGAGTGACATGCGCTGGGGGATATCATAAAGTTTCAACTCAACCATAGGAGGATTCTTCCTCGGATAGAAGTTAAAGCTTTGTACGAACATATTAGTGAGGAGGAGGTATTGCGGACACTTATCTTCAACGAAGGCGGTAAGGCTTGCGTTCTCCACCAAGTGGTAAAAGTCCTCATAAATTCCAACGGCGCGTAAGAACACGTCGCTTGGCCACTCGCACGCTCGAACTTCTGCGACTCGAGGGACCAGATACTTGGGCTTCTTCTCACTCCCATCATCCTTGGGGTCACGGCTTGACGAGCCTCTTAAGAACCTCCTCATATTTTCCCTTTTCTATCTTTGAAAATTTCTGATTTTTTTTAGTAATTCTAGGGAAAAGTGAACAAGGCTCAACGAAACTCGTAGCAACTACTCCAACAAGTGCCTGGAGGCCATATTACGCATCAAAACTACTTGGGACCAGCTAGAATCAGCATGCAAAGCTCAAGAACAGGGTCACCAAGGTAGCAAAAATACGCGAAGTATAAGGCACTAGAGCAAAAACTAATTGGACCAATGGAGGAGTCACTTACCAAGGAGTAATTTCCCAAATAGTTCGGAGAACGGTGATTTGAGCAAAGAGATCGAAAATCCCAGCAAGAGGAGCAAGAACACGGGTTTGAGCCGTGAAACGATTTTTTTGGAGGTAGGAGAACCAGATGGGAGCAAGAATGAGTGGAGGGGGTGCCTGTGGGCCCCCACAAGCCTGGGTGGCGTGGCGAGGGGGGTGCCCGTGCCCCTAGGGATTGTGGCCCACTGGTGTGGCCCCTAGACAGACCCTTTGTCCCAGTATTTTTCAAAAAAAATCCAGAAAAAATCATACTAGATTTTCACAGCGTCCGGAGAACTTTTATTTTCGGGGTACTTTTCTACCGGGCGCTAAAACAGAAAATAGGGAAAACTAAACTAAATCTAACTTTTTTCTTCTAAGCAACCGAAGGTGAAAGCTTGGAATAGAGGTTTGTGACTCCTTGATTCATCCATCTCATGGTCATCGAAAGAAATCCGTCAATGGGGTTGATCAAGTTTCCTCGACAAACCTTTTTGAATCGCAAAAGAGAACGGAGAATTTCCGAATAGTCACTAGGTTTCCTCAATGGGGATATGTATCTCCCCAACAAGAAAATCATACTTCATCTTGACACGAGGAATAGGGCATTCAAAGCTCCCAATAAGAATCGATGAAGTTTTTTCGATAGCATTGATGCAATGTACTCGATATTGTTTCTTCGGGAAGTGCACCGTATGCTCATTACCGTTGACATGGAAAGTGACATTGTCTTTGTTGCAATCTATAACATCCCCTGCAGTGTTTAAAAAGGGTCTTCCGAGGATGACAGCCATGGCATCGTCTTCGGGAATATCCAAGATAACAAAGTCTGTTAAGATAGTGGTGTTAGCAACCACAACAGGACATCGTCGCAAATGCCGATAGGGAAAGCAGTTGATTTGTCGGCCATTTGCAGAGAGATTTCAGTGGGTGTCAACATATCCAGTTCAAGCCTACGATAAAGAGAGAGAGGCATAACACTAACACCGGCTCCAAGATCGCATAACGCAGTTCTAACGTAGTTGCCTTTAATGGAGCAAGGTATAGTGGGCGCACCGGGATCACCTAGTTTCTTCGGAGTTCCACCCTTGAAAGTGTAATTAGCGAGCATGGTGGATATCTCAAGATCAGGTATCCTCCTCTTATTAGTCACAATATCTTTCATGTACTTAACATACGGAGATATTTTGAGCATATCCGCCAAACGCATCTGCAGAAAGACAGGTCTGATCATCTCAACGAATCGCTCAAAATCCTCATCATCCTTTTTCTTGGATGGTTTGGGAGGAAAGGGCATAGGTTTCTGAACCCATGGTTCCCTTTCTTTACCGTGCTTCCTAGCAGCGAAGTCATTCTTATCGTATCTTCTATTCTTAGGTTGTGGGTTATCAAGATCAACAGGTTCAATCTCCACATCCTTATCACTGCTAGGTTGAGCATCTTCATGAACATCACTATTGATATTATCATTAGGCTCATGTTCATCACCAGATTGTGTTTCAGCATCAGAGATAGAGGCATTGTTTGGACTCTTAGGTGTAGTAGCAACAGGGTTGCTAGCGTGCAGGTTCCTATCATCTTTCTTCTTCTTTCAAGGATGACTAGGTGCATCAGTGCTAACTCCTTGAGAATCTTGTTCAATTCTCTTTGGATGACCCTCGGGATACAAAGGTTCCTGGGTCATTCTACCTCCTCTAGTGACGACTCTGACAGAATTGTCATTCAACTCATTGAGCAAGTCATTTTGAGCCTTAAGTACTTGTTCTACCCGAGTAGTAACCATAGAGGCATGTTTACTCAAGAGTTTAAGATCATTGACGTTTTTTCCACACAAGCACTTAAATGACTAAGCATACAAGCATTATGTTCCAATTGTCTGCTTACATAATCATTGAAACTTTGTTGTTTGGCAACAAAGTTATCAAATTCATCCAGGCATAAGCTAGCAGGTTTATCAAAAGGAATATCACTCTCATCAAACCTACGCAGAGAATTTACTTCTAGTACCTGCATCGGGTTATCGAGACCATGGATCTCTTCGATAGGTGGTAGATTTTTGACATCTTCAGATTCAATGCCTTTCTCTCGCATAGATTTCTTGGCTTCTTGCATATCTTCAGGACTGAGGAATAGAATACCTCTTTTCTTCGAAGTTGGCTTAGGAGGTGGTTCGGGAATAGTCCAAGCATTCTCATTGCACAAGATGTTATTCAGTAGAATCTCAGCTTGTTCTACGGTTCGTTCCCTAAAAACACTACCGGCACAACTATCTAGGTGGTCTTTAGAAGCATCGGTAAGTCCATTATAGAAGATATCAAGTATTTCATTCTTCTCAAAAGGGTGATCAGGCAAATCATTCAGTAGCTGGATGAGCCTCCCCCAAGCTTGTGGGAGACTCTCTTCTTCAGATTGAGCAAAGTTGTATATTTCCTGCAAGGCAGCTTGCTTCTTATGGGCAGGGAAATATTTTTCAGAGAAGTAGTAGACCATATCCTGGGGGCTACGCACACAACCAGGAGCAAGAGAAGTGAACCAGGTCTTAGCATCATCCTTTAGCGAGAAAGGAAACAGCTTGAGCATGTAGTAGTGGCGGATCTTTTCCTCACTAGTGAATAGGGTGGCTATATCGTGCAGTTTGGTAAGATGGGCTACAACCGTCTCAGACTCATAACCGTGAAAGGGATCAGATTTGACTAGAGTGATTAACTTAGGGTCGATAGAGAAATCATAATCCTTGTTGGTCACAAAGATAGGCGAAGTAGCAAACTTCGGGTCGTATTTCATCCTAGCGTTTAGAGATTTTTCTTTCCACTTGCGCAGAAGTTTCTCAACATCATAGCTATCCTTACATGCAAGAAAATCCTCACCTATCTCTCCCTCCATAACATAGCGCGTATCAGGCATAACAGGCAATTCAGGCATAGTAGCAGGTTCTACTTCAATAGTATCAGCAGCTTCAGAAATATCATCACATCTAGCAGCAGCTCTAGCAATATGTGCTTCAAGGAATGCACCAAGTGGCAAAGCAGTATCAGGCATAGTATCAAGCATAGCATCATCAGGCATAGTATCAAGCATAGCAACATCATAAGCATCATGGGCAGCAGAAGTAGCATCATCAAGCACAGGCGACATATCAAGATTTCTAGCAGGAGGCGAAGTCGCAAACTTACTCATAACTGAAGGTGAATCAAGTGCAGAGCTAGATGGCAGTTCCTTACCTCTCCTTGTAGTGGAAGGCAAGATTTTAGTTCTTGGATCTTTCGGATTCCTTATAGTGACCAGCAAACGTCAATCCCAAGTGACTCAGAGAATATAGATGTGCCTCCCCGGCAACGGCGCCAGAAAAAGCCTTGATGACCCACAAGCGTATGGGATCGTAGCTGTTTTCGAGGGTAGAGTATTCAACCCAAATTTGTTGATTCGCCAAGACGGGAAGCAAAAGAATATTCTCAAGTATTGGCAGCTGAATGTGTCAGATTCAACCACACGTGAAAGATTAGTGTCTGCAAGCAAAGTATCAGTAGCAAAGTAGTATGATAGCAACGGTGCCAGAAACGATCTGTTCACAAGGCAGACTATTCCTAACTGTTGTATCAATGGCGCCAGCACGTTGATGGGGGATTATTCTTGAGAAGAATGCTTCCCCGGCTACGGCTCCAGAAAAGTCTTGCAACAAGTAACAAATAAGCAGCAAGGAATAGCAGTAGCAGCAGCAGAGTAACAAGTAACAGCAGTAGCAATAGTAGCAGCAAAGTGAGAGCAGCAGCAAAGTGGCCCAATCCCTTTTGTAGCAAGGGACAAGCCTAGGCAAAGTAATGTAGCGAGAACCAGTAGTAAAAGACTCGTAGGCAGTGGATCAGTGATGGATGAGTGTGACGGATGTGATTCATCATGTAACAGCTATAACACAGAGAGATATGTAACTAGCTCCCGTTCGTCAATCTAATGTAGGCATGTATTCCGTATGTAGTCATACATGCTTAGGAAAAAGAACTTGCATGACATCTATTGTCCATCCCTCCCGTGGCAGCGGGGGTCCTAATGGAAACTACGGGATATTAAGGTTCTCCTTTTAATAAAGAACTGGACTAACGCATTAACACTTGGTGAATACATGAACTCCTCATACTATGGTCATCTCCGGGAGTGGTTCCGGCTATTGTCACTCCGGGGTTGCCGGGTCATAACACATAGTAGGTGACTACAATTTGCAAGATAGGATCTAAAACTCACATATATTGGCGACAACATAATAGGTTCAGATCTGAAATCATGGCACTCGGGCCCTAGTGACAAGCATTAAGCATAGCCAAGTAGTAGCAACATCAATCTAGAACATAGTGGATACTAGGGATCAATCCCCGTCAAAACTAACTCAATTACATGATAGATCTCATCCAACTCATCACCGTCCAGCAAGCCTACGATGAGATTACTCACGAACGATGAAGAGCATCATGGAATTGCCGATGGAGAAAGGTTGATGATGACTATGGCGACGATTTCCCTCTCCGGAGCCCAAAATGGACTCCAGATGAAGAACACGGGGTGGCGGCGCCTCCGTATCGTAAAACATGATGAAACCTTCTCTCTGATTTTTTTTCAGGCGAAATGGAAGATATAGAGCTGAGATTGGGGGCGGTGGTGCCACGTGGGCCCCACAAGCCTGCACGGCGCGGCCATAGGGGGTGGTCACGGCCTGTGGGCTTGTGGCCCACTCGCACGCCCCCTCCGGTGGATCTTTGCGCAGGTATTTTTCTTTTATTCCAGAAAAAATATCCGTAAATTTTCAGGACATTCCGAGAACTTCTATTTCTGCACAAAAACAACTTCATGTCAATTCTGCTGAAAACAGCGTCAGTCCGGTTAGTTCCATTCAAATCATGCAAATTAGAGTCCAAAACAAGGGTAAAAGAGTTCGGAAAAGTAGATACGACGGAGACGTATCACGAGGGTCTGGAGTTCGACGAGCTCCGCCCCTGCGTTCAACTAGGCAAGATGAGTGATCGTGCGTGGATGTACACCGGTCACCCTAGTGAGAAAGAGATGACCAAAGAATGGTTTCTAAAAAACCAAGGAGTTTGTGATAGCCGCATTTGCAAATGGCCAGGAAACAAACTGGTGCCCCTGTCCTGGGTGCGACAACTATTAAAAGAGGACAAAGGCTGAAATGATTAAACTCCTACAGAGGAGGGATTTTAAGCCTAATTATATAGTGTGTACATTTCATGGTGATTCTATACAGCCAGACAGATGACATGGCACAAATTGGGCAAAATAACCGAAGTAGATGAGGATGGGAATAAGATGGCGGTACACACATTGGATGGGGATGCCTGGAAAGATTTCGATGGATTACATCAGGATAAAGCAGCAGATCCAAGGCATCCTCGAGTATGCGTCACAATGGATGGGTTTAATCCCTTCGGTATGACAGGAACCCAATACAATTGTTGGTCTGTATTTCTCATTCCGCTCAATCTCCCCCCCCCCCCGGCAGATTATGCAAAGAAAGAACATATTCCTGACATTGATAATTCTAGGGGCCAACTATCCAGGGAAGAATATGAATGCGCACGTGCAACCGCTTAAGGATGAATTGCAAGAAGCTTGGGATAATGGGGTCAAGACATATGATGCCGCTAGAAAAGAAAACTTCAAAATGCATGTGTCGTACATGTACTCTATGCATGACTTGCCGACGTATGCGCTATTCTCTGGATGGTGTGTGCATGGAAGTTTCCCGTGCCCCATGTGCAAGGCACCTCTTTAGTGTCATTGGTTGCAGGCCGGTGGGAAGTATTCTTGCTTTGACTTCCATAGACAGTTACTAGATCCTCACCATCAGTTCTGAAAAGACAAGAAGAACTTTACCAAAGGTCAAGTTGTCAAAACCTTGGCATCACCTGCGTTGACAGGCCAACAGATCCTGAATCAATTAAACGCCCTCGAGCCTGAACCAGAGCGTCCAGGGTATTTCAAGGGGTATAATTCAGAACACGCGTGGACTCACAAGCCATGCTTGTGGGATCTGCCTTACTTCAAAGACCTCCTTCTTCCACACAACATCGACATGATGCACACTGAAAAGAATATCGGAGAGGCCATTTTTGGTACATTGTTCGGCATAGATGGGAAGTCAAAGGATAATACTAGGGCTAGAGTCGATCAAGAGACACTATGTCATAGACCGTTACAAAACATGCGAGAATCGAAAGGAAAGCAGAATCGGTCGAAGCCAAAGGCCTGGTTCAATCTTGGAAGCCCGGCTATTAGGAAAATTATCTCGTGGGTCAAAATTCAGATGATTTTCCCCGATGGGTATGCAGCTAATCTAAAGAAGGGAGCTAGTCTTGAAAAATTAAAAATATTTGGTCTCAAGAGTCATGATTGGCACCTATGGCTTGAGCGGGTAATGCAAATGATGTTACGTGGCTTTATTCCTGAGGATGAATGGCTAGTACTGGCGGAGCTGAGCTATTTCTTCCGTGTTCTTTGTGCGAAAGAACCGTCGCCTGGCATGGTAGATGACATGGAGGAGTTGGCACCGGAGTTTCTCTGCAAGTTAGAGAAGATCTTTCTACCGGGCTTCTTTAATCCAATGCAGCATTTGATTTTACATCTACCGACTGAGGCAATATTGGGTGGGCCCGTGCAAAATCGTTGGTGCTTTGCAACTGAGAGGATGCCGAAGACGCTTCGAGCTAAATATCTTGTGCCACACGAGGGCCGAGATGGTGATCAACACCTCTTGGGTAAATTCTCCTTTTACACAATCTAAAATTAACAATATAACTAATTGGTATTGTCTCGATTGTTGACCTTCTACTGGTGTGAGGAGAGATATGAGGAGGCGGAGACCAAGGTTCTCGAGGACGAGTGCAGGCGGCTATTACGGAACTTATGCCACGAGGCTCGTCCGCAGTCTATACAAGACTACTACGCCACGCGTGGTGTTAAGAAGCGGAAGAAGGAATGCCACGGAAAGTATCTGAAGAAGGAGCAGTACATGAAGGTAAATACCTATTCTTAAGGCCTTGTAAGTAGTTTTCTTGATTTGATTCATAGGCATATCGCTCAAAATTCTATTTACTAACTTATATGTGCCCCTGAATGGTGTGCGTATAATATGGATTGTTGGGAGGCATTGGTGGATGAGTGGTGCACACGCAACTGGCGAGCCGTCCACGACAATGCGAAGGATCGGCGTGCCCAAATGGTTGGTGTGCCACACCATCAAGGCAGCGCCAACTTAATTCAATTCAAACGGAACTGGGTATGTTGTTTGCTTCACTATTCATGCAATTCATTCGTCATGCTAGCTTGAGCCCTTTACTAATACTTTGTTCCTCTCTTTTAGGCGCATCACAATAAGATATAGGTGCCAGACTTGTACGACCTTTATGGCATAGCCCATACCGCCTCCTACAAGAATGCCAAGGCATTCTCTGAGTCTGACCTGGATCATCCAGAGAAGTTCACCAACATCTCCTCCCACCACAAGCTCATGAAATACAGGGACGTGGGGAAGGCTTGGAAAGGGGATGACTTTAACCCGAGCCAGGAACCTTCTCATCCAGAGCTGGTGATGATATATGGTGGCGGGAGGCCCCATGGATCGATAGCCATTGGAGATGGGAAAATACATTGTCCACTCACTCTCCCAGAGATCAAGGCGCGACAGTCGAGCTCCTGTCCTGAGATAACGCCTCGTCCACGGCCAGTCGATCTCGCCATCGAGGTTAGTTGTACAGACTTGGAAAACTTCCATCCATTTCATTGTGTGTGTGGCCATCGACCATTACACTGGTAACGAGGATTGGTGTTGCACGCTGCTCTTGAGAAAGAGAAAGCGGCAAACCACGCTGCTCTTCATGTTATTCTGGAGGAGAGGGACCTGACCATGACTCGATTGTTGAAGGAGGAGAGGGCCCGGAATGAGGCGGGTCACCTGGCCATGTACGAGCTTTTTGTGGTAAGTTTCCTTTTCACATTATAGCCAAATCATGCATGTAATGTCTCTTTCATTACTAACTAATACGACCAACTCTTTAAAACCAAATTTGCAATCTATGTGCGAGAAAACCGGTCAACCCCCTCCGCTGATGCCGGTCTTTTCTCTGATTGGCATGGTGACTTCCATTTCAATGGTCATTATAAACTAGTATTAACATTTGAGTGTCATCATACTAACGAGACATTGCAAAATATCTTTTCTCCAGAATAACTCCCGAGCGGCATTGCAAGACCCTTCTCCACAACAACCGTCTCCAAACGCACCCTCCCCTAGCAACCCTCGTGCTTCTCCTTGATGACCACGAGAGTAAGTTTTCTCTAGTTCATTTATGACATAATTAGCTTATTTAGTTCATTTATGACATAACTAGATAATTTAGTTCATTTATGACATAATTATCTTAGTTAGGTAAAACATCATAAGAACCTTGGTTAGCTCCTAACTTAGTGTATCTTCCTCCTAAATGGCATAATAATTTCAAAATAAGAAAAGTCTTGTAATCAAACTCTTCCTCTTCTTCTCCTTCTTCTTCTTCTTCTTCTTCTCCTTATTCTTCTTCTCCTCCTTATTCTCCTCCTTATTCTTCTTCTCCTCCTCCTCCTTCTTCTTCTTCTTCTTCTTCTCCTCCTCCTTCTTATTCTCCTCTTTCTTCTTCTCCATAGCTTATTTTCCCCAAGAAAGACATACTTAGAAAATTATCCTCCAAAATGACATAATTAGCTAATTTAGTTCATTTATGACATAATTAGCTTAGTTGGGTAAAAAACATCACAAGAACCATGGTTAGCTCATAACTTAGCGTATCTTCCTCCTAAATGACACAATAAGCTCAAAATAAGAAATTTATTGTAATCATCCTCGTCCTGTTATTCTACTTCTTCTTCTTCTTCTTCTTCTTCTTCTTCTCATGCTCCTCCTTCTTCTCCTTCTTCTTCTTCTCCTCGTCATCGTCCTCGTCCTTGTCCTCCTCCTTCTTCTTCTTCTTCTCCTCCTCCTTCTTCTCCTCTTTCTTCTCATCTTTCTTATTCTCCATAGCTTATTTTCCCCAAGAAAGACATACTTCGCTAATTATCCTCCAAAATGACATAATTAGCTAATTTAGTTCATTTATGACATAATTATCTTAGTTAGGTAAAAACATCACAAGAACCTTGGTTATCTCATAACTTAGCGTATCTTCCTCCTAAATGACATAATAAGCTCAAAATAAGAAAAGTAGTGTAATGATCCTCTTCCTCTTCTTCTCCTTCCAATTATTCTTCTTCTTCTCCTCCTCCTTCTTTTCCTCCTCCTCCTACTCCTTCTTCTTCTTGTTCTTCTCCTCTATCTTCTCCTCTTTATTCTCCTCTATCCTTTTCTCCCTAGCTTATTTTCCCCAAGAAAGACCTAATTAGCTAATTATCCTGCAAATTAAATAATTAGATAATTCCGTTCATTTATGACATAATTGTCTTAGTTAGGTAAAATACATCATAATAACCTTGGTTATCTCATAACTTAGTGTATCTTCCTCCTAAATGACATAATAAGTTCAAAATTAGAAATGTATTGTAATCATCCTCTTCCTCTTCTTCTTCTTCTCCTTCTCCTTCTTCTTCTTCTTCTTCTTCTTCTTCTTCTTATTCTCCTTCTCCTCATTCTGCTCATCCTTCTTCTTCTCCTCCTCCTCCTCATCCTTCATCATCTTCTTCTTCTCCTCTTTCTTCTTCTCCTTAGCTTATTTTCCCCAAGAAAGACATACTTATCTAATTATGCTCCAAAATGACATAATTAGCTAATTTAGTTCATTTATGACATAATTAGATTAGTTAGGTAAAAAAACAACACAAGAACCTTGGTTATCTCATAACTTAGCATATCTTCCTCCTAAATGACATAATAATCTCAAAATAAGAAAAGTATTGTAGTCATCCTCTTCCTCTTATCCTTCTTCTTCCTCTTCTTCTTCTTCTTATTCTTATTCTTATTTTTCTTCTTCTCCTCCTCCTCCTCCTCCTTCTTCTTCTCCTTCTTCTTATTCTTCTTCACCTCTTCCTTCTTCTTATTCTTGTTCTTCTTGTTCTTCTTGTTCTTCTTCTTCTCCTTCTTCTTCTCCTCTTTCTTCTTCTCCTAAGCTTATTCTCCCCAAGAAAGACATACTTAACTAATTTTCTCCAAAATGAAATAATTAGCTAATTTAGTTCATTTATGACATAATTAGCCTAGTTAGGTAAAAAAACATCACAAGAACCTAGGTTAGCTCATAACTTAGCGTATCTTCCTCATAAATGACATAATAAGCTCAAGATAAGAAAAGTATTGTAATCATCCTCTACCTCTTCTTCTCCTTCTTATTCTTATTCTTATTATTCTATTCCTCCTCCTTCTTCTTCTCCTCCTCCTCCTTCTTA